>NW_005871072.1:7189791-7201113 GCF_000147115.1 Myotis lucifugus
CTCAAAACTAGTAACCAAACTTTTGTAGAAATTTCTCACTAGTATGCACCTAAAAATAAAAGAAAATTAACAATTAATATTTCTTAATCCCTGATTAAGGACGCAAGCCAAAATTACTCAGAGCTTTAGCTAGACAAGCTAAATAAATACAGCAGAAACAGGGCCCATTTGAATTGAATTTAAACAGCTGTCTGTGGTGTCTAGACCATAAATGATATTGTATTTCGAAAACAAAATGCTACATGGTTAAGTATTTCCAGGGTCTAAGATAGAAGCACAAAGTGAAATCATTTCTGTCTAAGCATTTTGGATTTCCCCAGATATTTCTTAACACCTGTCTCAAGGAAATATTTTTGTTTAAATGGTGAAAGGATTCACATCAAGGAATAAGGTCACTATGACATGAGCTTGAATTCCTAAACACATTAATGTGTAGGACGGTAACTGGCAAGGATAGAATTTTTTTTTCTAGAGAAAGTAGTCTAAATGAAACCTAATAAAGGGCAGATGGTAAATTGGGGAGAGTTGGTGGTTAGAATTATGGAAGTTATGCAGTTCATTTTCTTGTTGTAAAAACTATTTGTAAGCACCAGCTCAAGTATAATTTTTATATTTTAAACCACTGAGATTAATACAAAGCAGAGTGGTTTATGGACAATCCTACTCCTTGTGATGAAAAAAACTGCATCTGAAGCAAGCCAGAATCTGCTGTGGTGTGGTGATGATTTAAAACAGTAAAATAAAAGTAGCAGTAGGGTCCTCAGAGCCTTGTGGGATCCTACTCTATGCAGTCACTTAAAAGTTGAGTATTGTGCACATTTCTGGTCTCCACCAATTACAAGAGATATAGTGAATTTGCACAAACTTCAAAGCAAATCAATACAGATAATTAAAGAGTTGGAAAGCATGCCTATGGGCAAAGGTGAAAGGAGCTGGAACCGCCTTATTTAGCTCCCTCGGGGCAGGGATTTTGAGTCCTATTTCTTTTGCATCCCTCAGAACAGTGAGTACAATATACCAGGTTAAGTAAGTGCTTGATAGAAACCTGTTGGTTGGCCTAGGGGTGGAAAGCGAAAAGAATGACATGATAACGGTCTTCAGATATGTGAAGGGTTATAATTTTAAAAAATGGTAACCAGCTGTCTCTGTCTCTACCCAGTAAACAGAGCAAAGATAGAAGGAACAGATGCATCAGAATAGGTTAGGGTTCATCTACAGAGTGACCAACTTGTTCCAGTTTGCCCAGGACTTTCCCAGTTTGAGCAATGAAAGTCCCACCCAGACAAACCCATAACTCATGGGCAGGGGGTCATCTGACACTGCAGATGTCTAAACAGAAGAGATTTTTATCTGACTGAAAGAAGTTAGATGAATCTTACCTAAATGCAAGGAGAGAAAAACTAAGTATCCTTTCATGAGATTTTTCAGGTACACAATTCTACCGGTATCATTACTATCACAATTATTAATTACTAGAGGCCCGGTGCATGAAATTTGTGCACGGGGTGGGGTCCCCTCAGCTCAGCCTGCACTCTCCAATCCGACACCCCTTGAAGGATGTCCGACTGCCAATTTAGGCCCAATCCCGGGGTTCGGGCCTAAACCAGCAGTAGGACATCCCTCTCACAATCCTGGACCACTGGCTCCTAATCGCTCGCCTGCCTGCCTGCCTGGTCGTCCCTAACTGTCCCCCAACTGCTGGCCAGGTCGCCCCTAACTGCCCCCCCTGCCGGCCTGGTCACCCCCAACTGCTTCCCCCTGCTGGCCTGGTCATAGCCCCCGATGCCAGCCTGGTCGCCCCACGCAGCCTGCTGTTCAGTCATTTGGTCGTTCCTCACTAACCCCCCTGCCGGCCTGGTAATAGGCAGCCATCTTATGAGGACATGAGGGTTAATTTGCATATTACCTCTTTATTATATAGGATTAGAGGCAATGATGACAGTGATAAAAATAGTAGTGGTTTTATCTTCTATCTGTCAAAGTGAGTTGTGCTGACATTATTAGGTCACCAAAATTCCATTAAGTTAATGTTTTAACCCTGAGCAGAAGAGCTAAGAACATTCCCATTTATAAAGGAATAAATGTGAACCACAAAAATGGAGTTCTAGCTGCATCACAATGATGACTTCTAGCTGCATAAAAGCCAGTCTATGCTTGGTCATGGTTGAGGTTGATCAGGCCAAATAAAGCATGGCCAACTGGTTAACAGCAGGGCTTAGAATCATGCAGGTCTAGTGTGAGTGCTTATTGCTGATGAAATGGTCTCTGACAAACTACAAAACTCTCTAAGCATCTGTTTCCTCATCTATAAAATGGTAGATAATGCCATCATCTGCTCATAATAAGAAGTCTATAAGACTTTGTTTTAGGGAGCCTCACTACAAAATAACAGCATCATGGAAGGTAGGTCTATGAAATGAAGACATAATTGGATTCAGAAATTGAGGCCTCTGGTTACAATAGCTAATATTTTAAATACTTTCTATGTGTCAGAAACTTCCTCAGCACATATCATGCATTACATGCTGAATATAACAACCCTATGAGGATTATTATTCTCATTTTCATTTTATAGATTAGGGAACTGAAGTATAGAACATTTAAGTATTTAGCCCAAGATCACATAGGTAGAAAGCAGTGAGTTTATACTATGGTCAAGTAGTATTCCATTGTGGAAATGAACCACAGCTTTTATACCCACTCATCTACTGATGGACACGTGGGCTGCTATGGTAAATAACACAACAATGAATATAGGGATGCATATAGTTTTTCAGGATTCTTTGATTTTATTATCAAAAGTGGAATCGCTGGGTCCAAGGCAGTTCCATTTTTAATTTTTTGTGTAAACTCTATACTATTTTCCATAGTGACTGCAAAATTTGCATTCCCACCAACAGTGCATGAGGATTCCCATTTCTTCAGATCCTCACCAGCACTTGCTGTTTATTGAGTTATTGAGGTTAGCCATTCTGACAGGTATGAGGTGATATCTCATTGTGGGTTCCCTACATCAAACTAACAAGTTTTTGCACAGCAAAGGAAACCATCAACAAAATGTAAAGGCAACCCACTGAATGAAAGAACATATTCATCAATGATACACCTGATAAGGGACAAATATCCAAAATTTATAAAGAACTTATACAACTCAGCACCCCCAAAAAAATCTGATTTAAAAAAATGGGCAGCCGAAACCGGTTTGGCTCAATGGATGGAGCGTCGGCCTGCGGACTGAAGGGTCCCAGGTTCGATTCCGGTCGGGGGCATGTGCCTTAGTTGCAGGCATATCCCCGGTGGGAGATGTGCAGGAGGCAGCTGATCGATGTTTCTCTGTCATCGATGTTTCTAGCTCTCTGTCTCTCTCCCTTCCTCTCTGTAAAAAATCAGTAAAATATTTAAAAAAAAAAGGGGGGGGGGGCAAAAGACCTGAATAGACACTTCTCCAAAGAGGGTATACAGATGGCCAATAGGTATATGAAAAGATGCTCAACATCACTAATCATCAAAGAAATGCAAATTAAAACCACATTGAAGATTATGTGTTTTTAGTCTCTTTGTCATTTACTTCCACTCTAATCTTTATTATTTCCTTCCTTCTACTTACTTTGTTGTTCTTTTTTCTAGTTCTTTTAGGTTTAAAGTTAGATGATCTGAGATTTTTCTTTCTTTTTGAGGTAGGCCTGTAATGCCTGCAGTGTGGGAGAGTGACTAAGCACAGGGATCCTGGTAGCTGTCCCTTCAGCTCTCCTCCCAGAGCCACAAACCCCAGTCTCTCCTCACACAATTCCAGTCCCTCCGCTGGAGCCCAGGGTGAATGGCTGTGAACAAGATTTTGCGCATTGGCCCTTTAAGAGGGCACCTGTGTCTCTACAGACTCCTGTCTTTCCCTGGCGGACAGAATCCCACTGATTTTTATAGTCAGATGTTATGTAGGCACCTTTTCTCAGCTCAGGCGTTCTGGGCTGGGGAGCCTGGCTTGGGGTTGAGATTCCATGCTTCCCAGGGGGAATCTCTGCAGCTGAAATATCCCTCCAGAATCTCAGACTCCACCCATGAGCGTGGCCAGAACTCTTCACATCTCTGTCCTTCCTACCAATCTCGATGTGACTTTTTCTGTGAGATCCTCAGTTATAAGACTTCTGTTCAGCCAATCTTCAGTTGGTTATTCAGGTTGATTGTCCTATATTTTAGTTGTAACTTCAGTTTGGTCCTGGAAGGAGATAAATTTAATATCAACCTAGTCTGTCACCATCTTGGAAAAGTTTATCTGTGTCTTTTGCCCACATTTTTGAATGAGTTGTTTGTGTTTCTATTATTAACTTACTAAAGGCCCAGTGCACAAATTCGTGCATGGGTGGGGTCTGGCCGGCCCCACCTCCAATTGGGGTGGGGAGGCTGGTCAGGGGTGGGGCCGCCTGGGGGGAGGGGCCACGGGCAGTTGGCTGGCTGGCCCCACCCCCTGGTCGAACTCCCAGTTGAACTCCCCGTTGAGGGGACAATTTGCACATTAGCCTTTTATTATATAGGATAGGTAATTCTTTATCTTTCTGAACCCAAATTGTTTGTTGACTTTATACTTGCAAATACTTTCCCCCCCAGATTTTGGTGTGTCATGTCATTTTTTAATGATGTCCTTTGATGAACAGATGTTTTTAATTCAAGCAGAAGTGAATTATTTATCTTTTTCTCTATGTTTCTTTCTATAGCTTGTTTGAAAAATATTTCCCTATCATAAGGTTATAAAACTAATCTCCTATATTTCCTTCTAAAAGTTTTTAGTTTTTGTTTTTACATTAATGTATTTAAAACATCTGGAATAAAGTTTTTAATATAGTATGAAATAGCAATTTAATTTTATTTTTTTCCATATGGGTAGCCAATAATCCTAGCACAGTTTATTGATGTGTTTCTCTTTCTTCACTGCCCTACAGTTTTTTTCCTCATTATATAACAAATTTCCAGATATAAATGGGGCTTTTTAACATCTAACCCTGTATTCACATTATATTTATAAATGCTATACTTTACAATAACTTTTGATGTCTTTAAAGTCAATCCTCAATATCCAAGATCAAGGAACCCACTGATTTGGTTTCCACTGAAAGCTCTCTTCCTGGCTTGCAGACTCTCTTTCTGCCCTCTTGCTATGACCACACATGACCTTTCCTCAGTACCTGCTAGTGGAGGGAGACCTCTGATCTCTCTTCCTCTTCCTATAAGGATGCCAGTCATATCAAGTTAGCATCCCGAGTTCTTAGTACTTTATATAATTTCCTTCTTATAGGTTGCAAATACAGTCACGTTGGGGGTTAGGGTTTCCACATAATGAATTTGGTAGGGACACACCAGTGTATCGCAGAGGAGATGTGATGGGAAGAATCAAATATGTATGTAGATGCAAGTTACTTGTGATATTGGAGTTGGATGATGAATATTTATTACAATGATTTATAACATATACTATGTATATTTTTATCAAACAAGTATATTTAAAAATAATAAATTAATGACTTATAGCTATCTATCTGTATAAAAGCCTAATATGGAAAGTGTCCCCTCGGGAGTTTGACCAACTGGGAGTTCGATCGCTTGCTATGATGTGCGTTGACCACCAAGGGGTGGCACGGAATGAAGGAAGGCCCCGGCCGGCAGCCAGCAGCTGGGGAAGAGAGGCCCCGGCCAGCAGCCGGAAGCTGCTAAGGACCCTATCCCTGCACTGATTTCGTGCACTGAGCCTCTAGTATGTTAAATAAACAAACAAATAAACTATTTTACCTTGATGTTCCTCATACTAGTTTTGGTTATTTTGGGCTGTTTCCTCCTTCATAGTTATTGTACAATAGTTTGTCAATTTCTATGAAAAAACTTATTAGTCACTAAATTTACTTTGATTTTCCCAATTTGTGTAGATCCAACTTTAAGTTTTACCTTTTGTATGTTGCTAGAAAATAGAAATACAATTAATTTTCCTGTATTGATTTCACATATACTAAAACTTGTTCACTTTTGCTATTTGTTATTTAGGGCATTGGTTAAGCTGCAGTAATACAGAGACCCTGAAATAGAATGGCTTGGAGATATTCTCCCATATTAGTTTCGAGAAGTTGTATGTTTTATATATCACATTTAGATTTATAATTCATTCAGGACTGATATTTGTATATGCTGTAAATGGTATAACGTTTTGTTTCTTTTCATATGAACATTAATAAGTCCAGTACCATTTATTTAAAAGTCCATCCTTCCCAACTTCTCTGTAATGCCATCCTTATAAATTAAATAATCTTAATAGGTTTGGGTCTGTTTCTGAACTCTGTATCTGTTCCATTTATCTATTTGTATATACTTAATAACACATAATACTTAATTATTATAGTCTTGACAAAGTAAATCTTCCCACTTTGTTCTTCTTCAAGATAATCGTCATTATTTCTGGCTTTTTCAATTTCCCAATAAATGTGAAAGAATTTGTTCATTTCTACAAATCAACACTAATTTGGAATTTTTATAATTTCCTAGTGAACTTTAAAAAATACTCCTTTTTTTCTCTGAGAGAAATCCTTCCTTCCCCTGCTTGTCTCTAAAGATGTGGCAATTAGCAGATACTTAATAAATGCTAGTGTGGAACTTGGTCTATTTGGAAGAAAAGGAGACTACTGATTTAAGCCTTCAGTGAAACTTATTTGTGATGATTCAAATAGAAAGTTAACAACAAAAAAGAAAGAAAGAAAAATAAAATGTTGTGCCACTTCCTTTAGACCTTCATAGTTTTAGATGAGAAGTTGGCCATCATTCAAATTGGTGCTGGCCTATAGGTAATGCATTGTTTCCTTCTGGCTGCTTGTCAAAGTAGTTTCCCTTAGTTTTTGAAAGTTTAATTATGAGTTGTCTTAGCATGAATTTCTTTGGGATTATCCTGTTTGGAATTTTCTCAGCTTCTTAAATTGACAGGTTTGCTTCTTTTACCAAATCTGGGGAATTTTAGCCATTAGTTCTTCAAATCCTCTTTCAGCCCCAATCTTTCTCCTCTCCTGCGGCTGCAATGGTACAAAAGTTAGGTCTTGGTTATTGTCTCATGGGTCTCTAATTCACCTCAGTGTTGGCATCAATTGATTGACTTAAGTTGCAGTGTGTGTTTTTTGTTTTGTTTTTGGTTTTTTGGTTCTTGCTAGGACAGGTAAGTATTTATTGTATCATGGACATTTTGTCTAGCATGTTAGGAGACTCTGGGAACTGCTTAATGTATTTATTTTAACAGGTAGTTACCCTATTTAGATTTAGCATATGGGTCTTGGCCTACTTTTGTGCCATGATTCCAGTGACAGTTTAATTTTCAGAGCCCTTTCAACGTTGTTTTGGTCTGTTTGGTCTTATCTGGTGATCCCAGGGTCTGCACTGGTTCCTGATGGTACTTCCTGATTGGACAGAAAGGGTTTCCACAAACCTAAAAGGTTGCCAGGTGTCTCCAGGTGAACAAGATGTTTGTTTAGATCTCCCTACTGGTGCCTGCCCTCTAATAGCTTGGTGGTTGTTTTTTATTCTTCCATTTTCTCTTCTTTCAGGTTTATATTTATACATATCTTTAGGATTCTTTGGTTGTTGGTTTTTAGAGATTACAAGATTCAACCTAGCTTATTAATTAGGAGTTTACATAAATTAGCACTTTTACACCTAGACTAATATAATATTGTCTATCAACAGTAACTGAAAAATGAAAGAAATTTTAAAAAATAAATTAGTACTTTTATAATGTAAAAACCTTAGGGCACTTTCACGGCATTCACCTTCTTGTAACTACCATGATTTCTCATATTGTATTTAATTTAGATATAGTGTAATCCCATAGATAATATTTTTGTTATTTTACACAGTAAATATTTATTTAGATTTACCCACTTATTTAACCTTTTCACTTTTCTTCACCCCTTTCTACATCTCTTTTTTTTTCTTCCTGAAGGACACCATTTATGATTTCCTTCAGTGTGGGAGTTAAGGTGAAGAATTCCCTCAGGTTTAGTCTGTCTGGAAATATCTTCATTTTACCTTTATTTTTACAGGATGTTTTCACTAAATATAGAACGTTAGATGGCATTATATTTTCTTTAAGCATTCAGAACATGTCATTCCAGTACCTCCATTAAGAAGTCATAAAAACACTGACAGCATTATTATTGCCCCTTTGCTCTCAGTGAGAGTTGGTAAAATTAGTCAGTCATGACCAGAAATGGCAGTTGGTTATAATTTCAATGATCACATTTTCTTCCCATATTTTTTTTATTTTTTATAATACTTTTAGAGACTTTTTATTCCTTACTTACATTAAAACTAGAGGCCCGGTACACGGATTCATGCACTGGTGGGGCCTCTTGGCCTGGCCTGTGGAGATGGGGCCAAAACCAGCTCTCCAACATCCCCTGAGGGGTCCTCAATTACAAGAGGGCAGTTCTTGGGTGACGCACCCCAGAATCAGGCTCCTTCCACTCTGGTTCCCAGTGCATCACCCAAGAACCACAGCTGACAAGTCACTGCAGCTTGGCAGCTCCTGCATTGAACATCTGCCCCCTGGTGGTCAGTGTGCATCATAGCTATCGGTCGGACAGTCAGATGGTCAGATGGTTGCTTAGGCTTTTATATATATAGATTTTATCTTTTATTTACTTAATGTTATATATAATTATTTTACGTTGTGTTTCAGATAATTTCAATACCTAAAGTTCTTGAGAACCTAAGTTTATTATTTTTTCTAATTCATCACTTTTTTCCTCATTTTTTTGTGAAAATTGATTTAATTTTTAATTTTAATTTGTGGAAGTCTGTGTCTAGGACACTTTCATATAAAGAGACTTGTGTTTGCTTCTACTAGAAACCAGATTGCCTTATCTATCTGCAAAGACATTTATTTAGTCTGTTAGCTTGGGGTTTGTGAATTGCACAGGTAATTTAAGTTTGGACTCCAGAACCACTTGAGGGTAAATGTATGCTAACAAGTTCTCATAATTCTCCTGAGAATAGAGACACACAATTTTAAATTTAGCTTTGAGAGATCAGATTTTTTTTTATGGTCACATTTTCACTAAGGATGTAGTTCTTTCATGGGGCCCAGGAATACGTGATGGTGTTAAGTTCAGCTGCTCTCCTTATACTTCATTTCTCCCATTATCTCTCATTGGAGTTAATATCCAAAACCCTTGATTTTGATATTCGATCCCAAGACAGTTCAAGCTGCTTCTTCTACTTACCACTCTTGTTTCAGCTAACTAATGTATGCTTACTAAATTTTCTTTTCTCTTTTTTTGTATCCCTTGGGGTTTTCTCTTTCTTCTTTGTGATGTGAGCAATATGTATAAAAGTATTTTGCTGTTCTTGTTGCTTATCCAGACCTACATTTTTCTCAGTGTGAGGATTGTTTTAGAATGTGTAATCCATCCATACTGCTGAAAGTAAGAGTCATGTAACATCTCAAGTAACTTTCTTAAAACTCCTTTTAATGACACAAATTTTACTTGGTTCCTCTCATTTCACCGATGCTTCAGAAGAGCAACTGAACAAACAAAGTCCTTTTACTACCCTTTAGGTTAGACTTGGAAGTAACACCAGGAAAGGTATTCAGCTTCAACTCTTCAACAAAGGCCTTAACATGAAGTGAGAAGGAGCAAAATATAGCCTAAAAAGATTTTCATGTGAAGAAATTCATAATCCTCCTACAACACCTCCAGAACAGACTCTTTTCAGGGTTTCTACCTCAGGTTCTTCATACATGGTGAGGACATATACACACAGATTACCATTTCAATTTCATGCGTGATATTTCTGTTTGATAGCATTTTTCTTTCTATTTTCTAGCCAATATATGCTTTCCTCACCACTATTGTGGACTCCACATGATTTTGGATAGATGTTCATGCCATAGCTCCTTTAGATATAAACCCTTGGCATTCTCAGTGACCCCTTTTATATTATTCTCTTTTTTTTATTCCAAATGTCCTTTTTTCTTTCTTTCACAGAGCCAGTAGCTCACTCAGCTAAATATAACTTCCCAAAAGGTATTTCTTTAGGTTACTTGATAGACAATAATAATAAGTCTGGCTAAGAAACCAAATACAAAATTTATCGTTCTTATGTGTCTGTTGCAATGAGACAGAAGGAGAATATACAAACATCTGCTACAGTTAGAGCAAACTGGAAATACTCCAGAGATTAACTGTATTGGACACTAACTTGGAAAAATATTAGTATGACATGTTTATAAAAATGAAATCCAGAGTTGCTACCCAGCTTCTCTGAGAAAGTGTTTTGCCAATTCAAATATAAATACATGTGGTAATAATCAATGTCTATGGCTTTTCTTGATTACTATTAAATACCCATTATAAAATAAATCATCTATTTTTAATGGTATACTTCTTAATTCAACATTTCTATTGTTTAAAATTCTAATTATTAACATATATTTTCAGACACTTAGAGTATATACTAGCAGAATATGAAGAGAGTAAAGGTAAAGGAAAGGTTGAGAAAAAGAGGAAGTAAAAAAGTGAAAGAAGAAATAAAAGAAAGCATGAAATAGTTCTCCCCTCCCTCCCAAAAAAAGGAATTGGGGCAGAGTAGTCAGAGTAAAAGAAAGTTGGAGGTTGAGGAGCAGTAGACATAGTAAAATTATGTTGGGCGTATAAGTAGTGGTCTATATAGAAATCTGAGCTCTGGATTGACGCTTCCTGTGCTTTCCCTTTGAATTAGAGACATCTCAAGATCAACAGGAATTTTTTAATTTTAAAACCACCATCTATCCCTAACATACTTACCTCCCCCAATCATCTATCTAAACCTGCTGCACCCATTATTTCTAGAAGTATGCTACTCCTAGATCAAAATTCTTCACATTCTCTCTCTGCCCTTCTCTGACAGCCAGAAGCACAAAACCCAGTGGCAGAGTCAGAGGCCCTAGGATGGTAGAGGCAATCTCAAGATCTAGGAAAGTAGTTAGAAAGAATTAGAATGTTTTACCTGCTAATGGCTTCCTTAGGCAAGGTATTACAAGATGAGCATTAAAAAAGAATTGGCGGAAGCAAGAGAATGGCGGAGGGCTAGACGGACGTGTTGGTGCTTTGTCCCGGACCAGATGGGGGCGAGCAGCTGAAACGGGTAACAATCAGCCCGATCAAGCTGGGGAGGTTCAGCTGAGAGACAGTCTGCAGCCAGGAAAGACAGAAAACTCCTAAAAAATGCGGATGGTGGAGATTGAGGCTGAAACCTCCTCTTGGGCCACGCAGCGGCGGGACCGCGCCATCTCAGGCAGCGTTTACCGGCATCCAGAGATCG
>NW_005871072.1:7203261-7206841 GCF_000147115.1 Myotis lucifugus
TACGTAAGCAAGAAGCTAGAAGAACAGGTGAAAAAATCACACCTTAAGTATGTCCCAAGAAGAAATGAAGAGCGACATAGCTTCATTACACCCCTCCATTGAAAGTATCAACAGTAGACTGGGAGAAGCGGAGGTCTGTATCAGTGAATTAGAAGACAAGGAAGCAAAACACACTCAAACTGTACTGCAAATGGAGAAAAAAATTAAAAGACAGGAGGAGAGCCTAAGGGAACTTTGGGACAACATGAAACGAAGCAACATACGAATAATAGGGGTGCCAGAACAACAGAAAGATGAACATGGATTAGAAAACCTATTCGAAGAAATAATATCAGAAAACTTCCCTGAGGTGGGGAAGAAAAAAGTCACACAAGCCCAGAGAGTCCCAAACAAGGTGAACCCGAAAAGACCCACCCCAAGACACATCATAATTACCATGGCAAATGTTCAGGATAAAGAGAGAATCTTACAGGCTGCAAGAGAGAGGCGGAAAGTAACATACAAGGGATCTCCCATTAGATTATCAAATGATTTCTCAACAGAAACACATCAGGCCAGAAAAGAATGGACGGAAATCTACAAAGTGATGCAAAGCAAAGGACTGAATCCAAGAATACTCTATCCAGCAAGGCTATCATTCAAAATTGAAGGGGAAATAAGAAGCTTCACAGACAAAAAAGGGCTAAGGGAGTTTATCACCACCAAGCCAGCCATGCAAGAAATGCTAAAGGGACTGGTGTAAAAGAAGAAATATCAAGCTCAGAAAGAAAACAGCCACACACACACACACACAAAAGAAATGGCTACAAACAAGTACCTTTCAATAATAACTTTAAATGTAAATGGACTAAATGCTCCAAATAAAAGACACCGAGTGGCTGAATGGATAAAAAAACATGACCCATACATCTGCTGTCTACAAGAGACCCACCTCATTGGAAAGGACTCACACAGACTGAAAGTGAAGGGATGGAAAAATATCTTTCACGCAAATGGAAAGGAAAAGAAAGCTGGGGTAGCAATACTTATATCTGACAAAATACATCTCAAAGTGAAGGCCATAACCAGAGATAAGGAAGGCCACTTCATAATACTAAAGGGATCAATACAACAAGAAGATATAACCCTGGTAAACATATATGCACCCAATGCAGGAGCACCCACATACATAAGAAAACTTCTGGAAGATATCAGGGGAGATATCGACAATAACACAATCATAGTAGGGGACTTTAATACACCACTGACATCACTGGATAAATCCGCTAGACAAACAATCAGCAAAGAAACAGCAATCCTAAATGACTCACTAGATCAGATGGACTTAATTGACATCTTCAGAACACTACACCCCACAGCTGCGGAATATACATTCCTCTCAGGTGCTCATGGGACATATTCAAAAATAGACCACATATTGGGTCACAAGCAAAGTCTCCACAAATTCAAGAAGATTGAAATCATAAAAAGCATCTTCTCAGACCATGAAGGCATAATGTTAGAAATAAACTACAATAAAAACAACCCAAAATACTCAAACACTTGGAAGCTGAATAGCATGTTATTAAATATTGATTGGGTTACCGATGACATCAAAGAAGAAATTAAAAACATCCTGGACACTAATGACAATGAAAACACAACAATCCAAAACCTCTGGGACACAATGAAAGCAGTCCTGAGAGGGAAGTTTATAGCTCTACAGGCCTATCTCAAAAAACAAGAAAAAATGGTAGTTAATCATCTAACTCTACAACTCAAAGAATTAGAAAAAGAGCAACAAGAAAACCCCAGAGTGAGCAGAAGGAAGGAGATAATAAAGATTAGAGCAGAAATCAATGACATAGAGACCAAAAAAACAATACAGAAAATCAATGAAACCAAGAGCTGGTTCTTTGAAAGGATAAACAAGATTGACAAACCACTCGCCAGGCTCACCAAGAAGCAAAGAGAAAGGTCCCAAATAAACCAAATCAGAAATGATAGAGGCGAAATAACAACAGACCCCACAGAAATACAAATGATTGTTAAACAATACTACGGGCAACTCTACTCCAACAAACTAGACAACCTGGAGGAAATGGACAAATTCCTAGAAAAATACAACATTCCAAAACTCAATCAGGAAGAATCTAAAAACCTCAATAGGCCAATAACTATGGAAGAAATTGAAGCAGTCATCAGAAAGCTTCCAGCAAACAAAAGCCCAGGGCCAGACGGCTTCACAGGGGAGTTCTACCAAACATTCAAGGAAGAACTAAAACCTACCCTCCTCAGACTACTACAAAAAATTCAAGAGGAAGGAACACTTCCAAGCTCATTCTATGAAGCCAGCATCACCCTAATACCAAAACCAGGTAAAGACATCACAATGAAAGAGAATTACAGGCCAATATCCCTCATGAACATAGATGCCAAAATCCTCAACAAAATCTTAGCAAATCGGATCCAGCAGTACATCAGAAGGATCATACACCATGACCAAGTAGGATTTATCCCAGAGATGCAAGGATGGTACAACATCCGTAAATCAATAAATGTGATACATCACATAAACAAATTGAAAGAAAAAAACCACATGGTCATATCAATTGATGCAGAAAAAGCATTCGACAAAATCCAACACCCATTTTTGATAAAAACTCTCAGAAAGGTGGGAGTAGAAGGATCATACCTCAACATAATAAAAGCCATATATGACAAGCCCACAGCCAACATCATACTCAATGGTCAAAAACTAACACCATTTCCCCTAAGAACAGGAACAAGACAGGGATGCCCACTCTCACCACTCCTGTTCAACATAGTACTGGAAGTATTAGCCATTGCAATTAGGCAAGAAGAAAAAATAAAAGGCATCCAAATTGGAAAAGAGGAAGTAAAACTGTCCTTATTTGCAGATGACATGATATTATACATACAAAACCCTAGAGACTCCATCAAAAAGCTACTAGACTTAATACATGAATTTGGCAATGTAGCAGGATACAAAATTAACCCCAAGAAATCTGAGGCATTTCTATACACCAATAGTGAACTTTCAGAAAGAGAGATTAGAAAAACAATCCCATTTACCATCGCACCAAAAAAATTAAGATACCTAGGAATAAACTTAACTAAAGAGGTTAAAGACCTCTACTCAGAAAACTACAGGACGTTGAAAAAAGAGATAGAGGAAGACATAAACAGATGGAAGAACATACCATGTTCTTGGATTGGTAGAATCAACATCATTAAAATGTCCATACTACCCAAAGCAATCTATAAATTCAACGCACTTCCCATTAAAATACCAATGGCCTTCTTCAAAGATCTAGAACGAACTCTCCAAAAATTCATCTGGAATAAAAAAAGACCCCGAATAGCTGCAGCGATCCTGAGAAAGAACAAAGTAGGTGGGATCTCAATACCAGATATCAAGATGTATTACAAAGCCACTGTTCTCAAAACTGCCTGGTACTGGCACAAGAACAGGCATATAGATCAATGGAATGGAATAGAGAACCCAGAAATCGGCCCGAACCAATGTGCTCAATTAATATTTGACAAAGGAGGAAAGAACATTCAATGGAGCCAAGAT
>NW_005871072.1:7207619-7210425 GCF_000147115.1 Myotis lucifugus
TAGAAAACTGTGGTACATTCTACACGATGGAATACTATGCTGCTGTTAAAAAGAAGGAACTTCTACCATTTGCAACATCATGGATGGAACTGGAGAGCCATTATGCTAAGTGAAACAAGCCAGTCAATGAAGGAAAAATCCCACATGATCTCACTCATTCATGGATAATAAAGACCATTACAAACTTTTGAACAATAATAGATACAGAGGCAGAGCTGCCTCAAACTGATTGCCAAACTGCAGTGGGAAGGCCAGAGAGAGTTGGGGGGCAGGAGGGAGGGGAGTAAGAGATCAACCGAAGGACTTGTATACATGCATATAAGCATAACTAATGGACATAAGACACTGGGGGGTAAGGGAGGGTAGGGGTTTGTCAAGGGCTGGGGGGAAAAAAAAGGACACTTATGTAATACCCTTTGTAATACTTTAAGCGGAAAATAAAATAAAAAAAAATAAAATAAAAAGAATTGGCTTGTTTCAAGCAGAAATGAAAGAGACTAAGGTGTTTAAAGAAGCCCATTGTTACTAGACCTCTAATAATAAAAGAGTGAGAAAATCTTCAAACAAAAAATGTCCAGTTAAACTTCTTAGTTAAAATAACTCAAACTTGTGGCAAAGAATGATGAATGTTCCTAACCTCCTATCCATGCTTATTGTTGCAGAGAGCCTTAGGTTGCCTCTACTATGTTGTGAAGTATGGAAGTGAGAAAATCATTTTAAGAGGAAAATTAGAAGCAAATATGGGAAGCAGTGTAGAAAAAAAAAAAAACACCAGGAAAGAGTGTGGTTACTGTCACATGAAACTGACTGGAAACAGTAAGATCAGAAGCCTCCTACTTTTTTGACAGAGTTGTAATGACAAAGAAATTATAAACCTTGGCATGAGTATTCAATGAGCCTTTAAAAATCCCTCAAGCAAGAACAGGCTACAAAAGCTGCATCTCCTTCAAGAAAGGCAAACTCCCCAACATCTGCCTCGATGTGGTCAAGGAAGATACAATCAGGCACCAGCCTCCCAGGGGATAGAACCAATGAGTTTCTCCAAGACAGCAGAGCTGGAACTAATTAAGGAATGTCCCCTACCTCCAGAAAAGGAGACTTTTCATGTCTGTCCAGTGAATTTCAGAGTTGCTATACACCAGTGACCATGTGTTATCCATTCTGTCTCTTTCTGATAGGAGTGTTTATTTGTGCTTATTGTATTTGGGGGAGGGGGTAATAAAATTTGTTATTTTAGACCATAATTCACCAAACTATGAGGAGCCCTGGATCCATTGTAAATCATCTGCTGATTGTGCACGTTGAGCAGGATACATGGCTAGATAGGACTTTAGGTTGACTATGATGAGTATCTTCTATGTGACAGAGGAATAGTGAAAAATACACTTGGGAGTTGGAAAGGCAGACCACATCTTTGTCTTCAGCAAAGTTCATTCTCTCCTCATCTTGGACACTCACAGAGCCTATATCTCCCAGACTCCTTTGCAAGT
Organism: Myotis lucifugus; assembly: GCF_000147115.1. Lineage (NCBI taxonomy): Eukaryota > Metazoa > Chordata > Mammalia > Chiroptera > Vespertilionidae > Myotis > Myotis lucifugus. Next base: position 7,209,110 of record NW_005871072.1, read on the forward strand.
AGGTGTGAACATGTATATCAGTTCTGACCAATAGAATGTGACAGGAGTGATACACAAATTTCCATAAGTGGCCCCTAAAAATCTCATCACAATCCTCCATACACTCTTTCTATGCCAGTCAGCTAGATGAAAGATCAGAGGAAGATTCTGAAGCCCTATAGGATTGCAGAGCCACAAAATGGAAGGAGTTTGGCTCCCTGAATGATTGTATGGAATAGTGACACCCCCACTCAACACTACTGCTATCCATTGGACCGTGCTATGAGAAAAAAAATAAACCTTTACTGAATTAAGCCCATTAAGATTTTGAATTCTTATACCAGTCTATTTTGAATAATATATCTCTAAAGCTTAATACTAAAAATTGGTCTCAATTTCCCTCTCTCTCACCTCTTTCATATAATCATTTTTATGTCTATTTTGGTACCTAAATATCTTTCAAATCCTTCTCTTTCTCACTGCCCCTATTGCCACTGCATTAATTCAGGTCCTCATAATCTTGCATTGGCATCTTACCTAATAATAGACAAACATGCAAATTGACTGTACCTTTGCTATGCCTTAAGCCATGCCCACCAGCCAATCAGAGCGACTATATGCAAATTAATCCAACCAAGATGGCGGCCAGCAGCCACAGAGCTGGAGCAAGCAGGAGGCTTGGTTGCCCCAATGATGGAGGAAGCCAAGCTTCCCGGCCAGCTCTGAGCTCCACTCAAGGCAACAAAGTTTCAATTATAGAAGGTAAATAAACCCCAGATACCTGCTTCCAGTCACCATGGCCATGGAGCTGGAGCGAATAAAAAAAAAAAAAAAAAAAAGGAAAGGCTGGGAGCTTCGGTCGCCGGGGGGCTTGGTCAGTCTGAAAACAGCCATCAGCCCCTCACCCAGGCTGGCCAGACACCCCAGCGGGACCCCCACCCTGATCCGGGACAGCCTTCAGGGCAAACCAGTTGGCCCCCACCCGTGCACCAGGCCTCTATTCTATATAATAAAAGGGTAATATGCAAACTGACCCTAACAGCAGAACGACTGGAAATGACTGGTCACTATGACACACGCTGACCACCAGGGGGCAGATGCTCAATGCAGGAGCTGCCCCCTGGTGGTCAGTGCACTCCCACAGGGGGGAGCTTTGCTCAGCCACAAGCCAGGCTGATGGCTGCCAGCACAGTGGTGGTGGGCGGGGAGCCTCTCCTGCCTCCTCAGCAGCACTAAGGATGTCTGACTGCAGCTTAGTCTGCTTTCCTGCTGGCAAGTGGACATCCCCCGAGGGCTGCCGGGTTGCCAGAGGGATGTCTGACTGCCAGCTTGGGCCA
>NW_005871072.1:7211860-7214167 GCF_000147115.1 Myotis lucifugus
GGTTGAGAACAGGACTAAACATGTGCTTCTTCAACTTCCATTCCAGCACCCATACTCTTGACTCCATCTCTACTATTTTGCCTAGAAATTCCTAGTCACTTTGTAACTTCGAGTTCAAATATTATCTCCTCTTTGAAATTTTTCTTGAAGCTCAAAGCAGAATTTTACATTTTCTTGTCCATACTCTTAAAGCATCTTTTAAATACTCCTATTTTATCACTAATCTCATTGTAGTTCAACATTTTGCTTACTGTTCATCTCTCTCTAGAAAGTAAGATTGCTGCGGACAGACATTTTCTTTTTTAGTTCTGTAATCCTGGTTCCTAGCCGAAGATGGCTAGTTTCTTGAGTCACTAAACTCATAAAGTCACTGATACCTAAAATGTAGTTGAGGAAGAATAAAACAGTGGGATTCGGCTTGGCAGCATAGAGTGGTCAAAAACACACTGAGTTGGATCACAAGACCTCACTCAGTACTATATCCGGGAGCAAAGTATCTAAACTCCGTAGATCATGGAGTCATCAAATCAGTGATTTTGAACCATTTTCATCTTATGGAACGCATACACTAGCTCCTAAAATTCTACAGCACACCAAAATATATATATATTTTTTGGCTGATCTGACCAAAAAAAGGTATAATTTTGATTTATTCACACCAGATAACTATTGTTATGCTGGCTGTTGTATTTTTTTATTTGACAATTTAAGGGAAAAGAGGTCAGAGCCGCTGACTAAAAATTCTTGTGGCACACCAGTGTGCCACAACACACAGGTTGAAAATCACTGCATGAGATCAACTCTGAGGATTTTCCAACTCCCAATTCTAGATATCATCCAGATATGTTCTTCCCACACCAAAAATGGTGGGAGAGGGGGACACATGCTATAATCGGTCATGGACACACCAGACACTGTGCAGAATTTCTTCAGAATTTGGTGTGTTCAAACTGTGACAAGCTTACTTTCTCACACATTATTAGTAGCAATACTTTGTCGATCAGAATGTCATCAACTACCTCTCGTAAAATAAAAAGACTTCTTGGTTGCCTTCTCTAAACTCTGTATTTTCATGAACATGCCTTTTTTATTTTGTCTGCCTGATCACAGTCCAGCTTCCAAATCAGCAAAAGCCTCTTCCAAGGTCTTGCCATTTCACTGATAGTTACCTCTGAATGTGTAAACAAAAGCACCGTGGTTTTAAAAGTAATTATTTCTAAGTCAGAAGTTAGCTGCTGCGTGAGAAATATCTTACTTGTAGAAGAAAATTGCCAGTGATATTTGGCTTGGTTTAGCCCAACTTGGATAAAGGGTTCAGATCTGTCATAACTGATACTTGCCCAAGCTTATACTCAAAGAGTGAGGAACATATGCATGTTATCAAGTCATTATCTCATTACTGCCATTCGTTCTGTGTGTGTGTTGGGCAGCAGCATGTCTGTCTACCCTAAGCCTGAGAATGAAATCTTAATGCCAATAGTGATCAGGCTGCTGGGGAAATGGCAAGAGCTAGACTGTGGTAAGATTAAGATTCAATTGCCTATGCAAGAAAGTTTAGAAAGCTTGAAAAAAAAAATTGGCCTGGTGAGCAAGTTTGATTTTATGCTTCTTTAACATATTTAAAAGTGTTAATATGCACACATACATAAATATATCAGTTTTTTAGTAAAGCCTGACATCTCCCAAGCCTAATAGAAAAAAAAGTATATAAAGTAAGTTCCCCTTACAGTTAGAAATGTGTCTTTAAATGAATATGTAACTTAAAATGTGTCTTGAAATTCTGTGAACGCAACCTATATCTTGTTATTTTTATGTTAGGAAGATTTTAAGAATCAAAACGATGTCAGGAATCTATAGGAAAGGGGTTTTCTTTCTTTTCCATAGGGTCTTAATTATTGGGGATCCTAGATCCTATTTCCTCCTATATCAGCAGGGAGTTGCAGAAATGACAGTAGCCAGACTGTGGGAACAAAGACCAAAGTGTGAGTTTTCCATGCATTTTTCTCCATTAAGCCAGAGCCATATAAGTCTGTGAAAATTTCTGCTCCCCTTAGCTCCATTCCCTCAAATATACACTCTCTGTGGCTTAAGATATAAGTCCTATATTTCTCTGAAATTTAAGAAGCCAAACCCCATAAAATCTATTAGTTAAGAAAATATTAGTGTCTGGGTACCTAATTATTCAGCAACAAATGTGATAATTGACTTGGATATTTTGGTAACTCAATTTTCTTCCTTTAAATTTAGTATTAGAGCAAACTAGTGAATACAGTGTAAATTTTGGTATCTTGTAAAACTCTACAGCAG
>NW_005871072.1:7215894-7217546 GCF_000147115.1 Myotis lucifugus
AATGTACAGAAAGAAATGAATTAAGAAAAAAAAAAAGCCCTAGTCAGCCTGGCTCAGTGGATAGAGCATCAACCTGTGGACTGAAAGGTCCCAAGTTTGATTCCAATCAGGGGAATGTACCTCAAGTTGCAGGCTCAATCCCCTGGCCCTGGTCGGGGCTCATATGGGAGGCATCGATGTTTCTCTCCCTCTGTCTCTTCCTTCCTCTCTGAAATCAATAAAAATATGTTTAAAAAAATAAAAAAATAAAACTGTTTTAAATCCTTGTTTTTCTAGTCAGCAAAGTCTCTCAAAATAAGGGATGGCCTTGGAGTAAGTACCAAATCCTGGGCTCTACTAGTAAAGCGTCCACCTTAGGGTGATTATATAAAGGATATGGCTATGAATGATCAAAGGGTGTACATACTAGGGCTTCTAAAAATCTTATGGTCCTCCTTTTCAGATCCTTTCTTCTATACAAAAGAGCCACTAGAAATTTTAAGGATATTGTTGCCAAGAATCCTGACGCCTAGGTTAAAAAAAAAATCCAGAAAGTAGTATAGTCTGGCTTTGAAGTAATGGAGTAGATTTTAATTGGATACACACAAATCCAAAGTTTTAAAATAAATTATATTAGTTTGAACTGGAAACTACAAAATGAAAAGAGGCCTTTAAATTCTTAAATTTCTTTGGAGAGACAACAAGCTAAAAACAAACAAACAAACAAACAAAAAAAACTAGCCAGCTGGAAACAGACCGTTTCTTACGGAGAGGGAAGGATGACTCAGTAGGCAGAACCAAGAGCTCAGAGGGCAGAACAAATAGCCAGGGGAATCATTCTCAGCAGGACCGGGCCCTCATCAAGGAGGTGGCAACGCGTGCCCACCTGGATTTCATCATTGCTCTGTACCAGTGACTGCGAATATGACTTCTATTTTCCCCCTTTTTGAGCCAGAATGTCTATTGTGGTTCTCCTGTGCTGCTCCTACCCTTTTATGTTGGCTACTGGAGAGACGGAAGAAAACTTGTCTCTTCAGTTCACAGTCTTCAGAATGGTACTCAAGGAACTTCATCAGAGAAACGTATCCACATCTGGGCCTGATTTTGCCGATCAGATCCCAGACTTCAAGTCAATGCTCAAAAAGGATGAGACTTGGGGCTTTGAAATATGTGAATGTGTCCTTTGTTTGGGGGGGGGGGAGGGGCGTAAATATTTTGTGGCCAAAAGACAGACTTTAACAAATTAAAGTTGTCTGCAAATTCTTTGCCACATCTCCCATTGGATCTTGACTGGTCTTAGTGACTTGCTGGACCTATAGAAAGCAGCGTAAGTGGCACACAGGGACTTCTGTGCCCAGATTATAAGAAGCCTTGCAGCTCCTGCCAGGGTTTATTGGAGCACTTTCTCTGAGAGCCCTAAGCCACCATGTAAAATATCTGAATATCTTCAGACTGCCAGGCTGTGCGAAGCATAAGTCATCTGCTGAGATCCTGTTGGATGAGACTCCATATGGACAGAAAGACCAAGATGCGCTGAGGCACCAAATGGGTGCATAAAGAAGCCATGTCGGACGTGGAAGCTGCAGCCTGAGCTTCCCTTGATTGTGCCGTATGGAACCATTCCCAAATTCCTGGTCTACATTATTGAGAGGGGAAAAGAGAAAGAAATGGTC
>NW_005871072.1:7217831-7254804 GCF_000147115.1 Myotis lucifugus
CCCATTGAAATCTTTCTATTTTAGATTCTTTCCCATGAGTTTAAGCTTTTAGGCTACAATATGACATATGACACTGACTCTAGAACTGCCCTAATTGTAGGTAGTTTATAGAACATTTTTACAAACATGAGTGTTCCTTATTATTTTATTCCTTCTAAACATGCTGTCAGAACTGAACGCATAATCCCACAGAGTGTTCTGCCTTTTAACCACAGTGTATGTTGATGTTACTCATTAGCAGACAAATGCCATATTGTTCCTATCCTTTTTGATAAACTCAGATAAAATTTCAATATGTTACTGTCTTACTATAAGATCTTCTTAAGATCTTCCCTCTCTTTCAGTATTGGTTAAGATAATTTTTGTCATTTGGCTTAAAAACTACAAGTTTTCTCTTCTACCTGACTATCGCAACTGACTTAAGGTTCTAATTCATTGGGTCCCCTGTGAGATACATTTTAGCAGGTACTTATGCTTGGGGAAATGTTTTCTCTTCGTAGTCATCTTATTAATAAGGTAAGGCTGTAAGCTCCATGAAGTAATGTGAACATGAGTAGTAACACAATGATCTCCTGAGGCAATGTCCTCTCACAACACAACTTTCCACTGGCTTGTCCTCCACCCAACCAGAAGGGTAGAGTTGGGGCCTTGTTTCTCCAAACATTTATCATTTAATGAAAGGGGGGGAAATGGGAGGTAGGAAAGAGAGGTAGACATCACGTTTGCCTTACTCTGATTCCTTTTCCAGAAACTGTCCAGAGACTAAAGTTTCAACTATTCCAAAAAGCCTCTTGGGTAGGTGAAAATTTTAGAATCTCTTCCCTTTTTGAAAAATATATTTTTATTGATTTCAGAGAGGAAGACAGAGGGAGAGAGAGAGAAACATCAGTGATTGCTGGAGACCAGCGCACAACAGCGTTCGCGTGAAAGTGCAAAAGAGACATTGGAAGGCCGATGGACCTTGATCTCAGGAGGGCTGGTATCACCACTAGATCGCTCCTGCTATGATGTGATGGCTCCAGGCGATTTCCTGACCTGATCGTCCTCACATTGTTCACTAAACTTCACTGACCTTTGATTCTATCTGCTCTGCCTGCATGCATTGCTAAGGGGCAAACGTGTAACCAAACTGAATAAAAAGCAGGCAGGGCCCGGAGTTGTGGTTCCACTTCTCGAAAAAGGTTCCACCTGCCCCCCCCCACCACCCATGCCTTTAAAATTCATTTTTCTTGTATAGTGTCTTCATTGTGTGTCGGCCCTCCTACAAGTCATCTTGAACCCACTGTGCAGGTCGCGACAAATGATGAGAGAGAATTGACTGCTTCTTGCATGCCCCACTTTGGGGATCGAGACCACAATTCAGGCATGTGCCCTGACTGGGAATCCAACCGTGACTTCCTGGTTCATAGTCGACACTCAACCACTGAGCCCTGCCGGCCACGCCAACTTCACATTTTTAATAAATTTTATTAAAATGTAATGGATTAGCCCTAACCAGTTTGGATTAGTGGATAGAGCATCGGCCTGTGGACTGAAGGGTCCCAGATTCGATTCTGGTCAAGGGCATGTACCTTGGTTGCGGGCACATCCCCAGTGGGGAGTGTGCAGGAGGCAGCTGATCAATGTTTTTCTCTCATCGATGTTTCTGGCTCTCTATCCCTCTCCCTTTCTCTCTGTAAAAAATCAATAAAATATATTTAAAAATGTAATGGATTATACATAAAGAGGGAAATTGTCTTAGTGGATTTATTTTCATTTTCAGAATTAATATTCTCAAAGCAGAAAACTTGTTCTACATTTGTTCCTCCCTCTATATTTATTCAGTCATGCAGTCCTAAATTAACATCTCTTTTTTTTTAAGCTTCTGAATTTCTTTTCCACTCATCCCCTCTACCTTGATGCCACTGCTGCCCCTCTATACTTGTGAATCTCAGAGGTAGTTCCAAATCTAACTTTCTGCACCTATTTTGTCCCCTTCTCCCTGGCTGCCAAATTAATCTTCCTAATACACACTTTCACTAGGTCACTCCTGCTCTGAAACCTTCCATAATTCCCCAGTGCCTGCAGATTAAACCCAAAAGCTGTGCATAGCTGTCCCCTGGTGGCCACCTGCTGATTCACTGTGCCGGATTCCAGTCACAACTAAGGCTGCAGAGAACAGTTTTTCATGCAAGATGGAACACCTTTTCATGTTCTAATCTAAGAAGAGGCAAAGGTGGGAAATGGGGAAAGTAGGAAGAAGTCTTTACTCTCACATCTATAGAAAAGAGCACCCAAGAGGAAGAACCTGGTGCTCCCAGGAGAGACCAGTCTTCGTGCATGGTTCATTTAGAAGGAGCTCCATGTATTGAGGTGTATTCTTCTCCATTGTTTCCACCTTTGAGTACTATACCAACAGTGGAATTTTCTGGACAAAACATAAATAAACATTCCCTAATGTACAGTCTAAATCAGCAGTCGCCAATCTTTCGGACCTCAAAGATTACCAGTGGTCCGTGGACCACCAGTTGGCGACCGCTGGTCTAAATGGTCCCCTGATCTTATAGAAGGTGGAACAAATGTAGGTTTACAATTGTAAGTACATGAAATACAGAGTTTATTTTTGCATTATATTTTACTAGAGGCCCGGTGCATGAATTAGTGCACAGGGGGAGGGGTTGCAGGAGGTTGGCCAGCTCAGGGGAGGGAGAAACTGCAGGAGGAGGCTGGCCAAGAAGGGAGCTGGCCCTCGGCACCCCTGGGAAAGGGGCTGTGTCCACCACCACCCACCCCTGGTTCCCCATTGCAGCCTGGGCCCAAAGGCCCTGGCGGGGTCGGGAGAGGAGGCAATGGTCACCGGGCCGGGTGCAGAAGGAACGAACGCTGCACACTGACACTGCCATCAGCGCCCCGCCACTGCACAATTCCCCACGTCCCCCCCTCCTCCTTCCCTCACCACCGCGCAGCCACCGCGGCAGGCAGGCAGCCCCCAGGGAAGGGAAAGGATGGGAGCAAGACAAACACTTGTGTTGAGGGCTGACTTTCAATAGATCGCAGCAAGGAGCTGCTCTGCTATGTAGGAAACCCTGACCCAGAAGCAGGTCTCTACGAATGGTTTAGCACCAGGGGCCAATGGGAACCAGCCGGCTGAGGGGAGGGACTGTGGGAGGTTGGCTGTGGGAGTGCACTGACCACCAGGGAGCAGCTCCTGCATTGAGCGACTGCACTCTGGTGGTCAGTGAGCATCATAGCAACTGGTTGACTGGTTGTTCTGGTTGTTCCGGTCATTCCAGTCATTCAGTCGTAATGGTTGCTTAGGCTTTTATATAGATTAATTATTGTATTATTTTCCATTCAAACAACTGTAAACCTATGTTTGCCCCACCCCGTATCCTAAAAGCACAATGCTGTAAAATTAAGATTCCATTCTTGTAATGTAACTTAAAAATACCTAAATTAATCAGAAAGTAAATTTTTAAAAAAACATATAAAAATTTCATTTAATCAAATTAAAAATGTAAAACCAAACATTCAAAGTCATCTTTTAAATGTTCCTTTGAGGGGATATTTTTTCTTTTAGTGGTCTGGACATGCTAACTCCACTTAAAATGTAAATGTAAAGGGTTTTAAATTTTTTAATTTATTAATTTTTAGAGAGAGAGAAAGAAACATCAATTTGTTGTTCCAATTATTTATGCATTCACTGGTTGATTCTTGTATGTGCTCTGACTGAGGATTGAACCTGCAACCCTGATGTATCAGATGATGCTCTAATCAACTGAGCTAACTGGCCAGGGCTTGTAAAACAGTTTTTAAATAAAATTATTTCAGTCTCAGTTTCAGCTGAGGTCTTAATGCAAGTAAATGCCAACTACTCAAACATCCAAAAATATAATTCCATATCACTTTAGCAAAGAATGTGGCTAAAAATCTGGTTGTGACATTGATATCTAAAACCCACTATTAGTTATAAAAAGTTTACAATTGAAGAGCCAAGAGGAATTGGACATGTTTTTAGGGACAACTGTAGTTGTACTGAGTCTCCATCCACCCCCATTTTGAGAGTGAAGTGTGAGTGTGGTATGGCCTTCTAACCTCAAGCCTAACTATAAGGACTTTGAGGAGACTGTGAAAAAGTTTGAAATGTGTCCCCTGAAGTAGAGGGACAGAGCAATTTGGTGTGTCTGATTCACTTGAGTAATCTACAATGACAAGAGTCTGATTGGGGCAACAGAGCACAAGCCATAGTTTGAAAAGTAGTATCATTCCCAAGGACAGAGAGTCTCAGATGTGCATTTCTGATATGCTGATGTGGGACATGAGCAAGTAAATGGCAAAGTCATCTCAGATGCTGTGCAAGAGCCTCCTGGGGGGGGGGGGGTGTAAAGAAACACCAGCAGAAAGCTACTGGAGGAACTGCTGGGTTCTCAGGAAATGAAGACTAAGTGATCACCACAGAAGGTACATTCATCCACTTCAAAGAAACTCATGCATATGATCTTATGTGATGGTGGGCATGGAGGGATATCCTCGAAGACCCAAGCACCTCTGAGGTCTGCCATGGTTAAGTACACTTTCGCCATGTCAGAGACAGTCAAGAAAGATCCTTTATGTCCCTTTTATCTCCCCTCACCCCATCCCACCCCCCATTAACTCTAGAGAAGACTGCCCAGTGACCAGGAGAGAAGAGTAGAGACACTAAGCATAGAAATGGAGAATGAGGTAAACATGCCCCCTAATCCCATTGCATTTGACTAGACATATTTCTCAATTTAGACTCTTAGTGACTAAAAGCAACTCAAGGAGTTTGTATTATTGAAAGTGACCAAAAAGTTGTGAGCCTACTCTAAATTTCATTTGGAAGCAGGGAAATAACACTCCAACTACACAAAAAATTAGGGGGAATTGTCTTGAAATTTCGTCAATGTTCATAAATAGTAAATACTGGTGGTAGAACAGTTTTCATGTAATTTAATTAATTTTTTCTAATTCCAAAATTTCTTGTTCTTTTGTTTGAATAAGACCTACTTATTTCAAGAGTGAACATTTATAGCTGATTGTTAAGTTATAATTCTAGATATTTTGTAAGGCAAGAATATATATACCATAAAATTAAGAAAAAAAGTTCTGGTCAACTAAAAAAAATTCACTTGAATATATCTTAAATATGACTCATGCAGTGAATTTAAGATTCAGAACTATATAAAAAGTTATTTTTCATTGTTTTTTGAATATCATAAGTCTGAACATGCAGGAACAAAATCTGCTTGATTCATCTGTACTTCAAGAAAATTCTCCTTGAGTCTGGAAGTGTAAACCTTGGAGATTGGATCACTGCCACCTTAAGCCCTCAATTAACTGTTGAACTGAAAATGGATCTTGTCTTAATAGCCTTGCAATGTGACTTAATATGAGTCATGGTAGATTCAATATTCAACTGTAAGAAATCTCAATTAGGGCTAGAAGGTACCCATGTATCAATGATACTCAGAAGGCCACAAGGAGTTCTGTGATAATTTCCTTTGCTCCTGAAGTTTATAATACTTAGCAAGCACCTACTGAATGAGGAGATGAGTGGGATATGGTGAGATGTGAGTGGTGGATATTAATGAGAACTATATGTAGCAGTTTATTTTTCACTCAATATCCTTCATTCATCTTACCAAGTGAAAAGATAAAATTGGTTTCATTCTACATGTTTTTTAAAGCATAAATATACTCTTTCAAATATGACTACTAGCTACTATGTCTAGAGTTTGTATAACATTTGTTTATCTACTAGACTATATTATCTGCAAGGGAAAGGGACAGACACTCTTTTTTTTTTTTAACCATCCAAAGTTGTGGAATGTTGATCATCCCAGGCTTCAGTATAGGAATGAATAAGCATTCCAACTAAAGTACAATTCAAACTAAAAAATAGTAAGAGATAAGGATAAATAGGTAAAATGTGGCCTAATTATAGATGTATTGACTTCCATTTCTGCTCATCTAATCATGATAGAGTAACAGGGACTGGATTTTCCTACCTGTCTTAAATTTAAAAAGAAGAAAAAGCAATCAAAACATATGAAACAATACTTGACAGACTTTGAGCAACAAGTAGTACAGGACAGGGGTCTCTAGGTGACAGTAAATAGGGTAGCTCCACAAGTCACCTTGCTCACTCCTGTCTCAAGCCTAGAGACAGTTTTCCAGTGAGGCCAAGGGAGAGGGAACCCAAACAGAGCTCCGAGAAGAGGACACAGAATTGAAAATCAGGAGACCATTGCAACTAGAACTAGCAGGTCAGAGTACTCTAGAGAAGAGAGGTGCAGAGAGAGAAAGCACGTTCACAAATCTGCAGTGTTCTCTTGCTTTTTTGAGTATCTAACAGTGTGTGAAGAAACTACTAAGCCGGAGAAAACCACCGGAAAGGAGGAGGAGGAAGAGTCCCTGGAACTCACACAGGGCTAGGAAGAGTTCCTACTAGTATTGCCACCAGCCAGAGTGGAAAGACCTCATAATCCGAGCATCAGGGAGAGTCCACAGAAGGGCATTGCCTTAGTAATGGTGCCAAATTAGGCATGGACTACAAGCTACTCTGGACCTGCCTAAGAATGCTTAAAAGCAAGCCTCAAAAGGATCAAACTATGCCAACCAACTAATTGCAACCCAGATCAAAGCCAAGAAATATTTAAAGAAGTATAACCCCAACCCCCCAAGGAAAAAAAAAAGCAAACCAGTACCCACCCTTGTAAAATTCACAATATTTGGCACTTAATCAAAAATCATCAGGCATGCAAAGAGCAAGAAAATACAAATTAATGTAAAGAGCCTTAAACATCATTTGGGATAGTTTGTATTTGTTTCCTGAACTGGAAAGGGTGGAGTTCCAGGTTGGGAAATAAAGAATTTTAATGAAAGCTGCAAAAAATAGAACTAAGTCACAAGATTAAGGTAAAAATCTAGAAATAAGGTAATAATGTTCCACTCAAGAGTTGCTGCTCTTGAATAAGGAATATATGAGATCCGCTAGAAATGTATGAACCATGGGGGCTTGCAAACCATGATGAGAAAGATGTTTAAATGCTCCATTGTTTTTTAATTAATGTAACTTGGAAATGAATGTTATCATAAAGCAACAAAGGATAGGTAGAAGATAAGATCAGCTTTGGATGTGTTGAGGGTGAGGTCATTGTGGGGCATATCCAGTTGAAGATGGGCCATATGAGACTTGAAGAGGATGGAAAGAATACAGAAGATGGTGCCAACCATACTGCTTTTTGAGAGTCACAAGCCTCAAGGCATGTGGCTTTGTTATATCCTATACATTGTTGACTTATTCAAGTTAAATCCAAAGAGTAAATCCTATTCAATAGGACAACTCTATCAAAAAAAAAAATGGACTTATAGCTGAATAATCTATAATTTTGTAGGGAACTCCCTCTAAAATCCCACTCCCGGGAAAGCCTGGAGACTTCTGACTTACATCCTTCACCACAGTCTCTGGACCCCTGCAGGGACCATTGCTTCTATGCTCTGGGCCCTAGTCTGCATCTCGCTCACCTGTGCCCTTACATAGCTTTGCCCGCTCTGAGGGGGTTCTCTATAGGCTAGCTCTAAGCAAGTTCCGTCCTGCCTGGGCCTCATGGCTCACTTCTTCTCCACTTGTGTCATAGTGATTACTTCCAATACTGTGATTACCCTCCCAGGTGTGTCCTTCAAGCTACAGTGCCCTACAGCCTGGCTAGGAGAACACCAAACCAGTGAATTGGCATTTCCTCTCTGGGCCTCTGTCTTACCAGCTATGTACTTGTGTCCAACCTCATCTGATAGGTAAGTCCAGAAGAGTCACTAGCCTTTCCCCCTAAATATCAGACATGGTTTGCTTTAGTTATTGTGCTCAGTTTAGTACTAATTGTAGAAATAAAAAAAGCTATGGTGTCCGAAGCTTAGTTTCTCCTTTACAATACTTTCTATGGAGAATACTTACACAGTATTGTCTCCCAGTGATTATCAGCCTGGAATCAGAGGATTGCAGACTGGTACTTATTAGTTTCCAAAGCAGTCCTATGTGTTTTATTTTGTGCAATTTAAAAATATTCCAAGAAGGTGCCTGGCTGATGTAGCTAAGTGATTGAGTGTCAACCTATGAACAAGGAGATCACGGTTCAATTCTAGTTAGGGGACATGCCCGGGTTATGGGCTCAATTCTCAGTGTGGGGCATGCAGGAGGCAGCCAATCAATGATTCTCATCATTGATGTTTCTCTCTCTCTCTCTCTCTCTCTCTCTCTCTCCTACTCCCTTCCTCTCTGAAATCAATAAAAATATATTTTAAAATAAATAAGTAAAAATAAAAATATTCCAAGAAGGTAACAAAGGCTTCATTAAACTACCAAAAGCATCTATGCCACAAAAATTATTAAGAAACACAACAGATTGTCTCATTGCAGAACTGTATTCTTGGATTCATGAACATATTTGGAATATTAACTACATAGAAAGGCTTAGGAAGTTTGTGGGAAGAATGGTGCATATTAAGGTGTATAAACAGTTCACATCTACTTTGGGAGATTAAGCCACAAAAAGCTGAACAAAATCAGTTTCCACTACATTCCTCCATGCTGTTTTCTTCATAAATCTAATAATATTTGACATTATCTCATCTGTTTCCACTTTACTTGTCTGTTATTTATTATCTGCCTCCCCCACTTAAATATCTGTCTTATTCACTCTAAATCTCCAGACCTAGAACAGTGCCTGGCTCATAATAGGAACCCAATAAAGATGCATATATGAATAGGCAAACAATGAACACAAAGACTAGTGCAACTCTAAGACTAAAGTAGACGCTAGCTATGGACTTTGTATGCAGCACCACACACACACACACACACACACACACACACACACACACACACACACATTTCCTGCTCATCATTTCTAAGTATCCATTTGTTCCTCCCCACAAAAGCCCACACTGAGAGAAGCATGTAAATTCTCTCCCACTCTTTCGCATCCAGAGAGGTCCCTTCACCCCATGCTGCATTCCCAAGAGGGCTGACTCTTCACCAGTAACCAACCTTCTCAGGCAGCTGCCGGAAATGTCATTCATCAACCAAGTAGCGGCAGCTTCCAGAATTTCTGGTGGACAGGACTCTTCATCTTGTTTCACACACTTACTTGAAAGGCTAAATGAACAGTGCAACACCCACAAGCACATATGAGTTCAAAGGAGGGAAGGACCAACGGGCCCCAGAGTTGTCAAGAAAAACTTCATGGCAGGCGTGTGACTTGAGCTGGTGCTTAAGGGATTAGGTTGCAAGGAGTTCAGACCATGCCCTGTCCCAGGACAGGCCCCATGCAGTACAGATCAGCAATTGTAGCACTCACTGGCTGACATACAAAACTGCTCGAGAGGGGAATTGGAGCTACTATTTAAACAGGCCCAGAAGGATCCTCAGCACTGTAGGTTCATTCACAGCTTTAGTTCAAATAAAACTGAACTCTAAATTCTCCTGTAAACTTCATCACCTCCCAAACACTTATCCCTTCAGCAAACCGTGGCATATTCCCTGATTTATGAAATCTTTAGAAGGTGCTAAAGGGCCTGGAGGAAGATATTCAATTGCAAATTCCTCAGTGCCTCCCTGCCCTGGGACGCTATAATGACAGGAATACTAATACTTGGCATTTGACTAGGACTTCTCATGCAAGGTACCCAGAAACTCTTCACACATATCATCTTAGCATAATTTAGTTAGAATTTTGCATTTTAAGAATGCTTCAGGAAGCCTTCCTGCTTCTCTATCATTTCCTTACGTTTTAGTCTCAACCTCTATGACCTCAAGATACCTGAACCTAGAACCATTAGGGCCACTCTTTTCTGTCTCATGGACCACCTCTTAAAAACCAATGCCTTTCCTGAGATAGGTATCACATCACAAACTGATAGAGTACTTTTCCAGACCCAGGCGGGTCTCTTAAAGAGAGGATAGAGAATAGAAAAAAAAGGATAAAAACTCTAGGCCATGAACAGGGGAGAATGTGAGACTCTTGGACAGCAAGGTGGCAGACCATGAACAGGGGAGAGTGTGAGACTCTTGGACAGCAAGATGGCTAAATGAAGTCCGTGGAAGCAATGAGATCAATGACCAGAAAGAGATAGTCCCCAAACCCACGCTGAACTTACTGGATGCTGGTACAGGTGGAACCAGTCTAACTGCTCAGATCATCTGTGCAAGAAGTGATGGAGCCAGAAGTTGCCCTAGAACAGCAGATTTCTACTCAAATTACTTCCAAGGCTAATCCTTGTACGCATGCTCTCTTCACTCTTTCCATCCCCTCTTCCTTTCTACTGGCATCTTTGCTTTCAGCTCTCAACAGTTCACATCTGCTTCTACCCTCTTCTATGGTCTCAGAGTGCCCCCCCCCACCACCACCACCAGCATGGATCACCATGGCTCCCTTCCTCTGTGTCCTCCTCACACAGCAGCTGGTTCCTGATATGAATTCACCATTCCCCTGCTCTTCTCTATAGCAACTGAACTAATGGCACTGAAATTCACATGACTCCCACTCTTCCAAATGTGTGTGTTTTAAAATTAATTTCTAATCCCTAAACTGCACCTCTACAATGTAACCTATACTTCTCTTATATACTCTGTATCTTTCTCAATTTCACAAGGTGAGGTAGACGTACTCTGCTCAAAGAATCCTTATTTAGAGTGATTACTTGCCTACCAAATTAGTCTTATCTATAGTTGTTTTCACTCTAAATAAAAGACCTGAAATTCTA
The DNA here is from genome assembly GCF_000147115.1 of Myotis lucifugus. Classification (NCBI taxonomy): domain Eukaryota; kingdom Metazoa; phylum Chordata; class Mammalia; order Chiroptera; family Vespertilionidae; genus Myotis; species Myotis lucifugus. The sequence continues at coordinate 7,228,593 of NW_005871072.1, forward strand.
CCTTTTCCATTCCATGACGTGCACCCCTATTCTGAGCATCTTCTTTTGAAAATAAGATATTAATCTTGGTTCACCTCTCCAAACTTCTTTTCCATTCTATGTATTTAAAATGTTCATGAAAACACAAACAAAACTACAGCTTCTTTTCAGAACTGAGTATCTTCAAGTAAGTCACTTGCCTCGAACAGGGAACTCAGAATAATGAAACATGTGTTTGGCTCAGTTTCAAAAGAAACACTGCTTTCCTGTTCCTCTCACTGCCAGTCCTGCAGCCAAGCATTGATCCCTGGGGATCTGTGAAGTTTCCACATCTCACTAACTTGAGCGCTTAAGAGAAGAAATCTTTCTAAATTACCAAGTACTAACTGATCAGTTTAAGTAAAGTGCTGTCACTGCTTCATTAGACTATTCCCTGCACTGGAATTATTGCTCTCTTCCAATCACCTTCATATATTTTTCTATTGGATACAAAGATTAATACAATAATATGATAACCCCTGTGAAATTAAACAAACCACCTTTCTTTCTTTTTCCACCAATAAATCTCTTCTTACCGAGTTACATTTTGTCACTAAAACTAAAGATTCTTTCCTTAGACATCCATCAAATTAATCATATCATGCTGCGTAGTGGAAGGGGCATTCAACTAAGAGTCAAAACACCTTGGTTGTGTTCCAGAATCTGCCTCTAATGATGCAATTCTCCTAATCCCCCTGGGTCTCAATTTCCTCATTAGTAAAATGAGCAAGGCCAGCTATCTGATTACCATACTCTTTGCAATTTCACTGTTCATTCATTCAGCATTTATTGAAAACCTACTGTATGCCAGGCACTGTGGAGCACTGAATATATAAAATGCTATGGTCTCCAGGAGCCCACATAGAATGAGACTTAAATATAAACAATTTCTACAGAGTAAAGGGAACTTGGGAGATACACTTAGAGGGACTCCTAGCTTTTCCTGAAGATGGGAGCCTGCAGGGGTGGTTCAAAAGAAATGATACTTGCACAGGGACTTGCTGAATGCGAGGTAGTCCAGCAAACAAAAAGGGTGGGATGAGGGGCTGAGGATGAGAAGAATGCTAAATATAGAGAAGAGAATGTGCAACAAGATAATACTTTGTTAGTTCTTCAGCCTTTTCCCAAGCACAGACATATGCAAAGGAGTAGTGTTTGGGGGAAGGAGATGTGTTTGCATTAGCTGGAATGCAGTGCACGGTGAAGAAGGACAGCAGATGAGCCAGAGAGCGGAGCTGGGCCACACTGAGAAAGAGTCCTACATGCATCTGGTTTCAGGCTTCGTCCCAGGCAATGGGAAGCAGCAAAGGTTTTGAAGCAGGGGTCACAATGGCAGCAGGGTGGAAAGACTGGCGGCTGCAAGTCTGGCAGTGGCAAGATCAGTTGGAATATTCCTGTAAGAATCTATGCAATAGATGAGGACCCAAAATAGGAGAGTGGCAGTGGGATGTAGAGCAGGGACCATATGTGACAGACATTTCCCAGGTATAACTGGCCCTGCTGCCCATTAAATATGGGTATAGAGCAAGGAAGGAATTGGGCGACCATGTTGATGTTGGTCCTACTCATTAAGATGTCAGGAGGGCCCTAGCTGGTTTGGCTCAGTGGTTAGAGTGTCAGCCTGTGGACTGAAAGGTCACAGGTTCGATTACAGCCAAGGGCACATGCCCAGGTTGCAGGCTTGATCCCAGTAGAGGGTGTGCAGGAAGCAGCCAATCAATGATTCTTTCTCATCATTGATGTTCCTATCTCTCTCTCCTGCTCCCTTCCTCTCTGAAATCAACAAAAATATATTAAAAAATAGTTTATAAAAAAAAGATGTCAGGAGGAGGAGGATTCATGAGAGGCAAGATGAGATTTCACTTGGGGACTTGCCTGTAGTACTCACAGAGGGAGATATCCACTGAGTAGTTGCACAGTCAGGTCTGGATGTTTGAGAAATAGATCAAGTTTGCAGATTAATACAAACATTGATAAGAGATGGTAGAGGTGTGTTGACTTTGTTTCTTCACCCCTTTATGTTTTTCTTACATCCCCTGCACTGTGCTGTTAGAATGAGGGGCTCCAGAAATGCTTTTTGTTTGATTGATTGAGTGAGTGGTTGTGATATTCCTACTTCTCAGAAAACTCCCAGTACTGATGGCTGCTTCTCTTGCAATCTGAGAAAGGGACCTGGACTTAGAAATGGAAGTAATTCTTATCCAGTGGGACCATTAAAAATCCCTAAACAAAGCATTCTAGTCTGATGTCACATCCCAAAACCATTTCTTAGATTCCTTAGAGAAAAATATTCATAGTTAAGAATTTAGTGGATTGAGGAAAATAATAGAGCTGTAGGGGATCTAAGATAATATACCAATGAATTGTGAATGGAAAGTGGGATTCCACTCAAATCCTAAACTGTGCATTTAAAATTGGTACCATTTACTGTATATGCATGTGGGCGAGGGTTGGGCAAACTGCAGTGGTTTTCAGCTTCAGCTGCATAGATATAAGTGATGAAAGGTGATGGAGTCTGGAGAGAAAATGGCAACGCAAAGTTCCAGCCTGTCAGTCCCTTCAAGGTGGGGAAGTTTAAGGTTTAACGTAGAGTTATAAAGATAAGAAGGGACACAAACTTCACACCACATTTAGAAAAAGATGGCTACCTTATAATCCTATCCTATATAATAAAGAGGTAATATGCTAATTTGTTCATTACTGTTGTCCGAGTCACGACCTATCAATGGGTTGCACACGCACAGGAGCTGGGGGCAAAGACAGTGGCGGGGACTTCCATCCCCAGTGGAGGCACGCCCAGGCCTGCCCAGTGCTAATGTTCCGCCCAGAGCTGAGGTGAAGCTGCCCGCCTGCATCCCTGGTCAGGGACGTGACACTGTCTGCCTGTGTCCCTGACCTGGGACATGACCCGGCCTGCCTGTGTCCCTGCCCAGCGCTGAGGTGAAGCTGCTTTTCAGACTATAACTTCAGCCATCGAAGATCAAACTGTACACCCCAAATGCTTTTTCTTGGATGGTCCAGGTGGTAGTGGAAAAACATATCTTTATAAAGTTTTAATACATTATACTAGAGGTCGTGGTGGTACTATTTTACCCACAGCGTCTACAGGAATTGCTGCAAATTTACTTCTCGGTGGAAGAACCTTTCATTCCCAATATAAATTACCAATTCTGCCGGAAGCCAATTCTAGCATGTCATAGCTGCAAGAGTTTCATCAAAAGGTTGATGGAACTTGGGGATCAACAAGGGCTGAGTCACATATGTTGTCACCTGTTGGGAATGGCTAAAGGCACTTCCCCAAACCTGAAAAGGGATGACTGCTTGCTGCCAGACAGCTCAGGGCATCTTAATCTACATGTTATTGCCTCCTACTGGCCAAACACCTGAACAGCCGTAGGCTAATTCCCCCAAATCTGACAATGGACTCAGTATTTGAAACCCTGACCCTTTGAAGTGTATATCTCTGCCTCGCCTCAGGACAAATTGTATTAATTAAAAGCATGGGGTCCTGAGATGAGGAGATCTTAGTTTCCTTTACGCTAAGCTCCTCTGACCCCCAAATGCCTTTCAAAATTATATTTTGTCTCTGGACTCCTATTTAATCTACGCACAGCCTTTTCCAGATTTCCTGAACCCTTCTTAATACTAGAACAAGAACCCCGGCACAATTCCATTAAATGAAACTTCAATTTCTAGACACGATATAAAGAGTGAAGTTGCTAAAACCATTAAAAAGGCCAAACTTCTCATTATCGATGAATGCACCATGGCATCCAGTCATGCTATAAATGCCATAGACAGATTACTAAGAGAAATTATGAGTCTTAATGATGCATTTGGTAGGAAAGTTCTCCTTCTCAGAGGGGATTTTCGACAATGTCTCAGTATTGTACCGCATGCTATGTGATTAGCCATACAAACGAGTGTAAAGTACTGTAATGTTTGGGGATGTTTCAGAAAGTTGTCTCTTAAAACAAATATGAGATCAGAGGATTCTGCTTATAGTAAATGGTTAGTAAAACTTGGAGATGGCAAACTTGATAGCAGTTTTCATTTAGGAATGGATATTTTTGAAATCCCCTGTGAAATGATTTGTAACGGATCTATTATTGAAGCTACCTTTGGAAATAGTATATCTATAGATAATATTAAAAATATATCTAAATGTGCAATTCTTTGTCCAAAAATGAGCACGTTCAAAAATTAAATGAAGAAATTTTGGATATACTCGATGGAGATTTTCACACACATTTGAGTGATGATTCCATTGATTCAACAGATGAAACTGAAAAGGAAAATTTTCCCATCAAATTTCTTAATAGTATTACTCCTTCGGGAATGCCATGTCATAAATTAAAATTGAAAGTGGGTGCAATCATCATGCTACTGAGATGTCCAGCCTGTCTGGACATCTTAATAGTAAATGGGGTCTTTGTAAATCTTAATAGTAAATCTTAATAGTAAATAGGGTCTTTGTAATGGTACCAGATTTATTATCAAAAGATTACGACCTAACATTATCAAAGCTGAAGTATTAACAGGATCTGCAGAGGGAGAAGTTGTTCTGATTCCAAGAATTGATTTGTCCCCATCTGACACTGGCCTCCCATTTAAATTAGTTCGACGACAGTTTCCCGTGATGCCAGCATTTGCAATGACTATTAATAAATCACAAGGACAAACTCTAGACAGAGTAGGAATATTCCTACCTGAACCCATTTTCGGACATGGTCAGTTATATGTTGCTATCTCTCGAGTTCAAAGAGTATGTGACGTTAAAGTTGTAAAAACTTTGCCCTAACTGGTTTGGCTCAGTGGATAGAGCGTTGGCCTGCAGACTCAAAGTTGTAAAAACTTCATCACAAGGGAAATTAGTCAAGCACTCTGAAAGTGTTTTCACTCTTAATGTGGTATACAGGGAGATATTAGAATAAGTTTAATCATTTTATCAGTCATTGTTTGCATCACTGTTGTTTTTATATAATGTTTTTGTTGTTTTCATATCATGTTTTTGTTGTTTTCATATCATGTCTTTGTTGTTGTTATAGCATTTTGTTATTGTTTATTTATTAATATATTTATATATTATTTTCATATACATTTTACTAATTTTGTTTCATCTCTGACACTTCTATTATAGAGAAACGGCAAAGAGCAATATTAAAATATTTCCTCTAATTAATTCTCTTTTAATGTACACGAATTTCGTGCACTGGGCCACTAGTACTAGTATAGTAAAAGCATAATATGCGAAGTGTCCGACCATTCATTTGACCATTCGACCAGTCACTATGACGTGCACTGACCACCAGAGCAAGTGCTCCACCTGGTAAGTTAGCTTGCTGCTGGGGTCCAGCCAATCAGGACTGGGGGAGATGGGCTGGACATGCCCTGGAGCACTCCCGTGGTCCTTCCCAGCTGGCCAACCTCCTGCCTCCCTCCCCAGCCTTGATAGCACACCAATGGGGTCCCTCAGCCTGGCCTGCACCCTCTTGCAATCCCGGACCCCTCGGGGGATGTCGGAGAGCCAGTTTTGGTCCGATCCCCACAGGCCAGGCCGAGGGACCACACCAGTGCACAAATCCGTGCACCAGGCCTCTAGTTTAAAATACGTTTAAAACTATCAGATGGCCCATAATTTTGATAAGAAATAAATTTCTTTCAGAGTTTTCTCAGTAATCTCTCTGCATGGTAGTTGAATCCATGAAGCCATGAAAGTAAATATTTTCCAAATAAGATATATAGAGGGAGAAGGAAAAATGGTCAAGGATGGAACCAAATGGAACACTAACATTTTCTCTTAAACTGTTTTATGTGACAGACTGTTTGAGAATTTGATTATAGCTATGGACCATGTCCCCAGAAAAAAAAAAAAAGTAATGTTCACACAAACAAATTTTAGTATGGAATTTAAGGGGACTCATAACTCCATGATCCAAGAATCCCAAGTCAGAGAGGGAAGAAGAGGACCCATATAACCAATTTGCATTTACCCATTTTTTAAAAGAATCATAATCTTCCCAAGAATGCTAATAGTCAGTAAATGAAACCCTTAGGGCTTTTGTTTGTTTCACTTTGTTTGATTTTCCTGCCATTAAGAAGCCATTCTAATGTTTCTATGCATGACAAGAGAGACACTGAGAATTGGAAAATGTATATACAACATGTTATATGTAAATTATATCTTAATTTTTAAAATGTATGTACATACCTGATATGAGATTCCATGCATACACAGCTCGGTAACATGAAATACTATAAATAAGCAAATCACTGGAGGGAGGGAGCGGGCTGGGAGAGGTCAATGGGGGAAAAGGAGACATGTGCAATACTTTCAACAATAAAGAATTAAAATAAATAAATAATAAAATTAAGTTTCAAAGATCTTAAAAAGTTGTATACTATAAATGAGTTAATTGTATGATATAGGAATTATATCTCAATAAAATCTCAATAAAGTTAACAAAATATGAAAAAAATAAATTGACATAAGCTATATGATATGGATAAATCTCAAAAATATTATGCTATGTCAAAGAAGGTAGACACAAAAGGTTACATACTGTACACTTCCATTTATATGCAGTGCACAGGAAAAGCAAGTATACAGAGTCAGAAAGCAGATTAGTAGTTGCTTAGGATTGGCACTAGGAGGGCATCATTCTACAGACAGACAAGAGGGAACTTCTCAAAGTGATGGAAATGTTCTAAAACTAAACTATGATGATAGTTCTATAAATTTACTAAAATTCATTTAATTGTACACTTATAATGGGTAAAAAATTTGTTTGTAAAATGCACCTCATTTAAGCTATTTTTCAAAAGATGTTTCTGGAAGCAAACCAGCACCTCCCTGGTCATTATATTATTATGGTCATACATTCCTTAAGATTCAGAAATGGAGCATTGATAGTTGAATGCACTGTTTCATGATATTTGGAATTTATGTTAAAAAATTATTCTGAGCCTGGCTGGCGTGACTCAGTGGTTGAGCATCAACCTATGAACCAGGAGGTCACAGTGCGATTCCTGGTCAGGGCACATGCTCACATGCCCACATGCCGAGGTTGCAGGCTTGATCCCCAGTGTGGGGTGTGCAGGAGGCAGACAATCAATGATTCTATCTCATCGTTGATGTTTCTATCTCTCTCTCCCTCTTCCTTCTTCTCTGAAATCAATAAAAATATATTTTTTAAATATTTTAATTTAGAAAAATCCTTTTGTACCAAGTCATGAACAAACAGATGGGTTGTTTTCAGAGAGTCCTATTATGTTAATCCACTGGACTATATTTGTAATTGTAAAGGAGATTAATCTAACAACAATCTTCCATTAACTACTCTAGAAATTATTGTAGTAGCTTCCTGTGGTTAGGAGGGAATGTATGACTGTGTGGAATTGATACATTCAACAGATATTCCATGAGGATCACTGGATTGGACTATCCCTTGGATAGTTAAAGTGGTTTGGCTTAACATAAGTAGTTTTTTGTCCTCAGTAAGTATTTGCTTAAGTAGAACCATCATCATTATGCCATTAGGTTGAATTTTAGGACTTAGGCTTGTTTTTCTGGCTTTTGGTGCATTTATATTTGGTTTTCTTAGGAATTAACCACAGACCATCAGTGAAAACAATACAAAATAAGCCTGAGTAAAGATAGTGAGGAGGTCCTTGGCAAAGTTTCCAGAGTTCCCCAAATTCACTGACAAATATCTCTATTAAAAATCATTTTAAAAGAAAATTGTCTAGAACTATTTCCACAGGAATCCTCTGAAACTCACCTCATCTTCTCCCCTTCCCCACCACTTGTTGTTCCTTGACACAGCACTCCGTTTAGGCACATGGCAAATATCAAGACTATATTACTTCATAAAAGTAAAACAAGCCCTAGCCGATTTGGCTCAGTGGCTAGACGTCGGCCTGAGGACCAAAAGGTCCTGAGTTTGATTCCCGTAAGGGCACATACCTTGGTTGCAGGCTCCTCCCTGGCACAGGCCCTGGTCAGTGCTCATGTCTCTCTGTCTTTCCCTCTCTCTTCCACTCTCCCTAAAAATCAATGGAAAAATATCCTCAATGATGATTAACAAAAAATAATAATAATAAAAGTAAAAGAAGGTTCCCCTGGTCGAGTGTCTCAGTTGGTTGGAGTGTCATCTGCACCAGATGGTAGCAGGTTCAATTCCCAGTCAGGCACATATCTAGGTTGTGTTCCATTCCCAGTTGGACTGCAAGCAGGAGACAACTGATCTATGTTTCTCTCTCTCTCTCTCTCTCTCTCTCTCTCTCTCTCTCTCTCTCTCTCATCAATTACGTTTTTTTTTAAGAAAGTAAATCAACTCTACAACTACCTCCAAAATTCTGATGACTGCAGTAGGGAGGGATGTTAGGAACAATGGAGAAGGCTGGAAGATTCTGGTTTAACCCTCTGGTGGATGAGGGCACATACAGGGATTATAGGTGAGGGTGAAGGGTCCTTTGAAAAATCTACCCAGATTAGTTTGCCTGTAGGAGTCAGATATTTTCTCCTTAATACCCCCTATCACTTGGAAATAACTCTATTTTTAGTGTTTATCATAATGTATCATTGTCTTTCTCCCTCACTAGACTAAAATGCTCAAAGATACAACTCTATCTTTCACGTTGTTCTATCCACAGTTCTGGTATACTGCCTTTCACATACTAGTAGTGTGTGCTGCTTATTTATGCTTTGGAAAGGCTATTATAGATTTTTTTTATAAATAAAAGTAATTGTGTAGTGAAATAAATTTATTGGAAAAATTACATTAACAACACATTTTACCTAGGGAAAGCATGTTCTCCTTTAAAAAATTTTCATCAGATTTTGTACTCAATATCCGCATATTTATTTTTATAAGCCAGTTGCTTATGCTAATGTGCAGCATGCTATGTGCCCTTAGCACCAAAAAAGTCTTGTTATCACTAGGAGCTTCTCTAATTAATGTCATAGCAAAGAAACTTTCAAGCATGCTTTAGTAATGCTTGTGTAAAATTTCTCCCTGATCATTATATTATGTCAAGTCTAAATACAGAATTTGCTGTATGTAGTGTTTTTAATTCTTTATACTGTCCCTTTTATCTATAACTGTTGCCACTTGTTTTGCAAACCAGTCAACCTGTTATGGTGATATCCATATGTAAAACTATGTAATAGTTTTTCTTTAAAAATTAAAGATACCTCAACAATATTATAAAATATTTAAAACTGACAGAACACTTTCTAATTAGATGCAATGTATTTTTGGAAAAAGTCTAACAAAATGTGCCCAGTAAATAAGTTGACAAACCAAGCCTGTGAGGCCATCTCTTACTCTGTGTAAGTCTTTTAACTCAACATCACAATTTTCACAGGAAAATTGAACTCTCATCACTAAAGAGTCACCAGTAAGAGGAGAAAATGAAGGTAAATACATCTAAATCAGCTCCCAATACTCTTATGAAGTTAGCTTCTATTAAATTTAAAGTATATTAAGAAAAGAGAGTATTGATTAAATAAGTTACCACTAGTTATCTCATCACTGTTAAACAACAGAAAAGCTAGACCTAAAGTCAACTGGCAGAGATCTGTCGATAAGTACACAACAGAGGATATGGCTGCATTCCAGCGACTGCCATCTGGGGACACCTTATTGAAAAACAGAGATAAGGAACAGAGAAATTATTGTGATCTTTCTTTATCCTGGATAGTTAAGAGGATGTTTACATCCACTCACCTAATGACTACATATCAAAAGTTCCTCAATATCTGACCTAAAGTAAACAGATCTTTTCATGATTGATTTCACCACAATTCAGTTGTTCATGAAGACTCCTCTGAGTCTGAAGCCTGGAAATATGCGAATGGTTTTTAAGCGCCCAGGTTGGAAGATAGCATGGCTTCTTGTTCAAACACATTTTTCCTAAGTGGTCCATAGTGACAGTGGAAGAGGAAATGATGTCTCTTAGAAAGTGATGAGTTGGCTAAAGTTAAACTAGCTTTAATAGAGAGCATTGAGAGGGACTCAAAAGAATGCTTGCCCCTGGCCAGTGTGGCTCAGTTGGTTGGAGCGTCGTCCCTTACACCAAAAGGTGGTATGGGTTCGATTCCCAGTCAGGGCATATATTCAGGTTGTGGATTCAACCAACTCTACTCACTTGTGAAATGTCTAAGAAGCAAAAAGTGGGAAATCCACATTTGGGAATCTCTTTAAACCTTCTTAAATAGAATGATGGTCATAGGTTGACTATAACCTAAAGTCTTTAATTAAATTACTTCATTTTTAAATCTGTACTTCAAGGTATAAGAAATTTATATGCTTCTTTTCCTAAACGTACTATTGAAAGAATTATTTGATGTCGACGTTATATAAGAAAATTTTTAGTAAACTTTTTTCCCTAAGACTAAGTAAGAGGTGTTTTGACTGGTAAAGATTAACCTAAATTTATTCTAAACTCAGGATAAATTCAATTAAGTTGGATTCTGCTCACAGTCAAGTTATTCCCCCATCCCTTAAGCTGATATATTATTTTAATTCTCTAAAAAAGCTATCATGTTGTAAATTGCTAGGTTTCCACTTGTCCACCATGCTACTACTTTAGAATAACCTCTCTGCCTATCCTAAAAGTCAGCATTGCTGCATGAGGAACAAGGTTGGAGTCTATTAAACAAACTTGGAGTGAAATCCAAATTTCCGTCACCTACTGGTGTGACCCAGGAAAGTTGCTAAACATTTTTTTAGACTCAGTTAACCCACCTGTAAGAAGAGGCTAATAACTTAAGTGCTTCCTCAAAGGTCACTATAAAGATGAAATGAGATAACATATTTAGAGTGTCTGCAACCTATTAGGTTCTTAATATCTGGCTTTCTTCTTCTGTAACATTGAAAATAATACATTTTAATATATACAATGGGTTTTTAATGGGTCAAAGATTTTACTGATCTTTTATTAGACAGTGGATAAAGTATTTATCTTCAAAGAGCTTACACTTCTAATGTAGATAAGGAGTTGTGAGAGGTAAGGCAAGATTTTCCTCTCTCACCTCCCCCCACCCCCACTTTGTTTCATCCTCTCCACACTCTTGGTAGGAAAAGAAACTTTCATAATAATTCATAGAAGTTGTACTTTAAAAAATGTCAATATTATCAAGAGAGAAACTTTGATATGTAATCATCCACTCTGCAGAATCAGAAACAAAACAAAAGGCAGCCCCTTAGGAGTAGAGTTAGAGGCTACCACACACAGAATTAAGTTGTTCTCTCTATTTTCACATGAAAACTCAACAGTGTGAAAACCTCCAAGTGTGCTGGCTTTGAAAGAACTGGAAGACAGTACCTTTGGCATGGACTCTGGGATTCCCATAATGGACCCCAGGTACTGCTAACCACAAAGATACTGTTGGCCATTTTGAGAGCAGAGGACATCACACACGAAAGAAGGCAGAATGAGAGAGAATATGTTAGATACCACTTATAGCCTGGAGCCAATAGACTGGTTGGCTCCCCTTTGGGGAAACTTGAGTGCCAAGGGAATTTGCAGGAAGGTGTCAGTTCTGTAAGTCCAAGTAGTGGTTGAAATGGGTTACAATCCTATCTAATAATAGACAAACATGGTAATTAACCATACCTCCGCTACGCTTCCCATTGGCTAATCAGCAGGATATGCAAATTAACTGCCAACAAAGATGGTGGCCGGCAGCCACGCAGCTGAAGTGAACATGAGGCTTGCTTGCGCCAGTGATGGAGGAAGCCAAGGTTCCCCGCCTGCCAGGCCATGGCCCAGCTCTGAGCTCTGGATGCAACAATGTTGCAATTATAGAAGCTAAACAAACCCCAGGTACCTGCTTTCAGCCGCCAGTGGGCTCAGAGCTTAGAGCGCCAGTGATGGCAACAGAGTTTCAATTATAGAAGCTAAATAAACCCAGATACCTGCTTTCACCAGCCACAGCCTCAGAGCTGGAGCCGGCTCTCAGCTCCAGTGACAGCTATAGAAGGTAAATAAATCTCAGAATAAAAAAAAAATTTTTTAAAAAAGAGGCTGGGAGCTTCATTTGCCCGCCAGCCTGAAAACGGCCCTCAGCCCCTCACCCAGACTGGCCAGGCACCCCAGTGGGGACCCCCACCCTGAAGGGGGTGTGACCAGCTGCAAACAGCCATCAGCCCCTCATCCAGGCTGGCTAGGCACCCCAGTGGGGACCCCCACCCTGAAGGGGGTGTGACCAGCTGCTAACAGCCATCAGCCCATCATCCAGGCTGGCCAGGCACCCAAGCGGGACCCCCACCCTGATCCAGGACACCCTTCAGGGCAAACCAGCTGGCCCCCACCCATGCACCAGGCCTCTATCCTATATAATAACAGGGTAATATGCAAACTAACCCTAACAGCAGAAAGACTGGGAATGGCTGGTCACTATGACCCACACTGACCACCAGGGGGCAGACGCTCAATGCAGGAGCTGTCCTCTGGTGGTCAGTGTGTTCTCATAGGGGGGAGCTCTGCTCAGCCACAAGCCAGGCTGATGGCTGCCAGTACAGCAGTGGTGGTGGGAGCCTTTCCTGCCTCCTCAGCAGCACTAAGGATGTCTGACTGCAGCTTAGGCCTGCTCCCCGCTGGCAAGTGGACATCCCCCGAGGGCTGCCGGGCTGCCAGGGGGATGTCTGATTGCCATCTTAGGCCCAATCCCCTGGGGAGCAGGCCTAAGCCAGCAAGTGGTCACCCCCGAGGGGTCCCAGACTGCGAAAGGGCACAGGCCAGGCTGAGGGACCCCCTACCCCAGAGTGCACAAATTTTTGTGCACCGGGCCTCTAGTTATAAAAATAATACCAAATGCTATTTGCCAGTCACCATTCCATGTGCTCATATGAACCTTACAACCACTTTGAGAGGTAGGCACTATTATTATCCCCATGATACAAATCAAGAAACCAAAACTCAGAGTAGTTCAGTGACTTGACCAAGAACATGTAGCTAGTAAGTTGTAGAGCTGCCCTTATAGGTAGGCAGTGAGGGCCCGGGGTCAACATTCTTAGCCACTGTACTTCACAGTGAAGATGGTAAAGCTTGGGACTAAAAGTTAGGAGTATACATAATACACCCCAAATTTTGTGAGATTGTATAAACAGTATATAAAGCAAGGTGAAAAAATACAACCAAATGTTTACATTTACTTCTGAGAGGCATCTTCCAGGTGGCTTTTAGTTTTTTAAAATATATTTTTCAATATTATCAAATACTAGAGGCCCAGTGAACAAAATTCATGCACAGGAAGGGGGGGTCCCTCAGCCCGGCCTGCACCCTCTCCAATCTGGGAACACTCTCTCACAATCCGGGACTGCTGGTTCCCAACGGCTCGCCTGCCTGCCTGCCTGATTGCCCCTAACTGCTTCTGTCTGCCTGCCTGATCACACCCTAACCACTCCCCTGCCAGCCTGATCAACACCTAACTGCTCCCCTGCCGGCCTGATTGCCCCAAACTGCCCTCCCCTGCCAGCCCGATCACCCCCAACTGCCCTCCCCTGCCAGCCCAGTCGCCCCTAACTGCCCTCCCCTGCAGGCCTAGTCCTCCCCAACTGCCCTCCCCTGCAGGCCTGGTTGCCCCCAACTGCCCTCCCCGGCTGGCCAGGTCACCCCTAACTGCCCTCCCCTGCTGGCCTGATTGCCCACAACGCCCCTCCCCTGCCAGCCATCTTGTGGCGGCCATCTTGTGCAAGGGTGTGACAGTCAGTTTGCATAATTCCTCTTTATTATATAGGATAATTCATATACTATAAACTTCACCACTTTAATGTACAATTTGGTGGTTTTTAGTATAGTCACAAAGTTGTGCAACCATTACCACTACCTAACTTTAAAATGTTTTCATGACCCTAAAAAAGAAACCTAATCCCATTCTCAGTGACTCCCTACTCTCCACTACCTCCAGCCACGAATCTACATTTAGTCTTGACACTCTGTCAAAGTACCTCATTCTTTAAACAACAGATCTGTACTAAGTATTCTTTTGTTTTTCTTCCTTTTCTTTTTCATGTATTTTCTTTATCATTTTAAATGTCTACTTGCCCTGAATTTCTCCTTGCCTGCCCTTCTTAGCTACATTCATGTACCTGGGCTCTCTAATCTATTTACATCCAATGTGTTTAATTCTTTTAACTCAAAGGCTCAAAGGCAAGAGCCATCTTATCATCAAAATATGACAAGTGAGGAAACTAGCAAATGCTTATGAGTTTGAAATTGGTAGAGAAAGTATAGGTAGAATGAGAGTGTCTCTCAACTTCAATTGAGGAACTATCTAAATAGTGTTATTCCCACCCACACCCCAAGCTCCATCTGCTACTGTTCCAGTTCTCAGCATCTAAAACAATGCCTGGCATATAACACCCCCGCTATAAATCATTGTTGAGTGAAGGAAGGAATAAACATTTTCCTCTAGATATGTTTAGAGGTTTATCCCACCCATAGAGCCATCCAGCTAGAGCATTATTTACCTTCTTTCAAAAATTGCCTAATAAATGGCATCCTGACAGTTGGAAGAGATACATGTCAACTTGGAGTGTTTTTCCTAGATGGCTAAATCCGGAGAATTCTCTGAATTCTTCTCTAAGGTGGACACCAAACTACGAGGAAGGCCCTCATTTAAGTCCCTGAAAAATAACGGCCTTTACCCTTTTCCTCTCAAAACAGGAAAATATAATAAATACCTTCACTTGGAACTGGCATTCATTCTTTCATTAGTGTTTCTTAGGCCCCCTTTTGCCTTGTTTACGCCTCGACCGGTCTCATTCAGTGCATGCAGAGGATTTTCTTTAATGTGTAGACAGGTGAGGGGAAGGAAGAGAGGTTCCAGGAGTGAGCTGCAAGTCTCCACACAAACCTCTCTTTCAGCTCAAGTAGGAAAGTGGAGATAAAAAGCCAAACTGCAGACGTACTGTACTCGGCAGGAGCCAAGAGCTACCTTGAAGATTGGCAGTTCCAAAAGGCATCAACAGGAATCCTTTTGGTAATTACCAGTTGGGAAATGTCATCCCATTGATTGTGACAGACACGAAGCAGCTGTGCTTTGTTGAGGGAGAACAGAGGCTGGGCCAGAGCAGTAACAAACAGCGGGCCAGCTGCAGCCTGCACTCCGACTTCCTCCCCACAAAACTCTCCCGTTTAATACTTGCCAAACACTGAAGCAATTAATCACACAGTAGAAGTGGATCTAAAATGTCTGAAACTGCCTGTTGAAGATTAACTGAATCTATCATATTTCTGGCTTGGTTTGGGGGCAGGGCGGGGAGGGGAGGGAAGAGTGCCTTTTTATTGTGAAAAGATTCTCAGTCAAATGAATTGCAAAGCTCTAGGCTGGTCATTCCAATTCTGATTGGAATTTAGAGACTCTTCTGGCCAGAAATTCTTATCCTTAAGTGAGAGACAGGAAAGAACAGAGATATCTGCCTTTATGAATTCCTGGTATGGAATCAAAGGTATAGAGCTCGAGCCAATACAGGTCTCCCTGTAGCTTAGCCCCCATTTGAAGAGCAGTTTGTAATGTATGCTGCCTATTGTTTGTGTAAAACAGCTCCTCTGTACAAACACTCACGCTTCCCTGGCTGGAGAATTTCAATGCCTGTCAGGCATCAGGAGCCAGGAGCCTCACCCTCAGGAGAAAGTGGGTCTCTGAGATGGGCCTGCAGCGCTGCTCTCTGCTCTCCGAAACAGTCACTGCCTCTGAAAGTCATACTGCCTTGGGCTGAGGAATGCTCAGGCCACATACAGCAAAATCAACTGCTGCCTTATGGCTGTGTGCAGCAGCTCACCCACATGCCTCAGGCAAAAAGCTTTTGGCAACTCCAGCCCTGGCGTGGGGAGGGAGAGAGGTGATGGGCATCTACCACGGTATCACTGATCTCAGGACCCTGAGTGTGAGTCTTGGGGAAACCCCTGGGTATTTTTATATTCTTATATAGTCATTGTCCTTAAATACCTCAAACCCAGGCCTCCAGGGAAGCCCAAGAGATAGTCATTTCATAGTGGAAAATAATCGTTTCTCCTTTCTAACCTCATCAATGTCTCATTTGACCCCGCCTTCTCATTCCTTTAAAAGTGTCATCACTGCATGATCTAGAGGTATGTTCACTTCTTTCTATTTGAAACTATTCATTTACATAACATTGACTCCTGCCAAAAATGCTGCTGTTGTTTTCATTTCAAAGGCTTTGTTTACATAAATATCTTCTTAATAACTTAAACACTTCTAAATAAGGCATAGATGAACTATTCTTAAAATAGAATGAATGACCTATAGGTTCTTACAGGGAGGAAGAAAGTCCAAAATCTATTGGAAAGTGAGAAAAGCAAGAATGAGGTCAATTCCTAAAAAATAATCACACATAGTGAGAAAATAATTTGGAAGAGTATGCATTATATTGTTGACACCAGCTGTCTCTAGAAAGAAAGATTATTGAGAACTTTTGCTTCCTACATTTTTATTTCTGTAATGCCTAAGATTTTTATAACAGACCTTGGAAACTGGAAAAAGAAATTAAAATAAATCTAATAACCAGGCAAAACCGATCATTATTTGTGATTGGAGGACAAAGAAAGCTTCAGACCCTACCTAGGGACTCACCATTCAAAATGAGACCCCCAGAATACCAACAGCAACATCACCTTAATGTTTCTTAGAAACATAGAATCTTAGGCCCTGTCCTATGTCTATATTCATATTCATGTTAAAGTGGGAGATCCACAGACTGCTCATATTAACCATTACCTTCTTCACCTGGTGCATGTAGTTCCTTTTTATAATTTTTTAACTTAAGAAATATCTACAGTTGTTTTATTTTATAACTTGAACTAAGAGATAAGCAGGTTTTTGTAAGAATGGACTTTCTACCATTCAATGGATGGACTAGGCTCCCACTAAGAGGAAAGAGGTGCTACTCTCCTTACTGCAACAGAAAGTCAAGACTAAGTCCATGCCCTCCTGGAGCCCCCACGGCCAAGTGAAAGATAGACAAATAAACAGATAAAATCATATGTAAAATGGGTATAAATACAAGATAAAAAGCAATAAAGAGCCACAATTAATCAAAGGTTTGTTAGTTGTATTACTTGGCTAAATAAAGAGTATCCAATAATGTCTTATCAGTCTGACTTAGAGGAAGGATATTGGAACGACAACTCTGGACTTAGTTGTGACCATCAAGGAACAATAAATTGGTGATATAAATGTAAAGAAGAAAATGGGGGTGGGAAAATAGCAATGTCATTGTGAGCTTATGATATTAACAACAAAAGGACAATGGGCACATTTATATTTTAGACAAGCCACAATTGATTAGAGAGTCTACAATGAATCCAGTTTAGTCCTGCCAGTGGCTCAGTGGATGAGCATTGAACTATGAACCAGGAGGTCATGGTTGAATTCCTGGTCAGGGCACATGCCTGGGTTGCAGGCTCAATCCCCAATATGGGGGCATGCAGAAGGCAGCCAATTGATGATTCTCTCTCATCTTTGATGTTTCTATCTCTATCTCTCTGAAATCAATAAAAATATATATTAATTTTTTTAATGAACACAGTTTAATTGTAGTAGAATGTCCTGAAAATGAATCCTTTGGTCTACACATCTGTCCATAGACCAGATTGGAAGAGAGAGACATAAAGAAATATGAACGTACCGCAACATAATGAAGGCCATATATGGCAAACCTTAGGCCAACATCATACTCAATGTACAAAAACTAAAACCATTTCCTCTATGAACAGGAACAAGACAGGGTTGTCCATTTTCACCACTTTTATTCAACATTAGATGCCCAGTGCATGAAAATTCATGCACTTGTGGGCATCCCTCAGCCTGGTCTGTGCCCTCTCGCAGTCCGGGACCCCTCGGGGATGTCCACCTGACTGCTTAGGCCCGCTCCCCATAGGGAGAAGCCCTAAGCCATCAGTCGGACTACAGTGCTGCCAAGGAGGTGGGAGAGGCTCCTGCCACTGATGCTGCACTCACCAGCTGTCAGCCTGGCTTGTGGTTGAGCTGAGCTCCCTCTGTGGGAGCACACTGATCACCAGGGGGCAGCTTCTGCATTGAGCGTCTGCCCCCTGGTGGTTAGTGCATGTCATAGTGACTGGTCATTCCCAGTCATTCTGCCATTGGGGTCAATTTGCATATTACCCTTTTATTATATAGGATAGTACTGGAAGTCCTAGCTACATTGATCAAACAAGAAGAAAAAAACAAGAATAAAAGTCATCCAAATTAGAAAGGAGGATGTAAAACTGTACTTATTTGCAGATGACATGATATTGTACATAGAAAATCCTAAAGATTCCACCAAAAATCTACTAAGCTTAATAAATAAATTGGGCAATGTAGCAAGATACAAAATTTACTCCCAGAAATCAATGGCATTTTTATACACCAATAATGAACTCTCAGAAAGAGAAATCAAAAAAACAATCCCATTTACCCTTGTAACAAAAAAATTAAGATGCTTAGGAATAAACTTAACCAAGGAGATAAAAGACCTGTACTCAGAAAACTACAGAACATTAAGAAAAGAGGTACAATAAGGTATAAATAAGTGGAAGAATATACTGTGTTCATGGATTGCTAGAATTAATCTATATATATAAAAGCCTAAGCAACCGAACAACCAATGACTGAACAACTGGTTGACTGGTTGCTATGATGTGCACTGACTACCAGAGAGCAGACGCTCAATGCAGGAGTTGTCCCCTGGTGGTCAGTACACTTCCACAGCCAACCTCTCTCTGCCAGCCAACCTCCCACAGTCCCTCCCCCAGCTGGCCGGCCCCAATGACCCCAGTCACAGGCCAGGCCGAGGGACCCCACCCATGTACGAATTTGTGCATGAATTCATGCACCGGGCCTCTAGTATCATTATAATGTCCATAATACCCAAAGTAACCTATAGATTCCATGCAATCCCTACCAAAATACCAACAGCATATTTTACAAACCTAGAACAAATACTTCAGAAAGGTATATAGAACCAAAATAGAACCTGAATAGCCACAGCAATCTTGAAAGAAGAACAAAGTTGGAAGAATCACAATACTAAATATCAAGTTATACTACAAAGCCACTGTAATAAAAACAGCCTGGTAGTGGCACAAAAACAGCCATATAGATCAATGGAAAAACCAGAGAACCTAGAAATTGACCCAAACTGTTATGCTCATTAATATTTGACAAAGGAGGCAAGAGTATACAATGGAGTAAAGACAGTTCTTCAATAAATAGTGTTGGGATAATTGGACAGGTACATGCAAAAAAAAAAATGATACTAGACTACCAACTTACACCATACACAAGAAAACATTCAAAATAGATAAAAGACTTAAATGTAAGTTGTGAAACCATAAAAATCCTAGAAAAAATCATAGGCAGCAAAATATCAGACACCTCACATAGCAGAATTTTCACTGATACAACACCTCTAGGGCAAGAGAAACAAAGGAAAAAATAAACAAATGGGACCACATAAAAATAAAAAGCTTCTGCACAGCAAAAGAACCACCATCAAAACGAAAAGGGAATCCACTATATGGGAGTACAAATTAACTCTGATAAGGAGTTAATTTCTAAAATATATAAAGTACTCATTCAACTCAACAAAAGGAAGACAACCCAATTAAAAAATGGGCAGACACTTCTCCAAAGAGGACATACAAATGGCCAAGAGACATGAAAAAAAATGCTAAGTCACTAGTCATCGGAGAGATGCAAACTAAAACAACAATGAGGTACCAACTCACACCTGCCAGAATGGCTACCATTAATAAATCAACAAACAACAAGTGCTGGCAAGGATGTGGAGCTGGTGGAAATGCAGACTGGTATAACCACTATGGAAAACAGTGTGAAAAATTTAAAAATGGAACTGCCATTTGGCCCAGTGATCCCACTTCTAGGAATATGTCCTAAGAAGCCAGAAACACCAATAAGAAAGAATATATGCACCCCTATGTTCATAGCAGCATTATTTACAATATCTAAGATCTAGAAACATCCCAAGTACCCATCAATAGATGAATGGATTAAAAAACTGTGGTACATTTACACAATGGAATACTATGCAGCTGTAAAAAAGGATCTCTTATCCTTTGAGATAGCATGGAGGGACCTGGAGAGTATTATGCTAAGGGAAATACGTAAGCCAGTCAGAGAAAGACAAGTATCACATGATCTCACTTATATGTGGAATCTAATGAACAAAATAAAGCAATGAACAAAAAAGATCCAGAGACATTGAAGCATGCAACAAATGTGTATTTCAGAGGGAATGGGAGGGATGGGACGGGAAGAGATTAACCAATGAACTTATATCCATATATGCATAGCCCATGGATAGACAATAGTGTGGGGAAGGTCTGGGGAGGGGGAGAGAGAGAGGGGTGGAGGGGGTCAATGTAGGGGGGGAAAAGAGGACATCTGTAATACTTTCAACAATAATGATAAATGTAATAAAAAGAAATGTGAATGGCTCTAATGGGAGCTTTTTGGTGATTTAAAAAATTTAAAAGGTTATTACAGACAATACATTGATAGGCAGACAATCAAAGGTTGATAACCTTTGATTCAATATACTTATATTTGATTTGGGGTCTATATGAATACAGAAATAATATTTGTAATTTTACTCATAAATCCAATTCACTGGAGCTTAGACTGATGAGTTGAAGATGTAAAACTCTTCACGAGAGGTTATCTGTGTGCTTCCTTGGGAACTGGAGACTTGCACACTGCCAATAAGAGAAAATGACAGACTATCTGGTCACTGTGCTGAAGGAAAATAAAAGGCTGGATAAAAAAAAAAAAAAAAAAAAAAAAAAAAAAAGGTGCATGACTTTGGTGGACAGGCCTGGAGGCTGGGGAAAGAGAGGATGCACTGACCATTTAAGAATCAGGGGCCAGTCATGAATCAGGGGCCAGTCATGCCTACTATCCTAGAGTCTGCCACACATCTGGAACATTTCAATAAAGGCCTTGGAGATAAGATTGACAGCTTCTTGTCAGAGACAATTAGAGGAACCTGGGTTTCAATCTCTGATATGCAAGATGAAAGTAAAGTAGGACAAAAGCAGACATAATAGTAACTCTTTAGATAAAAGTGAATAGGACAGAGATATTTGTGAAATAAATAAGGGAGATCCACCAAAGTCATTCTCTTTTGAACCCAGCAATGTCTTGACAACGCTCACTGACATTCCAACACTGGAGTCTAAAGAAATATCTTAGCAGAATCTTCCATCCAGGATTCCAGTCTTTATTATTACTTCTCATTTCTAAAAGAGCATTACCATAGCTTGTTAGTTGATTTTCATTTTACCTAAATGAAATATATGGAGGTGGAGTCTAAAACATGGTTCTAACCCAGGGGTGGGCAAACTTTTTGACTCGAGGGCCACAGTGGGTTCTTAAACTGGACCGGAGGGCCGGAACAAAAGCATGGATGGAGTGTTTGTGTGAACTAATATAAATTCAAAGTAAACATCATTACATAAAAGGGTACAGTCTTTTTTTTTTTTAGTTTTATTCATTTGATTTTCATTTTACCCTAAATGAAATATATGGAGGTGGAGTCTAAAACATGGTTCTAACCCATAGCTCTTTTTTTCACACAAAAAGAAAGAGCTTCTGATTTACAGACAAAAGATGTTGCCTCATTAGAATTACTTATTTGGTCTATTTCTATTGGGTTTAATTTTCAACTTAAAAGCCTTCAAATTTTTTGAAACCAGTCATGACTGGCTAAAACAATGCAATTAAATGCACTGATTTAGGTTTCATCTTTTCCAAATAAAGGCTTGAGGCAACTTACAGCCAAAAACATGCATAATAAAATTAGTAGAATAGAAATTAAATTTAAAAAAAAAACAAGGAAAAGAAAACAAGCCAACATAACCACTCTTGTCTTTATAGTTCACAAGATTGCTGTGAGAGATTTGCAAGCACTGCCCTGGTGTTTCCCAGCAAAATGTAATTGTTCTCATTATCACGAAAAATTATTAAACCTCTACCTATGAAATGTGTAGAAGTCCACGTTGTTTTCTTTCTTTTGTTAATATTAAGAACAAGATTAATGACCTTCAACATAATCTTTGCCCTCTTTGAAGTCCTGAAGCACTGGTTGTACCAGTCAAAGTGCTCCCCCAAACCAGCAGCACTGGCGTCACCTGGGAGCTTGTTAGAAATGGAGACTCTCAGGCCCCACCACAGCCCTGCAGAACCAGGAGCGGCCTTCTAACGATCTCCCCAAAGGCTCTGCATGCACACGGAAGTAAAGGTTTGTAACACTAATGATCACGTGTCGTTTTGTCTTTACATAAATGTTTAACATGTACATACCTAACACTATCAGTTCCTCAAGGCAGAAACTAGCTTATTCCCTTCTTTATTCCCACAATACCAAGCACACCAATAACATTGCAGGAGTTAAATAAAAGCATGAATAAGAGGATTTAAAAATGAATGAACAGCCCTAACCGGTTTGGCTCAGTGGATAGAGCATCGGCCTGCGGACTCAAGGGTCCCAGGTTCGATTCCGGTCAAGGGCATGTACCTTGGTTGAGGGCACATCCCCAGTGGGGAGTGTGCAGGAGGCAGCTGATCGGTGTTTCTCTCTCATCGATGTTTCTGACTCTCTATCCCTCCCCCTTCCTATCTGTAAAAAATCAATAAAAAATGTATATAAAAAAATAAAATAAAAATGAATGAACAATCATAAAAGGAAAAAAAATGGACCCAAATGATCAAAACCAATTCATACAGCTCCAAATTATACTATGTATTTTACATTTTCATAACTTGATATTTTAAATAATATTGAAAAATGACTAATATTTATTCCTCATAAGGTACTAATAAGCACCTCTTATTATCTTCTTCACAGCCCTATGAGGTAGTATTACCCCCATTTTACAAATGGGGAAACTGAGAGATCTGGGATTAAACAAACTGTCAAAGTCCACTGCTTGAATGTGGTAGAACTATAATTTAAACACAGGCTGTCTGATTACAAAAACCATATTCTTAGCCACAATTGTTTTATGAGAGATTCTGATCCCTGGGTTTCTGAATGAAATAAAACTCCAGGACCAAGTAGACAAGGAGCTAGGAAAGCTCACAATGATCAAGTGATTGGATCTAATCAAAATTAGTGAGTAGCTCACATTTTTAAACAATTTTCAGCATGATTATATATATAAAATATTTTTATTGTTTTGAGAGAGGAAGGGAGAGGGAGAGATAGAAACATCAATGATGAGAGAGAATCATTGATTGGCTGCCTTCTGCACGCCCCCTACTGGGGATTGAGCCTGCAACCCAGGCATGTGCCCCTTGACCGGAATCAAACCTGGGACCCTTCAGTCCAAAGGCCAATGCTCTATCCACTGAGCCAAACCAGCTAGGGCTCAGCATGCTTATATTTATTTATGTGATTCTGTAAAGCCACAGGCCTGATTTTACAAATTAGAAAAGTATATTCTAATATCAATGGAGATGAGAAATAGGGAAATAAACTGGATAATAGGTAATGACCACAAAGCTTATACATGACCATGACCCAAAATATTTAATGAATATTCATCCGTGGGAATGTTTGTAAGTACAAACTGTCTATATTTACTAGACAACAGTTGTCGCATGTAATTTATCCTCTCTGTGGCTAGAGACACAAAGGCTCCAAGAAGTCGTTATGAATCAGGGGTCTCTTCAGGTGACATGTGGCACATCATTAAGATATCCTTGTTTGTCATGACCCACTGCATTTTCTTCCTCCTATTAGTGGAAAATGTAAAGAAAGAGATAGCAGGTGTTTGTGTCTATTCACGTGGGTGTTGAATTTGTATAATGAATGTTATCACAGGTGAAGGTGAATGTATAGGTAGAAAGATACATGAAAGACGGAGGTGGTGACCTGCAAGGGAGAAGAGGGTACATTCCTCCCTAAGGGCTGGAATTTTCTTTTGTTTCTCATAATATCCCCAGTACCTAGCACTATACCTGGTACTTACAAGGTATTTGATACATTTTATTAGATGAGTATCTACTGTATGCTTAGCTAGTAGGTACTCAAAAATGACCTGTTGAAACATTACAATCAGACACCTGGTTTTGAGCACCACTCTTACTAATTCTATTATTTTAAGTTGTTTAACCTCATCTGTAAAATAGGCACATGATGCTAACTCATTAAGTTATGAGGATCTAGTGAGATAACATATGTAAAATGCTTAGCATGACCAGTGTCACATTAAGTGTCCAATAAATGTAGTTAGAGGTATCAACTCTTCAGTGAGGTTACATTCAGCCTCAGTTGTTATGCATGACATCTTAGCCTTGCTTATGATTTTTAAGTTGTATAGACTATAAAGAACCACAAGCTTACTGCCTTTTAGTGGTAGAGCCAGGACCATGACTAGGCCCTTGACTAGGTCTAGTCCTCCTTATTCACAATTCACAAGATAAGGTATCTTTTTAGAATAAGATGTGAGTCATCTGGGTGTTTTCTCCATCGGAAAGCATCTCTTCCAGACTTAACGTATCTCCAAGGGGTGAGTGGGTTTCCCACATAAACACCAAAGACCCTACAATGGAGCTGTGACCACAAAGATCGAATTGCCTCCTTCATTTCTGAAGAACTATGTATACCACTTCCACTGCTTAGGCCACTCATCCTTTTGTACTCTGGAAAGTCACTCAAATCAACTACCCCCAAACTCAGATTTCCTTGAGACTCTGGGTTTTTGAGTTCTTTACATTCATTCACCCATGTCCTAGAGCACATATCTAATAGACCAACTACCTAGGAACTCAAGCCTGGTGTTTTATCATCATGGATGATGATGAAAACAAGTGGAAATGAATCCAATTCATCACAAAGGAAAAAATAAGCCCTATTGGATGATGGAGTTTCTTAGGTCATTCTGAGTGTGACCATTCTGAAGATGTTAACAAGAGATGGTTTAGTGCAGTGGTTAGCAGTGGTTGGAAAACTAAGACCTGTGGGCCAAATCCAGCTTGTGAACTGTTTTTATATGTCCCTCAACTTAAAATCCAAGCTGGATTTTACATTTATAAGGGGTTAAAAAGAGAAATAATGAGAAGAAATAACAACAATAGAGATTACATGTGGTATACAACCTCAAATATTAAATATCCATACCTTAACAGAAATGATTTGCAGATTTCTAGTTAGACCTGATGCCACACTGCCTGAGATCAAGGCACATTAGAATATCTTATTAAATGACCTTGGGCAAGTCACTTAGCCACTCTACAATTCAGTTTCTTCGTCTTTAAAATGAGAAAATTGTTTTTACTGTGCCTGGCACAAATAAGCCTCTATAAGTATTTGCTTTCAGTATTAAGACAAAGGCAGAGACTCACATGAGACTGGTTTAAATGTAATTTCTGATTCACCATCTATTCTTATTTATCATTAAGCTAGTGGCCCGTTGCATGAAGATTCACGCAATAGGCCTTCCTTCCCCTGGCTGCCGGCACCAGTTTTCCTCTGGCACCCAGGACCCAGGCCTTTGGTTCAGCCGCAGCAGCGAGGCTTGGCTTCTCTGCTCCGGCTGCTCCCAGCCCCTCCTTTTTTTTTCCCTACCTCCTCGAGCGGAGGCCAGGGCTGGCTGGAAGCTTGGCTTCCTCTGTCTCCGGGAGCAACCCAAGCCTCCTGCTCGCTCCAGCTCCATGGCCGCCGCCATCTTCAGTCGTCTTCAGTCTTCACTCCACACCTGCATATGCAAATTAACTGCCATCTTTGTTGGTTTAATTTGCATAGTCATTCTGATTGGCTGGTGGGCGTAGTGGAGTGACACCAATTTGCATGTTTCTCTTTTATTAGTGTAGATTCCCAGCACTTAGCATAATCCTTGGCACATAATATATGTTCAATAAATATTTATTGAATGAACAGGTATTAGATATTTTGATTTTTAAATGTATTTTAATTTTTAAATTAAATTTTTTAGTAAATCATGTTCTGCCCTATAAATATCCCTGTTGGACAGACAAATACATGAAAGATTTTTAAAAAGAAAGGTTTTTTTACAGTTTCATAAATATTGAAATTCATAGGAAAATACATGATGTCTAGAATTTGCTCAAAATAACATGGTTATAAATAAGTAACTGAATCAATTAAGTGTGGGGGGGGGGGGGAGAAGAGATAAA
>NW_005871072.1:7256004-7292660 GCF_000147115.1 Myotis lucifugus
AAGGAGGGGAAATGACACCTAGGTATAAGATACTATATATCTCCCCTGTGAGGCTGAGATGGCCCCTGTGAGGCGGGGACAGCCCCTGAGAGGCTGCGACGGACCCTGTGAGGCTGAGAGGGCTCCTGGGAAGCCAAGAAAAATACCACATGATCTCACTCATTTATGGATAATAAAGACCATTATAAACTGAGGAACAAAAATAGATACAGAGTCAGAGCAGCATTGAACAGGCTGTCAAACTACAGTGGGAAGCCTGGGGAGGGTTGGGGGTGGGGGGAAGGTAAGAGATCAACCGAAGGACTTGTATGCATGCATATAAGCATAACCAATGGACACAAGACACTGGGGGGTAGGGGAGGCCAGGGGGAATGTCAAGGGGGGGAAAAAGGAGACATATGTGATACTCTTTGTAATACTTTAAGAAATAAAACAAAATTAAATTTAAAAAAAAGATACTATATATCTTGGGTGGGATCCTGGAACAGAAAAAGGACATTAGGTAAAAACTACAGAAACCTAAATAAATAATGGACTTTAGTTAGTAATAACATAACAATATTGGTTCATTAGTTGTAAAAAAAAATAATGCATCATACTAATTAATGTAAGCTGTTAATAATAAGGAAACAATAATATCTTCTCAATTTTTCTGTAAATAAAATATTGTTCTAAAAAATTAAGTAAATTACAAAATGTATGGGGAAAGGTAATTAATGAGGAAATACATAACATGCTTTGACCCAGAATTAATAATTTTTGAAGGTAAGTTATAGGTATAGATAAATTTATTACACTGTTTTGTCTACTAAATATGCTCTAAATTTTTCATTGTAGAAGTTAAAAAAATAAATAACTTTCAATAAGAAAATAAGGTTAAGAAATACTATTCTAGACTACAATGTCCTCCACAGTTCTATTTGTTGATTTTTTTATTCATTTAATTATTTTAGAGAGAGAGGAAAGGAGGGGGAGAGAGAGAAAAATCGATGTGAGAGTGAAACATCAATTGGCTGCCCCCTGCATGCCCCCTAACAAGGATGGAGCTCGAAACCTGGGCTTGTGGCCTGACCGGGAATTAAACCATCAAACTTTCAGTGCATGGGGCAACACCCAACCAACTAAGCCACATCAGCCAGGTATCCCCGAAGTTCTATTTAAACATAAGTAAAATTACCAACTACTAAGAAACTTTAAAAATAAAGAGTATGATTTTCACATACCAATTCAATACAAAGCATCATTATTAAATCAAGTATCCTCATGATATTTATAGCTATTGCAGATAGCTATGATCTCTATTGAAATAGATTTGTATATATGTATAAATTTACAGATGATATGCATCTACTCCTAATTAAATTGTCTCATATTAATATTCCTAAGTAGGTTTACTCTCTACCTTCAAGATCTCTGCTTCAGATTACTTAGCTAACTCTATTCACTAGACTTAGGATCAAGACTATACTAATAAACTAGTGATTTATAATTCAATTATCACCAAGTATCCTCAACTCATATATTTCACATGACTTATTACATAATGGATATACTAGTATATTTAACTTTTCTGTTAAAGTTGAATAAATATGAGAATAATGATACTTGATATATTAAAATGTGTTTTAAATGATCATGAAACAAGGAAAACTATTTTTCTCTCCCACATTACTTATTCTCTAAGATACTTACTCTCAAAAAACAAGTCAAATTACTTAAATGCAATAAAATAATAATTAGTATAAGTGCACCTTATGATAAAGGCAGAAGTAAGCAATCCAGTTTATACACAGGGAAAGTGCAGCACGGAGAGGTTAGATCCAAACTCACAGAACTGGTGAGTGACAAAGCCAGATCTGTAAACACAAGTCTGAACAAAGTGAAAGCCCATAGTTTTTTAATTATATCAGATGCCTTTCATTTGAAAGATTCTATACAAAGACTCAAACTAAAAGATCTCAGTGGCTTCTCCAGTATAGAGACCGGTGGGTCAACACTAGTGTTCTGGCAATTAGATGCCATCAAGATAGGAGACATGTATGCAGCCTGGGTTTCATTCTGCCTTTCCCTTCATTCTCCTGTGCAACTCATTTTTCTTTATATTTTTGAAGGTATTATAATCATTTTTATTCTTATATTATTTAATCCCCAAACAACTGTATTTCACCATTTTTTAACAATGGCATAGTTATGGGGGTTTATAGGAACATCAAGTTCCTTTCTTACAACACAAAGGAGTTTTTCTATTATTTATTAAATGACTGATGGTGTGCAAAATATTTGCATTTGGAAGCAAGGTTAACCATATTAAAGAAACTGCCTGCAGTAAGAATTATACAGGAGTTGCACAATCTGTTCTTTCTTAATATAACCAAAAAAAAGTGTCTAGACAATAGGACATCATGCTCTAAAATTCACTCAGTCACTTTAAACCTCACCTTTTGCTTCACATGTTGTCATTTATTTATTCACAAATATTTACGAGACATACTTAAGGCTTGATAACACGGTGAGAGTGGCTTAAGGGAGTAACTCACAAGTATAATGCCTGACTCCTGTTCACATAACTCACTTGGGTAGATGAGACATAGGCCCAGAAAAGCAAAAGAAAACATTTGGAGTAAATTACACCTTCAGCAAACTGCCTTCACCACCTTTCTGAACAGATAACACTTCAATCCCCCCCAGTGTAGGGCTTGATGAACAAAATGAATGTGTAATGCCTGCAAGCCCTGGGAGCTTTCTGAGCTAAGGTATAATATACAGGTTTTTACCCAGATTGAAACTTTAACAAGCTGTATTATTTCTGTGGGTCACCAAGAGGACTCCTTTGCCCTGAAATTAATAGCATAGCTTCTAAGTGAAAAGGCCAGTATCTTGCCAGGAGCCTCAGGAACATGGAGAATTCTCAGGAACACTGAATTCTAATGCTGTTGCTAATCTTCAGCAATTTTTCTTTCTTTCTTTCTTTTTTTTTTTGAAACTGCATGCTTTCGCTTCACCTACAAAAGACCTAACAGATTTTCTGCAGAACAAACATCAGCAGAGAGAATAATTGGAAGGCCCTTTACAAAAACAACTGTTAGGACTATTTGGAGAGAGCCAGCAACGCACAAACTTGTCCCCACTTGCTGAGAAAACCAGGAGTTGTTCTGTTGAACCACCCTTAGTCACAGAGCAGAAAAGCCTCCCAGCCGGCTCATGACGGGTCTTGTCATAATTCAGCTGGAGCCACTGGTAAATATGCACCTGTCTATTACTCATTCATAGAGAGACAGGATGTCAGCTGTTTCCTTGACTTGGAGAAACACAGGCTTTTACCACCTTCTGGCTGACTCTCAAAGTAATATTAGAAACAATAAGGCAGACAAAGATTAAAAAAGGACAGGAAGATGCCATGTCAAAAATAAAAATAAATCATCATTGTCTGATGGATACAAAGATTACTGCCTTCAACTCGCTTTACAGGTTTTGATAATTCACCATTCGCAGTTTGGTCATCGTCTTAGGAGGTGGGGGAAAACAAAAGTCTCCAAACTGATTTACATATTAGAGCATTTTATTCTGCTAAAGCTAATAGGTGTTTTGATCTTTCGTGGTTATTAACTCCCATCACTAATATTTAGATTATACAATTGGTGTTAACTTCTGTTCAGGCAGCAAATAACTTATGTCATAGTATGTTTAGTTATATGGCTAGAGATCTTCCATTTGAGTTTTAAGTAGAACTGCTTGCTGTCTTCTATTTTAATCCCAGAATGTATCAATTGAATAGATGAGACATAACTCCAGAAAAGTGAAAAAAACCATTTGGAGTAAATAACACCTTCAGCCAACTGTCTTCACTACCTTTCTAAATGGGTAACACTTCATACCTGCTCAATGTAGGGCTTGATGAACAAAATGAATGCGACAATGCCTGTAAGCCCTGGGAGCTTTCTGAGCCAAGGTACCATATCAATTACAACACTAGGGGTTATAACAAATAAACACAGTATTTCAACCCAAGAGAAGTTTATTTCTCACTCATCTAACAGTCCAAATGTTCCGGGAGAACAGACAGCTTTCCACTACAGGGGGGTCAGGACCTAGACTCCGTCCATGCTAAGGTTCCCCATTCCTTAGAACCATGTCATCATCTGCATTCAGTGGTGGGAGGGGTCAGGAAACATGAAGAAGGCACAGCACTGATCAATACCTTGGCCTAGAAGTGGGACATCACTTATGTGGCTTTCTGCTCTTTTCTTTGTAGAAGAAATTGATAAAGTGAAAGAGGCATGAGAAAATGAGAGCCAGAGGACATGCTGAGGAGAGAAAGGACTAGGAGGGCTATGGAATCCCCTCCTAAAGGCCTTCTCAAACCTATAGCCAGCACCCGGGCACCCTGGGAACCCTTTCATCCCCAAGGAAACTGTGGGACAAATTCTGACCCTGGCAGTGGAAAACTGGGGATCCTGAACTAAGCAGATCTGGAACCTCATGGTCAGTCACACCTGCAGGCAGGCAGGCTCTCATCCTTACCCAAGACTAGTGCCTGGCCTTTTGTCAGCTGCTGTGACAAAGGCCCTGCCTTAAACAGTTCCTATCACTCTTTCCTTATCTCCATATCTGAATAATGACTTAAATTTGCATGGCAGTTTCATGAACATCAGTCTCATACAATCTTTACAATAATCAGGCTGTAGAGTAGGCATTTGGGGGAAGTTAAAAACTCACTCAACTTAATGCAGCTATTATGTGACAGAGCCAAGACTTGAAACCAGACCCCTCATTCCCCATCCAGTATTCTCTCCACTATAAAATGCTGCCCACTGAATACGCTTCTTCCTCTAGGCCTGAGGTGTTGGGCCCTTTTGCTGACACAGACCTCTAGCCCTGTGTCCAGAATGCTGTTCCTTTGATGTCTGTATCCCACAGATAATTAAATAAGGATCACTACTATGTACCAAGCTTCCCCTTATAGAAGGTAGTCTATTCACCAACAAACAAACGTATAATTCATATAAGGACAAGTATTGAAGGAAACAAATGCTGCAATATAGGAAATGCAGGTGGCAGAGGTGGAGAAATAGGGAGAGGAAACCTACTTGGACAAGGCTGTCAGAAAGGTCTCTCTGAGGGGTTGACATTTAAGCCAAGACCTGAAAAAAGATGAGTCAGTGATGAGAAGAAAGTTGTTTTATTGGGTGGGTGGGAGGCTGTGTATCATAGAAGAGCTTAATAGGTATGGGGAATGGGAAGGAGGCCAATGTGTCAGCATGATGGGGAGAGGAGCAAAGATGAGCTTGGAGAGTAGGCAGGCCAAGCATGGAGCAGTTTGGATTATACTAAATTAGCAATTAGGATCCACTAAAGAGGTCTTATCAGGAAAGGTATGTGATCACATTTATTAAAAGACTAGAAGCCTGGTGCACAACACTCGCACACTGAGGAGGGGGTGGGTAGGGGCCTTTAGCCTGGCCTGCGCCCTCTCGCAGTCCAGAACCCCTGGAGGATATCCACCTCCTGCCGCTGCACTCAACAGCTGTGAGCCTGGCTTCTGGCTGAGCGGCACTCCCCCTGTAGGAGCACATTGACCACCAGGGGGCAGCTCCTGTGTTGAGCGTCTGCCCCCTGGTGGTCAGTGCTTGTCATAGCAACCGGTCATTCTGCCTTTCAGTCAATTTGCATATTAGCCTTTTATTTTATAGGATTATTATCTGTGTGCTGTGGAGAAAAGAGGGAAAGAGGAAACATGAATACACAGACACCGCAGTGGTCCAGGAGCAAGGTGATGGTGTCTTGGAAAATGGCAGCAACAGAGAGACAGAGCTGAGATGTGTTTCAGAGGCAGAATGACAAGACTTGCTGCTGGGCTAGGAATTAATTTTGTCTTTTCAGGCCTCTGGCTTTTGCGACAAACCACATACCCTGATGGTAAAACCTGGCTAAGCTTTTTGAATTAGGAAGGAATGAAACTTGACTCATTTTATTGTGACCACACTTCTCAATTCCAAGATGCATTTTTTCATATTTTAATGTTTCTGAAGTCAGGCGGTATCTTAACATCAATATCAAAGGAAAGCTTCAGAGAAGTAAGCTGTGACAACATTGTCATTACTTGTAAATATGCAATGTGAACTTAGCCTAGGGTGGAAGGCATCTGCTCATCAGATTATCAAGTCACCAAGGTTATTTGCACTGATTGCACAACAAATGGTGCATTTTATCATGTTTCATTTAACATGTTTACATAGAGATTACACTATAAAGCAGTCTCGAAACAATAAGGCATTGTGTATGCAGAAGAACAAGAAAGGAATTAAATAACTCAATAAAGCTGGAGTACACAAATTTGCCATAAATAAACCACATATTTGACTCTGGAAAACTGATTGTTTTAACCTAAAACAATGAGCTAATGTTTTCTAGGGTCTAAAACCTAAAGTGATCCACAAGATGATAAACTGGAGCTGAGGCAGTGAGAAGGTTGGCAGAAAGAACTATCACTGACATATGTAAAATGTATAAATGCCTGTCATATAGGAAGTAACATATTAAAGGCAGTATAAATTATTCCATCCTAGGGATTTGAGCCAATTAGGTACCGAACATCTATCTGACTAAAACATTCAGTGGACTTTCAAATAAGCTGTTTAAATTCTAGTGAGATGAAATTCAACTAAGATGATATGCCAGACAGATCACTTGTACTTTTTTCTGATTTAGCAAGAAGAAAAAAAAAGGGGGGGGGGTTGGTAAGGCTTGATTTGAGAGGAGGTACACTCCCACCCCACCACCTCTAGTCCCAAAGAAAACCAAATAGACATGGGGCACCTGTATTCTAAGCCATACCCAATAGGCCATCAAGTGGACAGAGAGAGAGAACCAGCCCTTTGTATTCAGGGGGTTAACACAGTGTGCTCTCTGGGTGGGTGAGCAGAGCTGACAAGGAGCAGCCAATCTGTGCAGAGTAACACTGGACTAAGGAGACAACACCTGGCACTGAGAAGGCGCATATTTGATCAGAATGGCACTGATGTATGCAGCAGCTTTAACAAACCATGCTGACCCATGCCAGGACCTAGGTGTGAAAATAAAGACCAACCACATGAGAAGGCAAAGGCTCTTTATTCAGACTCGCTGTAGCAAAGCAGTTGGCCACTGTCACTCGTGTTTTAGCAGAGACTCAAAGGCAGGCAGAAGAGTGGGAAAGCTTATGGTGTACTCGGTTTGGAGGCTTGGAGAGTTGGATATGGGCTCACTAGAAGCAGGGCATCCTAAATGATTGGATGTGAATACATATTGGCTTTCTCTGGTTGGTCCTAATTTGGAAGCAGAGGCAAAATTTAGGAAAGCTGTCAGTTATGAATCAAGTCCTGGCCATTTAGCACTTACTGTTTCGGTGGTTTCTGGGCTGGTTGTTACAAATAGTGGTCTGACCTCCTACAAGTCTGACTTATAGATAGTAGGAGGCTGGCTCTAGTCTGGTTACTGGAGATGATTGGTTTCCTGGGCAGGTTGCTACAGGTTGTGTGTCAGAGTTCTATTTTATATATGGTCTAGCCATTGTCCATTAATTTATTTCAGTTTCCCACAGGGTTCTGGAGACCTGGCCCTGGGGGGGGGGGGCAGCAGGGGCTCAGGTAGAGAAGTCCATGCTTGGCAGCAGCACCATCTGACTTAAAAAGCACGTGTTTCTAGCAGCCCATTCTTACAGGAGAAAAATGTTCATGGTGTCACAGTGTCGCGGCAGAACAAACTTGCTTTGGGACTTACCCAGGTAAGTGCTAAGTATTCATTTCAAAAATGTTGAGGAAGCCTAGAAATGAAATGCAATTAAATATAGATCTGCAGTGGATTGGGAGCAGGGCAGGTGGAAGGAGAACATAATTCAGCAAAGCAACCAAATCTCTGATAGAACAAAAGCCCTATGAATAGCATTTTATCCCTCAATTTCACTTTCATCAGAACTTACGATATACCAATGAGTGTAATTAAGCAAGAGACCTTTATCATTAAAAAATATTTGCTAACAGGACTAGGTTTAATGTTGGCATGTCAATGATAACCTCAGATGCAGTGTTCTTGCACATTCCCCATGGTTCTTAATTAAGGTAGCATGGATTTATAGACATACTTTATTGTAAGAAAAATAATTACAAAATCCAAATTCGGGAAATAAAAATGCTATCCTTATTATGACATTATTGAAAAGTAGCAAGCATCAAATATACTATATATAATAGATAGGATTGAGGATTTCCTTGAAGAATCTATTCCTTCTTAACACTGTATTTTAGTTGAAGACAGCATCAATGGAAAATAAATTCTTTAACCTATTTTGATCAATAATTACTTGAAGTTGCTCAACAGTTGATCTGGTTGACATGAACCAATAATGCATTCATTGTTTGCCTATTCTATGCAAGGCAATATTATTCATTCTTCTTTAAATGCAGTATTAGAATTCCATCTGTTACAACCACTGCGTTATCTCATGAAGTGTTTTCTAATAAATGTTAGGACAACCTGACACAATAGATATTATTATTCCCGTTTTATTGGAATGGAGACTGAGGCTTAGAGAGAGGCTTTGAGATTAAATCAAAGACAAGCAGCTAGTAAGTGTGAGAGCCAGTCTCAGTTTCGTCTTCTTCTTCAAAGCTCTTGCCCTTCCTCCCCTTTGTTTTCATGTGACAATCTTCCTGAGGGGGAAAAATAATTTAATCAGACTCTTTTATCACATATACCAGAGCACATACAAAAATGGGTATTGCGCTTCAAAGTATTTACTTCAGGGGGCTAATTACCTATTTCAGCTTTGAACTCTTTTATGGAAACTGCCTTCAGAGCCAGTTTACAAGCTGTAGAAGACAATGAGTCTCAGGCTTGTAATCAATCCCCCTCATAACTGGAGCAGCAGCTGCCTCCTTCACCACATGAGTTTGGGCGCATGAAAAAGTCTCAATGTCTCCCCAGATAACTGTCACCCACTGGGTGAAGCCTGAAATCCCCCCAGTGAGAGCTTAATCCTTTTCATTTAAAAGTTTGCTCCCATGTTAACATGGAAAACCCTGCAAGAAGAATAACAAAGGATCTAAAAAGAAAGCAGCAAGCTGGATGGCTCTCGCTGCAATTTATACTAATTCTCTCTTATCCCATTGTAGAATGTTCATTTATTCATTTTTTTTTCCCTCCCTTTGGCTCCTTAGAGAAACAAATCCATGCTAGATTGTTAATGCACACACCTATCTTATTGTCTTACTTGCCCAAGGTCATTTGTATTTTAACAGTAGTCATCTAGAAATATGTCCTGATGGGTAAAACTTTCAAGTCAATAATAGCATTTTTGCAGAGATGTCTTCCCATTCCAATAATCACTCTTTTTTAATCTCTGAAATTCCA
The DNA here is from genome assembly GCF_000147115.1 of Myotis lucifugus. Classification (NCBI taxonomy): domain Eukaryota; kingdom Metazoa; phylum Chordata; class Mammalia; order Chiroptera; family Vespertilionidae; genus Myotis; species Myotis lucifugus. The sequence goes on from NW_005871072.1 coordinate 7,265,392, forward strand.
TGTCTTCTAATTAGCATATGGTTTTGGAGAACCAATCAAGTTTCACATGGAAACTTGTGTTATAGGTCAAAAAGTCCTGGGAAATGTCAATCAATATCAATCTTTCAACAAGAAGAAAAGTGGAATTACTGTGAATTTTTTACTTAGCCTGAGTAGAAATCTTTCAAAAAATAAGTATGGATACTTCATTTACTATGCTTTTTGGCAACCACGCCAAGTTATTCATTTTACTACCTATAACAGAAACTCAAAAAAATCTCATTTCCAAAACACAGAACATGATGTTTTAGAATTTAGAATATGGATGTTCTTATATTCTTGCATGACCAAACAGAAAGTCCTTAGCCCAAACACATTCAATTTAGTGCCTAAACAATCCTAAATGCTTGTTTAGGCACTAAACTTGTCACTTGTACTGCTGAGAAATTCATGGCAGGTATGAATAGAAGAAACACAACCATGTTTGTGCTTGTGGGATTGGAGCCTCATACATCAAAAGGAACCATATTACATTTCCATTTTGTTACTTCCTCAAGTTCTGTCACTCACTTAATATTGCCTTAATACTTATAAAGGATATTTGATAGAAAGGCTCTCTATCAAAGAGACACAATTTAGGTGATATATTTTGCTTACTCTGTATCTCTCTTGAAGCACATGGTAGTGAAGACAGATTTATTCTCACACCCAGCCTGTACTAACCAGCATTTAAAGCAAAAGGAAAAAACAAGGCCATAATCACCCTACTTACCAGGTGTACTGGTTAATAATGTGGATTTTTTTCAATAGATGGCGTTACACATATGTTGATATATATGCAATTTGATATGTATGCTATTTTGTTGTATTGACAGCAAGCTTCAAAACTTCATATGTCAAATTTTCTGAAGGTGTTAACATTATAGATATTTTTACACTTAAAAACGTCAAATTTCATACCAAAAAAAGAGCATTTGCGAGAAGTTTTAATCCATTACTTTATTTTGAAGAAAAGTGCTGCTGAAAGTTATTGTATACTTCGGGAAGCTTATGGTGAACATGCTCCATCTCAAGATACTCGTGAACGCTGGTTTAAACACTTTAAAAGTGATGATTTCGATGTGAATGACAAAGAACGTCCAGGTCAACCAAAAAAGTTTGAAGACCAACTATTACAAACATTATTGGATGAAGATGCATGTCAAATTCAAAAACAACTTGCAGAAAGATTAAAAGTTACTCAGCAAACAATTTCCGATCGTTGACAAGCAATGGGAAAGATTTTAAAGGAAGGAAAATGGGTACCACATGAACTGAACAAAAGACAAATGGAAAACCAAAAAGTCATCCGTAAAGTGTTGCTTCAATGGCATGAGTCTTTTTTGCATCGAATTGTGACTGGCGATGAAAAGTGGATTTATTTTGAGGATCCCAAATGCACAAAATCATGGGTTGATCCAGGTCAACCATCAACATCGACTGCAAGGCCAAATCACTTCGGAAAGAAGGCAATGTTCTGTGTTTGGTGAGATCAGGAAGGTGTGGTGTATTATTAGCTTCTAAAACCAGGTGAAACCGTTAATACTGATCACTACCAACAACAAATAATCAATTTGAACCACGCTTTGATCATAAAACGACCAGAATGGGCCAGAAGACATGGCAAAGTAATTTTGCTTCATGATGATGCACCATCACACACTTCAAAACTAGTTAAAGACATGTTAAAAGATCTTGCCTGGGAAGTATTAACCCACCCGCTGTATTCACCAGACCTTGCTCCTTCAGATTACTACTTGTTCTGATCGATGGCACATGCACTTTCTGAGCAGCACTTCAAAACATATGAAGAAGTGGAAAATTAGGTCTCTGAATGGTTTGCCTCAAAACAAGAAAAGTTCTATTGGGACGGTATCCACAAATTACCTGAAAGATGAAGGAAATGTGTAGCTAGCAATGGACATTACTTTGAATAAAGCACCTTTAACGTTTCTATTGAAATTATCATGATTTCTTTGATTACAAAACCTGCATTAGTAAATGGTACAGCTGGTGTTCTTTAATCTTTACTTTGTCCCTACCTAATGGATCTATAACTAAGAATATTAAGAGATATTTTTAAATAGAAAGACTAAAGCAAAGACAGTGGGAGAGAAAAGAGAATGAAAGTAAAATAGATATTCTAAAAGGGGATTGCACCTGCTTACAGTAAAGCAAAAAATTTAAAACCAGATCCTCTTTACCTTCTCTCCTTCAAGCACATCTACACTAATAAAAGAGAAAGATGCAAATTGACCATACCTCTGTGATGCCCACCAGCCAATCAGGAGTGAGTATGCAAATTAACCCGACAAAGATGGCGGTGGCCCCGCCCCCCAGCCACTCTGGGCAGCACCCATGCAGGCGTGGAGCAGCAAGGCGGGGCGGGACACCTGCTATGAAGGGGAGGGCAGGGGGCGGAGGGAGCTACAGGAGCGGCACTCTGGCTGGAGCGAGGAGCGGCACTCCGGCTGGAGCGAAGACTTTGGCTGGATCAAAGACAGAAGGCAGTGGCCAGAGTGAAGGCTTGGGTCCCGGGTGCCAGAGGAAAACCATTGCCGGCAGCCAGGGGAAGGAAGGCCTATTGCACGAATCTTCGTGCAACGGGCCTCTAGTGGTTAAATAATTTGCAAAATGGTGGGCAAAAAATTTTTCCTTTTTGATACAACCGCCAACCTTGATGACTCAATAGCTTCAGGAAGTTTTTTGGTTCATCAAATCACCTCCTGAGATTCTATTTGAATGACATTAACATTTGCCCACTGGGAATAGGACTGATATTATCAACTTACTTAACAAGGACTATGAAATTTGAGACAGACTGTGGGAAAATGTTGTCTCAATGGATAGTACTATATTTCTGTTCCTCTTTTCTGAGCCAGAATGTCAGAGAGATAAGTCTCTGAATTCACACGAGTTACTTTCCCTGCCCTTGGCTGCACGTTGCGTGGCAGATGGCCGAGTGTGGACTAATGTTCTTTAGTAACTTAAGTGTTGGATGGAACCGAAGCCAAGTTATTATCTTCACTTTTTTTCTTGATCAGAGAAACAGCCTTCAAACTCATGACCCTATTCTTAAACAGTGAGATATTTTTTGAAAAAAATATCCTGGGTCATTTTAAGTAACAAACCAGGGAGAGACTATATGTATTTCTCTCTAAGCTACAAAGAACATTCTTTAGGAACAGAGGCTTTTGATGAATAATATTTTCCAAGCAATATTTTTCTTTCCTTGAAAAATGTTTTTATCCTCTCATACAAACCAAATAGTATATAAAATATTTTATATACATTTTACCTAAAATGTATATAGACAAATGGATGATTCCAATATATTAAGAGGACCCCTGGGTGCCCCTCCCTGATCAGCTCTTCTTTCTCTCCAAGGTAATCGCCATCCTGGATTTATTAATAATTCCTTTTTTAAATAGATTTACTTCAGATGGATGGATCACAAAACAACTTATTGCTTGGTTTTGCCTTTTTCTTTAGCTTTACATAAATAAAATCACGCAGTATGCATGCTTACATGACTTGCTTCTTTCACTCAATTTTTAAAGATTATTTCACTCAATATGTAAGGTTTAAGATCTATGTTGACACTTGTAGCTTTCATTTATTTATGTGCACAGCTACATAGATGATATAAATACACCAAACTTTATAATTTCTATAGTTAATAAACATTTGTGTGTGTTTTTCTGGTTCTTGACTTTTCAAAACTATGCACTCATGAGCATTTATGTACATGTCCCAGGATGGTCATATTCAGGAATTCTTCCAGGAGTCCTAAACATGAATTTTACCTTTACTGGGTCAAGCTAAACTGTTTTTGCAAAGGCTGTACCAGTGAACAGTGCATGAGGTTTCCATTGAGCCATATCTTTTCCAATACTTAGCAGTACCTAACTTTTCACTTTTGCCAGTCTGGTAAGCTTTAAATGTTATTTCATTTGAGTTTTATACTTCATTTGAGTTATTACTAATGGAATTAAATATCTCTCTATATGTTTATGAGCCAGTCATATATCCTTTTCTATGAGAGTCTATTCAAATCTTCTACCTACTTTACTATTGAGTAAATTTGTATATATTTTACTGTAATGTTACTTTTCCCTCTGCAATTGATAAATACCTTAGTAGAGATACTTTGGACTGTGTTAATGTCCTATTTCTCTCCAGACTTTGCCCATTTATTTTAGCATTTTGTTTGCAACAATTTTTGCTGAGGTGGTTGCCTAATGTGGTGTTTATATTTCTGTCATTCCTCCTACATGTCAATTTGAATTCTCTCATTAAAAGGGGGCTATCCCCTATTCCCATTTATAATTTGTTTACATCAGTATGGACTCGTGAATATCTAGTTTAATCTGTGAACTATAATCCAACACTATTATTAAATATTTTGTTTCTAAAATTCATCCAGTTTTGGCTATTGGAGCTTCTTTACTTTGACTTTTGTGTCCTTTTGACATTCCCCAATTCTTTTTTTTTTTTCATCACTTTCTTTTTTTTAAGTACCACAAGATAGTCCAGGCTTATCTTGAATATTTCCTGTTCCAATCCTGTAATTTACCATTTCTCTGGGAATTCCTAGTTCCCCTTATTGGGGAATCGTATTTAGAAACCCACATCTGGATTCTAGGTTTGCTTATTGCTACTGGAGTGCCATTGCTCTTAGGCCTCTCAGCAGGCACAACTATGAACATATGTATATACCAACTCACACTTATACACACACACATATCTATACCTATTTATGTGTGTGCTTATATCTCAAATACCTTGAGTTCCAACTGATACCTGACAACAAATCAACACAAGATTCATTTTAGTCTTTCTCTTTTCCTTATCTTTCTCTGATAGAAATAAACCTCTCAGTATCTACAATTCATTCACTTATTCCCTCAATCTTAGTATACTCACAAAGTGATTACAGAATTGTTTACCCACACCTCCCATAAGAAACAGGTTTACTAACTTGAGTATAATTTTTGTTTACAGGATGGTGTTTTTTTCTTTTTTGTTTTGTTTTTAACCACACAACACAGTTAAATTACACTTTCTCCAAGTTACTCAGATGAGTTTTTATCTTCCCCACTCCCTTCAGTGAGATTGTTATTTACTTGTAATACAGTTAGGTTTATTTGTTACTGTTTATATTCAATTTTGGGATCTCTACATCCTGGTTGACTTTATATTTTTTGAGTCTATGAAACATGACTGTGTTTATAAGAGTCAAAGCTGTTTAAAATTTATACCCAGAAAAGAGTGTAATTCTTCCTCCTCCCATTACCATTTGTCCCGTAGCTGCCCATTTGCCATCTGCCAGTTCTATCTTTTTTCTAGTGATTAGCTTTATACATTTACCTTTTTTAATGATTTTAGTATCCTGTTTTCTCATATAACTTAATACTATCTAGTTTATCAGGAGGTCCCCCCCCCCCACCAAGTATCCTTTAATGTCCATTTATACAACAATAGGCTTTTTCTATTTTCTTCTCCTCCCAATTTTTATTGCATTATTTCTGTTTTGTCATGTGGCATTTGCAAATTCATTTTATAGAGTCTTAGATACAGCTTTATATATTTGTAAGTGCTCATCATCAGTTCTTTTGCTGAAAATTTCCCATTTACCATCTGGTTGGATAAAGTTCATCCTCTCATAGACTCTTCAAAAATAGGTGATAAGTACAGAATTCCCTAAGTTCTCCTATGCTGAGAACTGTTTTTTAATCTATAATAATACCAGGGGTGCCCTAACCGGTTTGGCTCAGTGGATAGAGCGTCGGCCTGCGGACTCAAGGGTCCCAGGTTCGATTCTGGTCAAGGGCATGTACCTTGGTTGCAGGCACATCCCCAGTAGGAGGTGTTCAGGAGGCAGCTGATTGATGTTTCTCTCTCATCGATGTTTCTAACTCTCTATCCCTCTCCCTTCCTCTCTGTAAAAAATCAATAAAGTATATTTTTTTAAAAAATAAATAATACCAGGGGCCCAGTGCATGAATTCATGCACCTTAAAAGGAACTGTGGGCCGCGAGGCTATGGTAGGCACAGGGGTGCATCTCAGCCCATCCTCCATGCCCCAGCCCAGCCTCTCCTGCTGCGGCCCCCAGTCCCCCATCTGCTGGCAGCCCCACTCCTGCTGCCACCGCTCCCACGCACTGACGGCACCAGCCCCGTTTGCACCCTCTGAGGGTGCAGAGCAATTGGGGCCAGCGCCAGCAGTGGTGCAAGTGGGGCCAGCACCATCAGTGAGTGTGAGCAGTAGCTGCTGGCCCAATCACCCCTCAGGAGCAGGGGGAGATGGGGAAGCCCTCAAGGGTGATCAGGGCCGGCAGCCACCGCTCAGACCCGCTGATGGTGCCAAGTGATTGGGACTGGTGCTGGGCACAGGCAGTGGGTGCGAGTGGTGGCTCCGGCACTGCCTGCAGGTTCGAACAGGGCTGGCACCTGCAGCGGGTGCGAGCGCCGGGTGGCACCGCGGAGCGCAGGAGCAAAAAATTTTTAGTAACCACCAGAGCCTCACCCAGATGACAGTGACCGGTGCCCCGCCTTGGTCTGGCACCCCCGCTCATCTGCTCCACCATCCTGCCATGGGCAACGCCTGCCATGTTCCGCACATGCCCCCTGGTGGTCAGCGACTGGTTGTCCGGTTGTCCGGTTGTTCCACTGTTCAGTCTATTTGCATATTAGCCTTTTATTATATAGGAAAAGCGTAACATGCTAATTAAACCAGACATCCTTCTGGACTACCTTCCAGATGAAGCTGGGGCTGTGAGGGAAGCCAGGGTCCCGGGTGCCTGCCGGCAGCCAGGGGAAGGAAGGCCTACTCTTGCATGAATTTCATGCATTAGGCCTCTAGTATCTTAATAACTGACAGACACTTGGTTCAATAAAAAATCCGTGGCTTTCACTCTTTTCATTGATTTTTTTTAATGTGCTCTCTTGTTGCCTTTGCTTTATAAGTGAGTTTACAAAAGTCTGATGCCAATCTAATTGTTTTGCCTTTGAAAGTTATTTGAATGTTTTACCTGAAGGCCTTAAGAAGTTTAGCATAATTTTTGAAACTAAATAATTATTGATAAGTTATATTGGATTTTATATATAATTATATCATCTGATACAATTATATATAAATTTTAGCATACTGTATATTCTTCCTTTCTCTTTCTACCTGCCAATCTTACAGTCCTACTGCCCAGGACTTTCTCGATTATAGTCTAGTCTAGTCCCACTCTCTATGAATAATTCTCTGTAATTCCTGACTCTGTACTTAGTTCTGTCCTCTGAGTCATCCTATAAGAAAAAAGCCCAAGGTCACAGAAGATAGATTTCTAAGCTTATTCCTACTGGCAGTAATTTAAAAATCCAAAGTCTCTTTTCACTTTGTGGTGGCTCTGCCACCTTCAGCCTATGCTACTATAAACAGATATTTAACTTACCAATATAAAATGCTAAGGCAGATGGCAATAAATTAAAAGTACACTAAACACTTAAAAAGGTAATTAAGAAGCAGTTTTAAGCTCTGATGCCAGGCGGACTTGGGTCAAATGCATAAGTTGCCCCTTACTAGCTCTGCAAACATGGGCTCATGTAAACTCTCTTTACTTCAGTTCTATCATCTTAAAATGTTGATGAGGGATGTAAATGAGTAAACATTTAAAATACTTTCAGGGCCTAGGGCATAATGAAAACTAAATATGTTTTGGTTATGGCCAAGTGGTTGTTGTTCCTTCCCACATAGCATTTATATTCAGCATGAACAAATTAAGAAAAGATTGACAGCAAGAATTGAGTAAAAAAGAAAAGAACTGCAAGCTTGGCCACTTTGACCAACATGTTTAAAGTAAATATAATAAGCAGTGGAAGTTTTCTTGCAAATTTTGTTTTATTTTAACTTTTAGGTAAAAGCACCACCATTGAATGAAAAAAACAAAAATAACAGAAAACCACTGTACATTTAGTTAGAAGTCTTGGCTCCTCATACTCCCTCCTCCTCAAACCAGTAGCCACCAGATGTGACTACTTCACAACCTTCCTCAGGATTACTTTCTCTACTTGTCAATGAAGAATTCTATCCCTGTCCTGTTCTCTCTCCATAGTTATTATCAAAATAGACAATGACACAGATGATGTATTATAGAATTGTACACATGAATATATATAATTTTATTAACCAACTAGAGGCCCAGTACACAAAATTCGTGCATGAGTAGGGTCCCTAGTGGCTGCCTGCAGGGGTGCCTCCCTTCCCCCAGCCACCTGCTGCCATTACCGCCAGCCCCGCCCCCAGTCGAACCCCCAAACTCCCATTCAAGGGAACAATTTGCATATTAGGCTTTTATTATATAGGATGTCATCCCAATAAATTCAGTAGCAAAATAAAAAAATAGACAATGAAACTGTCAAAAGGGGAAGAGAACCATCACTGAGTACCCACTGTGTGCCAGATGCTTGAGATACATCATTTCATTTAAACCTCTCAAAAAACCTGAGAGGGAAGTTACAATTTTTAGAAGCTCACATACAGTGAAACTAAGACTCAACAAGCTTAAGTAACTTGTTTTCGGTCACTTGCCAAATGGTACAGCCAGATTTGAATCTAGATGTGTCTCTAGCCTACACATTTTCTCATGACCTTGCAGTTGGAAAACTATCATCTTCTTGGAATTATTCTTCCCTGGATCATGTTAATTAGGCTGGATGGGGCTGACTCAGAGAGACTGAGACCTGCAAACACGTGTGCTCACTAAGGTGCGGGGTGGGAGTGAGTAGGGAAAAGCCAATGCTGGAAGGTCAGTCAGGGAGCCAGATCCAGGGGGGCAATATGATCAGACAGATAAATGTAGGAAGTGTAAAATAGAACATCTGGATGGAAGGGCATTCAAAAGGGACCCAGAGATAAGGAGCCTTGTAGCCAAGGCCAATAAATAAACTTCAGCATAAGGAAACCAGCAACACATAGTGGGACCTCTGCCTTGGGTTAGAGATCATGGGGCAGGAGAGATTTTCATTATTCCTTATACCTGGTAGATAGTAGATGCTCAATGAATAATTGTTAGGTAAATATGGGGCTCAAAAATATAGGACAATAGGGTTCTAGAACATTGCTAAGATAGTGAAGCTCAGTTATCAGAACTAAGAGATCACTTCCACCAAATCGGCAAGAATGATTTAGTGCTGAGTCAAGAAACCTTGTCAGAGAGACCTCTTCCTGAAAGTCAAAAAGAACCTTGGAATTCAGGTAAAGTTATACTTCAGAGTCAAATGACCTGAAGATATTGGGAAAAAGGACTAGGGGAGAAAAAAAATCAGGCACATACCTTTACTCAATTTTACCTCATATGCATGAAAGTCTTTACCTTTTCTAACCCCATTACAGCTGCCTATAATGATTTTCTACCTGCAACCTCTCTCCTAGATCAGTGAGCACTGGACATCCTGGTACATTTATAAATGGGCTGTGAAAACATTTTCTTCAGGTATCTGAATCTTCATTATCAAAGTTCACTTTGGAGGCAAGCCCGTAGCTCTTAATTCCAGCTGGTTCTCCTGGAATGAAGTCTGTGTTCCCGTGGGCTCAAGTTTCTGGTGGCCCTTTTTTATATACAAAACCCAAATTTCATAGCCCTGAATTTTTTTTGATACAAGCATTGCCATTATTGAAAAAAAAATAATAATCAAGGATGCACCATCACCTCCCCTCACAGACAAGAATTTCCATATTGACTCCTCCCTAGGACTGGACCCAAGTCTCTTCCCTAACCTGTGAACTTATGGGAAAGGACTTTCCTCACAGTCCCATCCTGTTTTCACTTCCTCCCCTCCATCTCCTCCATGTCAGTTATATCTCTCTCCTCACTCCATCCCTGATCTTTGGCAGGAATAGGCATCATATTTCATGACCAGAATGGACCATTTATGATATGCAGGTGATATGTCTTTATCCTAATAACTATACCGAACATGAGCCCCGGAAAGTTGCTTGCTTCAGAATCTTAAAAGATTCAGTATAAGATAAGGTCCTACAAACCATCTGAAAGCTTTGGACTTGCCCAACTGGCATGGCTTAGTGGTTGAGCTTTGACCTATGAATCAGGAGGTCATGGTTCGATTCCCGGTCAGGGCATATGTCCAAGTTGTGGGTTCGATCCCCAGTGGGGGACATGCAGGAGACAGCGAATCAATGATTCTCTCTCATCATTGATGTTTCTCTCTTTCTCTCCCTCTCCATTCCTCTCTGAAATCAATAAAAATATATTTATTTTTTTTAAAAAGAAAGCTTTGGACTTTAGTTTACAGAAACAATTCATAATCTCCTCTATTTATTAAATGAAATAGCCAAATAAAGGTCTCTGTGGTCTGTTAGTATATCTCCAAATACTGAAAAAATAATGTATAAACTGAGGTGGACGATGATTTAATTGACAATGTTCTGAAAGGACATTTAACCAGCATTCATCCTCCATGCAGTAGGAAAAGAGCTATTATTAGTAGAGATTTGCAATTATTTCTCTTATAATCTGAGCTTAATAAAAATATCCACTGGACATATTTATAGTTACTCAACACAAAATAATTAAGAGTAAAATGAAGCATTATCTCTCCTCATTTTAACACCTGATACCAAATGTAAATACTCCTAAAATATCAAATTAATCATAGCAGTTTTCCATATTAGCTCAGAATATGTCAGAGCAAAGAGCAACAGAACACTTAATTACTGTATATTCTAAAAAGTGAATAGATTGATTTTGAAAGAGCATAAAAGGCAGATGTCATCAGTAAGATTTTTCTTTGCATTTTGTTTAATGTAAGGATAAAAGCATTTTTCTTTTGTCCAACTACATTTTTTTTCAGAGAGGATCCTGACACATTTTTGCCCCTCAGGAAACTATGGAATATGGGAATAAAAAACACTAATAAAGACCTTCTGTCCTCTTTTCAGTTCTTAACACACACTCTAGAGTTCATGCTATGGTTATCAGGAGAAATCTATGGAAAATAAAGCTGAATAGAAACTGCAGATCATTAACTGGCTTAACCTTGTCAAATGGGGATAAAACCGGAAGTGCCATGTGACTTTGACTGACAGAAATGAAAACTGATGAAGAAACACACCGAAGAGAAGATAGTAAAAGAATTCATGAGGTTTGTACTCTACCATGGCTAAGGTCAGAGAAAATTAATATACACATTATATATTTCAGCAAATGGGCAAGTTCCAGCAGCCTCTTCTAACCTGTTCACACAATCTTTTTTTTGTCATAGTTTTTCTAATTCTTTATTTTTTAAAGTACTACATATAGTATTACATATGTTTCCTTTTTCTCCCATTGACCTCTCCCTAGCCACCCCCACCCTCCAGTACATGCCCTCACCCCCCTAGTGTCTGTGTCCATTGGTTATGCTTATATGCATGCATACAAGCCCTTTAGTTGATCTCTTACCCCAACACACACATACCCTCCCCTGCCTTCCCACTGAAATTTGGCAGTCTGTTCAATGCTTCTCTGCCTCTGTATCTATATTCTAGTCACACAATCTTGATGACAGACAATAAGGGTCATTTGGAGAGAGAACATTTCTAATTGTACAAATTACATTCTTGATGTCCTAATACCAAGGTTATTATAGTTAAACTAGAGGCCTGGTGCATGGATTCATGCACCAGTGGGGTCCCTCAGCCTGGCCTGCACCCTCTTGCAATCTGGGACCCCTTGGAGGATGTTGGAGAGCCAGTTTCAGCCCGATCCCCACAGGCTAGGCCGAGGGACTCCACCAGTGCAGGAATCCATGCACCGGGCCTCTAGTATGCATATAAGATCTTTGGTTAATCTCTTCCCACCCTCCCCCCTCCCCGCTTTCCTCTGAAATTCATCAGTCTGTTCCATGTTTCCATGCCTGTGCATTGAGCATCTGCCCCTGGTGGTCAGTGTGCATCATAGCTACCAGTCAAACGATCAAACGGTCTCTTAAGTTTTTATATATATAGAAGATTACACAGTGGACTATATGAGGTCATAAAGTAGAGGGGGGGAAATTGGAATATAGTAAAGCCTTTTAAAATTATAGTCTTTTTAAAAACTATGGTTTTTTAAAAATATGCATAATACAAAATTTACCATTTTAACCATTTTTAAATGTACAGGTTAGCATTAAGTACATCCACACTGATGTATAGCCAATCTATAGAATTCTTTTCATCTTGAAAAACTAGAACTATTTCTATATCCATTAAGCAACAACTCCCCATCCTCCCTCCCCCCAGCCCCTGACAACCACCATTCTACTTCCTATCTCTATTAATTTGACTATTCTAGGTACTTCATATATAAGTAGAATCATACAGGTTTTATCTTATGACTTACTTTGGTTAGCATAATGTCCTCAGTGTTTATGTTGTATCTGTGTCAGAATTTCCTACCTTCTTAAGGCTGCATAGTATTTCATTATATGTATATACCACACTTTGTTTATCCATTCATCCATCAATGGGTACTTGGGCTGCATCCACCTTTTGGCTGTTGTGAATAATGTTACTATGAACTAGTGTTTCTGTTTTAATCCTATACTTAAATGTGCTGCAGATACACATTCATGAAAAAAACTGCAACATCAAGCAACTCACATTCCTGTTGAATGGGAAAACTAACCACAAAAATCCTATATAATAAAAGCCTAATATGCAAATTATCCCCTCGAGTAGTCGTTTGACCGAGAGTTCAACTGGAAGACCCGGAGTTTGACCGGGAGATCAGGAGTTCAACCGGGAGTTCGACTGCTCGCTATGCACTGACCACCAGGAGGTGGCGCGGAACATGGCAGACACTGCCAGCCCCAATGGGCCCTGATGAGAGTAGGACCCCAGCGGGATGGTGGAGCAGGTGAGCAGGCAGTGCCAAGCCAAGGTGGGTGCAAGCAGGGGCCCAATCACCCCACCTATCCCCCTGCAGACGGTAACCAGTGGTGGTGGCAGGAGACGAGGCCACCGCCCGGCTCCCAGGCACTGAGAAAGTGCAAATAAATAGCAATATTAAAATATTTCTTCTAATGATTTTCCTTTCAATGTGCATGAATCCGTGCATGGGGCCACTAGTGTAATATAATTTAACAAAAGGCATATTTTTAAAAGGCAGTCTCCAAACATTATATTCCCTGATCAGAATCTTGTTTCTTTTTGTTGTTTTTTATCTAAATGAAAGCTTCCATTGTATTATTCAAGAACATTTTATTAAGTCTTTCTCTGTGAATATACTCAACTAGAGGCCCCGTGCACAAATTCGTGCACCAGTGGGGTCCCTCAGCCTTCCCTGTGGGATAGGGCCAAAACCAGCTCTCCAATATCCCCTGAGGGGTCCCAGATTGCGAGAGGGCACAGGCCAGGCCGAGGGACCCCACTGGTGCACGATTGGGGCAAGGGAGGGATTGTGGGAAGGCTCCAGACCCGATTGGCCAGACCCCAGCAGCAAAGTAACCTACCGGTCAGAGCGTCTGCCCCATGGTGGTCAGTGCACATCATAGCGAGCGGTTGAGCTGCATTAGCATATCATTAGCATATTACGCTTTGATTGGTTGAATGGCTGACCGGATGACCAGACACTTAGAATATTAGGCTTTTATTATATAGGATACTTATTGGTTAATATGTCAGTATGTGAGCCCTTGATTCTAAGAAGGAGAGATAGCTAACTACCTGTGTCTCTGAAAGAATATAAGTCTATCACAACAGTTACCATTATATCCTAAGGTTAATTGAGAATAAATAGATTCAAAATTGATTTTTTTAAACATAAGGATATACAAGGAAAGAAGAGAAATATATGAATGGAAAATTCTAGATATCCACAGACTAAAATGTAACTGTATCAGAACATGGATATGCATTTTTAAAAGGTAAACTGTTATTAAGACAAGTACTCATATTACATTAAATCATTAAAACAATTGTTGGAATGGCACAGTTACTGTTTTCTGTGTGGGTCCATGAAAAGACCTGCCAGAAATAGTCAGACAGAAACTGCAACAGAGTTCAGGATAATAGCTCCCGACTATTGCATTCAAGTTAGCTTAAAATTACTCCAATTTTAATGAATCCAATGTATTTTTGTGGGACCTAAGATTAACATAAAATAAAAGGATTGTTAAAAATCACTACTATTAAACTGTAAATCAAAGTTTCATTTGTAGTCAAGAAACTGCTTTCTGAAATGAAATGGAGATGGAGTCTTGGTATATTCAGAAGTAGAAATCTGACCCTGTTACCTCCAGTCATCCAAAGTTGTGTGAACTTCACAATTTTCATTTCACTCTAAGTGTTGGATCAACAGTGACAAATGTGTATACAAACCCAAAATCCCAAAAGGTCACTAAAAGGAAAGAAGAGAAACTCATATTTATAATACCTTTTTAAAATTAAATTTATTGGGGTGAAATTGGTAAATATGATCATATACATTTCAGGTGTGGGTTTATATGTTATAAGATCTGTATATTGCACCCCAATATACAGATATATTTAGCCACCACTCAAAATCAAGTCTTCTTCTGTCACCATATATTAGGCCCCCTCATTGCCACGCCATTCCCCCTGGCAATATTAATACCTTTTCTGTACTAGGCACAATATTAGATGTCTTCGTATGCTTTTCATTTAAACCTGTAACAACTCTGTAAGGAAGGCAATGAGGCTGGATAGTAAGAAGCTAGGAAAATTCCCTAGCAAGTGGAACGGGGAAACTGAGACAGCTGATTCAAACTGGCCTTACCCAGCACCCTGACTCACCTGCCTCCTTCTTGTGACCACTCTCTTAAGAATTAAACCCTTAGGACAATAAGGTTCTGATCAGCATCAAATAATCTTAGGAACAAAGCCTTAGGTCTGTTGACCATAGAGACAGAGTTTTGGTCAAACTAGAGATAACATCTAGGCCTCGGTTGTGTTTCAGCTCCAAGCACAGAAAAGTAGTAAAACCAGACAAAGTGACACCATGGCTGACATCAGGACCAGATGCAATGACCAATGACTCCCTACCCTAGCACCAATCCATCAGAGAGACCACAACCCTGACGCTATACATTCATTTTGGTGAATCAGTACATTAAAGGACACCTGGAAAGTTGATGAATATTCTATCAAGATCCTCCCCTGAGTTCTCCCCTAAAATTCTGCCTTTAGAAAACAGATAAAAACTTTAGGACAAAGGACCCAGTTCATGCCCTCTCTCTAAAGCACATCCATGCCTTCTTGCTTCCAGTATCTTTGTTTTCTTTCTCCTAGCCTCTAAGGATCCCCATGAGACTTGCAACCAGGGGACAAGCAAGCAGCTCATCCCAGGCTAAACCCCTGAACCTGTCTCCAAGAAAACATCTTTCGCCTCTGTAATTTGTTTCCTGAGTCCATGCAGCCCAGCTGGCTCACTTATTGTGCCTCTGTGACTTCCTTTCTAAAAGGCCAAAGCAGCTCTCTGAGCATCCTGAGTATCTTCTCTTTAAGTATACTTTCTCTTTGCATACTAAATCAACTTTATCTTGCACTAGAGTTCTTGGCTCTAAATTCTTTCTTTGCCAAATTCAAGAACCATGAGCCGACATCACTGGTAATAGCAAGATTAGCTCCATTTTACAGATAAAGGAACTGGGGCTGAGAGAAATTAGGTAATTTTCCCAGGGTCACACATCTAGTAAGTGATAAAGCAAAGCTAACTACTCAGTTTTATCTGAATCTCAAACCCACACTCTTCCTTTATCAGGGCCTTACATTTTAGAAACTCTTACTTCAATGTTACATGCTAAAGAAAAAATGTGAGGTTATATATGCAATATTTTCTGAGCTGCTTCATAGTTCTAAATGAAATATTCTAGAATACAGTTTAAGGTTTTCTTTTGCATGTATGTACCATTTGTCATACAGTAGAATCACAAATTAATAGTATTGTATAAAGGGATGTGTCAAAATCTTATTTTGTTAATATCATCTACATTTAATGACTATACATTTTTTTAATAATTGAATGAAGACACAAACACGAATAAATGAAAAAAGTGATGAAATGGCACACAATCACTAAGGGGATTCCAGAAGAGTCAGGAGTCCCATTTCAGGACACATATCTAGGATCCAGGAAACAAAAGACGAACATTCTATGATTCACTAAATCTTTGAAGCACAGAAAAATCCAAGAAATAGCCAAGAAAAATCAGATCCATCATATACTTTCTTGAAAGTTCAGTAATTTAGCAGGTTCCTACCCACTGAAAGCTATTATACCTTCCCCTTTTTTACATCTTAATGATGGCGAATCTCTTTTAGCTTAATCCACCTTGATATTTCAAGTTAAGCAGATGGTCTCCATATTACTCGAGTTGTCCCCAGTTTATTATTACCTTAATTAGTCTGCAGGTACTTCTCACGCTATTAGCTAATACCTCTATTTCCTAAATTCTCAATCTCTTAATTCCTAAAATCTATGTGTGAGCCTTACAAACTAACACTATGTAGAGAGTAATTGTTCTCAAATGAGTTGAGTGGGTAGGGTATCAAAATGCACAGGGTTGCATGGGTGAAATAGCAGAATTTCCTGTGTGATATTTTGAACCTGTACAACCCTGCCCCCATTCTTCTCCCTCTGATGTCTTGATGTATACCTGTAAGACACTTGCAAAAATCTTGAGGGAAAGGCATAACATATGAACTTCCAAAAATGTTATCCTACCCTGGGAGGAGGGAAATAGGTCAGAATCTGGAACAGGGGCCAACCTTTATGTCTTGAAACAGCCTAGTTATCCTGATACACTTAACTTGATACATTAGTGACTCCCTGGCTTTTAAATTTCACTGACCGGTAAGATGTAAAAAATATTCCTAAAAGAAAAATGTTCGAAATTAAATATGGATTTTAAGACAATTCCTTAATGCAAGAGATTTACGTTGATGAAGAACTTACTTATTTGCTAGGACAAATGGAAACTTTCTGAAGCACATTCATCACACATGAACCATTTCACCCATATGGGCTATAATGTCTAATTAGCACCTCACTAGTTACAAACCAAGCTTCCTTCCTGCCTGCCACAGGATCTTCACAGTCCTTGCCTGGAGAGAGAGGACAGGACTTGTTATGTCCATTGCAGATGTAAGAAAACTTCTGCTCTGGGTGGGTAAAGTGTGATGCCTGAGGCAACATAATTAGGAAATGACAGAATCAAAAGAAGAACCCTAGACCTTTTTGTGAAATACAGAACTAAGAGTGAGTGTTTAGAAAGTTTTAAAACAATTGACAGAGTAAATTTTCCTTGTTAAATCTAAAAAGAGACAATAAAAAGGGGGGTTGCACTTTGTATGTCTTAGAGTTTTTATTTCATTTTGCTCATAATGTTACTGTATTCTAAAAAGTATCAGTCCTCCAGAATTTGAAAATTAAAGGAAAAACTTTAATTCTTCACCACAGGAAGTTTGGGAAGCACTGTTGATCTCTAAAATTCCTCCCCAAAACAAATCAACCCTTATATGAGTATGGGTGAAAATCGTCATAGACTAGCAATTCCATATACTACTGCCTCAAAATAGTGTATAAGTAATAATAGATGAAAGCAAATATTCACAAAATATGAGAAACTTCTAACCAGGTTATAAAAGAAATATATAATGCATAGAGAGGTAAAGATTGCAGGTTAATATAGCAGAAGAACCAAGGGCAGAATCTGAACATCCAGGTTAAATGTTACCATGAAGGCAGGATGAGTTTGACAAGACATAGTTCCTTCTTCATGGCACACGGACAAAACCCACAGCCTGCCTGACCACAGCCCCAGCGCTGACCTTTCCAGGTGTCCTCTGGTTGTCAGCCATCCGCTTAGGTCACTGAATCTCTCTCCTGGAGAGAATATCCACTGCCATGCCAGTCACCCCACAGATCAGGAATGGTGTCCCTGGCACCCAGTGGACTAATGGTGCAATCTGCTTAGTACAGTCCTATAGTGGTTTTTTTGTTTGCTTTTAGATAATACTTGAATCCAAGTTCAATACAATCACAGCATTAAAACAAGATTATTTTTTGAGGTAATAAACTATGTTCTGCAGTTTTTATCTATGGTAAGTTGGCCTTTTAAAGCCACAAAGTTTATCATAGATCTCTCAAGGACATTCTTGTAAATATAAATGGTTCCATATTAAGTTTTCTTTTCATTGCCTTAATTTTTAGGTAATTATACTCCTTTGTTCCACTTGACTTTCTCAATATTTATACATTCAAATAACTGCAGATAGTGATCAAGGCTTATCTTTGCTGTCCCTAAGCCAAGGTGAACCCATTTCATTATTTTAACCTGTCCTCCTGAGTCAGTCCCTCCAACCCCCTCAATCATCTTCCTGACTTCTTATCTGAACTTTTTCCAAGAAAATGTCTACATCTTCCCTGGTCTCTGGCTCCCAGAACAAATGTGGTTTTCAGGTGCCATTTCATCAGAATCACTTCCCTACCCTGGGGTAAATCTCTTGAATTCTTCACATCCCTTTGGTCTTTCCCCCTCTTCCTATATCCAGGGTGGGTCCAAGGTATTTCACTGCCCAAAGCAAAATGAGATTTCTCCTTTTCTTTTATGCAACGTAATTGCATTTCAGAAAAGTTCACACTCTCCCGCACCTTTCCCCCACTCTCCAGTAAGAATTACAGATACACTGTCAAATTATCTGGCTGCAAGATAAACAAATAATTAAATTTGAGGTCTTGTAATTAGAAAGGTTTTGCAGTGGTTCTCAACCTTCTGGCCCTTTAAATACAGTTCCTCATGTTGTGACCCAACCATAAAATTATTTTCGTTGCTACTTCATATCTGTAATGTTGCTACTATTATGAATCATAACGTAAATATCTGATATGCAGGATGGTCTCAGGTGACCCCTGTGAAAGGGTCGTTCAACCGCCAAAGGGGTCGCGGCCCACAGGTTGAGAACCGCTGGGTTACAGGCTCTAGGAGGCAAGAGCACAGACTCTCGCAGTTCACTTAATTTCCAAAGCCTTAGTGCCTTCATCTTTAAAAGTGGGTGATAACATAAATAAGAACTTGTATAGAATAAGAAGAAAAAATATTTAAAATTACTTGTAAAATCTAAGGAATTATATAAAGTAAGGCTTTTTTCGTTTTTTTTTATTATACTAACTCAGGGTTCGTTAGAAAAAAATAGATAACAAAATGACTTCACAAAAGTAAACAGTGCATAAATAAGGAATACTACTGGTAATCTGAGTGCTATGTTTTTCTCCCTCAAAAGTTTTCAACGGGAGCAGAGTGGAGGGGGGCATTGGGGCAAAAAAAGGGGACATCTGTAATACTTTCAACAATAAAGGTAAATTTTTTAAAAAAACGTTTTTAAAATCATGAAGGATCTGTTGTTTAAATACTGTATATGACATTGACTCTAGTCCTAACAGCAAAGAGTAATGTGCACACTCAGTCTGTGTCGATCCTTTCATTACTCCTAAGAAGCAGCCTTTGTGTGTCTATGAAAACTTATGTCGTAAAAACAAAAGCAACTTTTCCCATGAAGGTCTAAAGGGAAAGGAATTTACAGTATACAGATTAAGACTCACTAACAAAAAAGTTACTTTTTTATGCAGGAAATTTGTAGATAAAGGTGTTTGCTATAGCTAGCTTTAAAAAAAAGTCAGACCATTTTACTGAACATACCCAATATTGTACACTTCTCAGCTTTTGTTCAAAAGTAAAAGCATTTCTTTTCTACATCATTTTTGACACATTCTCCCCCACCTTAAACACTACCGTACTGGTAGTATTGTCAGCTTACTAGCAATTACAACCATCACAGAATAAAGATTAAACTCATTAGTAAAAAAAAAGACCCACTCACCTCCCCACTCTCACTGAATCCTCGGATGTACAGGAAACTTGGCCCAGATCCTGAACCACTCACCCTCTATTTATTGGGTGTGTTGATTGCCAACAGTTCTCAGCTGTGTCTATCTCCAGTCATGGCTTTGCTTCAGAAACAACCCTCTCACCCAAAGTTCACCACCCCACTCACCTTCATCCAATGATTGGTTAATTACAGATGTTAAAAGCCTTAGAATTGGTTGAGGCCTTTGTTGCCAGCTCATTGTAGTTTGTTGTTGTTGTTGTTGTTGTTGTTGTTGTTGTTGTTGTTGTTGTTTTCTTTATTGATTCAGGTATTACATTCCCTCATTGTCCCCCCCCCCCACCCCAGCGCATTGTAGTTTAATTTCCCCCTAAGCCCAACCCTTTTCCTTCATTCCCCACAGAACTCCCGAACTCTTCAATAAACTTCCTACCCTGAATCTCTGTCTCAGATTCTACTTTCCAAGGATGAGGTGTGGTCCAAGGAAGTGAACTCTGAAGGATGAGCAGCTCACCTGCCAGCCATAAGGACCCCCTCACTGGTAAGAGGAGCACAGAGAGTCCTCACACAGGTAGCAGTGCAATTATTAAAACTTTCACCAGTGCAGATCTGGGCCTGTGTACTGGTGGAAGGAAGTGCATGAGATGATGCAAGTACATCAGCCATCTGAATGCATGTTGCTGGGATCAATCGATGATTTGGGGAAAAGACAATAAACAGCTGAGAGAGATTAATCACCAAATTAAAGTAAAAGTGTTCAAGCTGAGGGCCTCCTCCAGCAACAGTATATTAAAAGATCCTCATCTCTTACAACCAAAAGACAAGAAAATTTTGGGCGAGGCCCAGGACTTAATTTAAGAGTACCAGAGCTACAGGAGAGCTTGTATTCTCAACCTCGACCCATTTGCTACACCAAGGTCAAGACCCCAACTGTGAAGTAGTAGGAATAAACCTAAGATATTGGGTGGGGACATCTGAGTTGATACATTAAAAAATCTTGAGTCCCCAGATTTTCTTGAGCCCTCTGGGCCTGCAGAAGTGGCCCATTTCTCCCTGTTAAAGGCTAGTGACTAACCTCCCTTTCCTAAAAAATTACAAAGAGACCTCTGCCTCACAAGATTACACACAAAACATCCCAACTCCCAATTCTTAGCCACCAGACCAATAACTGGTATTAAGTCAAAATATAATCCCACGGGACAAGTATTGGGTCTCTGACAAAGCAAAGACAGTATACCTTAATAGTGCTGAGTATAGCTCAGGGAAGCTTGGAGAAGTGATAGCCCTCCCTAGATGAATAAAAATGCCAGAAGTACTATGATAATGGAGATGAAATCAAGAGACCCAGAGAAGTGGACATGTTCAAATGAAATAAATAAGTGGTAAAGATGAATGAATATATAATAATCATCTGATCTTTTCTTGGTAAGGTACATTTACACATGCTGCCAGAATTACCTTTCTAAAACTAAAATCTTCACTCCTTAGTACGTACCAAATAAATTCAGTTCAATTGTCTTAAATTTATTATTACATATATTTTTATTATATGTGCCTGAGACATATTGGCACTAATAAGTATTTATTGAACCTACTAAGCTTTCAAGACTCACCTCTTTCCTCTACCTTCACTTCTAAATCCTCTCATTTAAAAGGACAGACACAATGACTTCTCACCATTCCCCAAATACAACAGCTATCTACAGCCTATCTCTTTATACAAGCTGATCACTCTGTCTCAAACTCCATTTTAACATTCTTTTACTCATTTACCAATAAATATTTGTTGCATGCTATGCATACCCTCCCTGCCAACTCCAACTCACTCTTTATGGCATCCTTTCTGAGAAGAAATTTCAATGTTTCCCAAGCCAAGTGGTGTTTGCTGGGCCGTGGCACTGTGGACCTTCTCCCCTAGAACGCTCCCCTTTGAATTGCTATTTGTCAGCTTACAAATAAGCCTTTCTCTTGACTTCACTGAGTCCCCTCAGGGCAGAAAGATCATCATCAAGCTCAGATCCAGGGAAAGGTGCTGTTTCCTTTTGTCTGCCTAGTCTCCTTTCAACATTTCTTCTGGTTACAACAATCCTACTGAGGGGGAACTGTTGCCCTTCCCCCCATCTCCCCACTCTACCTGGCTCCAAATGCTAATCGCAGTTGATTATCACAGATGTCACCATGCCCCTAGTCACAGAGGTGGGCATGTGACCAAGCTCTGGTTAGCACATCATGCTTGATCCAAAGATGGGCATGTGACCCACGCCAGACCAATGGAGGCTTTCTCTGAACTCTAAAGGGAGGAGTTCCCTCTTCCATTTGAAGAAGCTAACTTAACGCAGTCTCTGGCTAGGACCTCCTGCTCTCACCACTGCTCTCAGGAAGTGCTTTTGAAAGAGGGAGTACATGGCCAACCAGCAGAGAGAAGCAAAGTGAGAGCAGACCTATTAACATTATTTTACTCTCTCAAGTCCCCGAGGCCAGATACACCCCTAGTCATTCAGGTAAATCATCAAAATGAAATGTAAAGAAACACTTTAAAAAACAATGTTCATTGTCAAAACTCAATTTAAACATATCAAATGATCCCATAAATTACTATTGAGCCTCTACTATGTGCTAGGCATTCTTTTAGATGCTAGGCTGACACAAGCAAACACCTTACTCTTTTCATAATAGAATGCAATTTTATCATGCTATTTGAAATTAGCACTTACCTCAAAAAAAAAATAAAACTAAACAAGCTCTTAGAATTTTATTAACTCTATCTATTTTAGAGTGATAAACCCAACTCTTTTTTTATTGTATTTATATGCTTGATTATTAAGGTGATTCCTACTCTAATATATATATTTAAAAAGGCAGCCCTAACTGGTTTGGCTCAGTGGATAGAGCGTGGGCCTGCGGAGTGAAGGGTCCCAGGTTTGATTCCAGTCAAGGGCACGTACCTTGGTTTCGGGCACAGACTGTGCAGGAGGCAGCTGATCGATGTTTCTGTCTCATCGATGTTTCTAACTCTCTATCCCTCTCCCCTCCTCTCTGTAAAAAATCAATAAAATATATTTTTAAAAATGGCATAGATATTGGATCAGCTAACCACTAAACTTAATATACCAAATGAGTTCAGGAATAAAAATGTAGCCCAGCTGGTGTGGCTCAGTGGTGGAACATTGACCTATGAACCGGGAGGTCTCGGTTGGATTCCCAGTCAGGGCACATGCCTGGGTTGCGGGTTTGAACCCCAGTGTGGGGCCTGCAGGAGACAGTGAATCAATGATTCTCTCTCACCATTGATATTTCTATCTCTCTTTTCTTCTCCCTTCCTCTCTGAAATCAATGCGCATTTAAGTAGCATACATCTTTGGTCAACTATGCTTCAGACTGGGGGGAAATATTCCTGAACAAGTATGTGAACTTCTAATTTGTAATGAAGGGAGGGCTTGAATCCAGCCTAAAAGGGTCAGAATTTGAAGGGAGATCATTTCTTTTGCTCATTCATTTATTATTCAATAATCTTATATTAATCACATTCAATTTACTGAACTCGAAAAAGAGAATTTATTAGCTCAGTCTGAAATGACTTAAAGAAAGTAAAAAGATATGCTCAGTGAATTATGCATACTATAAAAAGTATTGAAACTATTATTTAGAAACTAGTGAGGCTGCCCTTTGGGATTTTCTAAATAAGAAAAATAAATTGCACTCTGAGACCAAAATTAAAACCAATAAGTGCAACAGCGACAAAATCAACAAGCAGCAGGTGTGAGGGAGACAAAATATTTTAGGCTGGCACGATTCCAGAGGCCATTTTAATATATGGTCAACTCTTTTTTCTGGTGGTGGACAACCCATTTGAGCAATTTTAGGCAGTGACTAATTCACCCCAATTAAGCCTTAGGGCTGGGTGTGGAGCACCAAACAGGAAGAGGTCCCTAAGCAGCTCTTTAACAAGAGCAGCTCTTTCCAGGCTCTATGATTCCCATCAGTGTTTCTAAATGTTGAGTTACTTATAATATGAATTAATTTTCAACACAAAAATAGTGAGGAAGGGTTCAGGAGATTTTTTTAAAATATATTTTTATTGATTTCAGAGAGGAAGAGAGAGGGAGAGATAGAAACATCAATGATGAGAGAGAATCATTGATCGGCTGCCTCCAGCATGCCTCCTACTGGGAATTGAGCCCACAACCTGGGAAAGTGCCCTTGACCAGAATCGAACCTGGGACTCTTCAGTCTGCAGGTCGACGCCCTATCCACTGAACCAAACTGGCTAGGGCCAGGAGGTTTTTTTTTATTTTATTTTATTTTTATTTTTAAATATATTTTATTGATTTTTTACAGAGAGGAAGGGAGAGAGATAGAGTTAGAAACATCGATGAGAGAGAAACATCGATCAGCTGCCTCCTGCACATCTCCTACTGGGGATGTGCCCGCAACCCAGGTACATGCCCTTGACCGGAATCGAACCTGGGACCCTTCAGTCTGCAGGTCGGCACCCTATCCACTGAACCAAACTGGCTAGGGCCAGGAGGTGTTTTTTTAAATAGTGACATAATAAAGTGTGTATCCCTCCTATTACTAATTTAGTAATTTCATCTTATCACATTTAAAATTTCAAGAAACGGTAATATTTTTTATGCCAACTTTACTGGTTATTAATTCATGACTCATATCAGAAGTAATGCATACTATATTTAGGAAAGAAACAGTGGCACCTGCAGTACCTGCAGGATTCAGTTTGTTGAGAGCTGTTGGTCCAAGGACCTCAGTTCTTCACAGGTGACATAGTCTAAAGGCCACCCCTAGTTCCTTACTACATGGCTCTCTCCACAGGGAAGCTCAGCATTGTAGCTTGCTTCACCAGAGAGAGTGAGTCGAAAAGAGGCAGAGAAGAGAGAAAACAAAAAGGAGGTTGCAGTTTTTTACAACCTAACCTCAGAAGTGATATTCCATCACGTTTGCCACATGCTATTTTTTTAGAAGTGAGTCGCTAAGTCCAGCCCACACAGGAGGGGACGGGGTGACAGAGGGGTGTTAATTGTAAGAGGTAGGAGCATGTCAGAAGCTGCACACCACAGCTGCTCTAACTTTATGTCTAAGCCCTCTTACCTTTGTTCTCCAGGTTCCAGACACACTGGCCTGCATCCTGTCTTTTAAATATACTGCCTTTCCCTGTACACACTAGCTAAAGGTATTTTCATCCTCGAGTCCTTTTCTACCCCATATCTTAGTATTATTTTTATTATTGTTATTATTATTATTATTATTATTATTTGGTTAATTCTCACCCAAGGATTTTTTCCATTGATTTTTAGAAGGAGGGAGGAATGGGGAAGAGAGGGAGAGAGAGAAACATCAATGTGAGAGAGACACAATGATTGGTTGCCTCCCGCATGAGGCCCAACCGGGGCTGGGAATCAAGCCTGAAATGCTTTGGCTCTCGGGCCGACACTCTAACCACCGAGCACATCAGCTAGGGCCCATATTCTATTTTGTTTTTGACTTGGAACCAACTCACCAAAACAATCCCCTTCTTCTTTTGATTCTTCTGAGAGGACCCAAAATCAAAACCAATCAAATCAAAACAAACAAATGACAACAAAAACACTTAGAGCCGGCCAGGTTAATGGACAGATAGTAGCATGACTTCCCCAGCGTTGTGAAGCATCAAGTAAATTAAGAGCAACCAGTGCCTTCCATCTACCCCGAAATTCATGTTGACTCCCACTGTTACCATGGGCCCTGACTGGACCCTGTGCAGCCATACAGCAAGAAAGGAGAACGTAGTAAATACATTTCAGGATGTTTTTCCAAATTAAATATCTCCACAAATTAATAAGGTTAATTTGCCACTAACCTCAAATTTTCCTCTTGTCCCCAAAGTACAATCAGTTAAACAGAAAAAAATGCTGTTGCCTAGAATAGAGGTGTTGACATATGTGCTGCAAGGAGATAATTTTAATAAAAAGAAGTACATCTCAGAGAAGCAGGCACTCTTAAAACTTAAGGCAGTGAGGAATCAGGAGTGTTTGGTTAGCTGAGAGAGGGAGTTCTTTACTCCATGGCAAGTCGGAGCATGCAGAGAAGTCAGAACTGTTTCATAAGATTTGCACAGCAGCTCCTTACAAACTGAAAATACTATTTGGCCAAATCTGTGTACTTCCCAAAATAATGACACGGTGAGTACAGCACATGCCCAACATGGACAAGGAATTTTTTATTACCCAGGGAGTTGACTTCTCAAAGGTTCAGGTTTCATTTGCAGAATTTGAGACAAGATTTAAATAAGTAAATAAGTATTTGTTTAGATTGTCCTTTTCGAATGTTGGCATGAGAGTGAGGCTGGTTAGGAAGGGTTAATATGCTGCTTGCCGTGGTATTACCTGAACTGGGTGACCTGGCCTTGCTATCGAAGTCCCAAGACCACAACAAGTTATATTAATCCTTGGAAAACACAGCCACAGGATACACCAGCAGGACTTACAGAACACTGCCGGGAAGCAGCAAGGGCTGCTCTAGTTAGTACTTACAGTTTGTTTCCCAGCCAAGTCTCTGAGGACAAAAAGCAGATGGCATTGCTAGGATCCATCCACCCGCTCAGGCTTTCAGGACCAAGTACTCACAAGACATTATAAGAACAAACTTCCTCCCCGCCACCCCCCATCCCCCATTATAATGTCAGTCACAAAATTGGTGAGTGACTTCAAAGGAATATTTTGACCAAATCTAAAGACCAAAAACCAAAATAAGGAAAAATTCAAGTTCAAATGATACTTTTTTCTAAAGATAAATTTGCCTTGAAAAAGTGAATCAAACATCTTCAGTTTAAAAACAAAAGTTGGACCAAAAAAAAGTAGAATAATACACCATGCTCTTTGATAGAAAGACAAATATCAATTAGGATTTTTCTGAGTTAGCTTATAAATTCAGCTTCATTCAAATAATCATATACATGCCCTAACTGGTTTGGCTCAGTGGATAGAGCATCGGCCTGAGGACTGAAGGGTCCCAGGTTCAATTCTGGTCAGGGGCATGTACCTTGGTTGGGGGCACATACCCAGTAGGGAGTGTGCAGGAGGCAGCTGATCGATGTTTCTCTCTCATCGATATCTCTAACTCTCTATCCCTCTCCCTCCTTCTCTGTAAAAAAATCAATAAAACACATTTTAAAAAAATAATCATATAAATGGAACTTTTTAATTACATAAACTAAATGGAAAAACAAAAATTAAAAAATAAAATAGCAAAAACTACAAAATTTCTGAAATAATAATGGTGGTCAGGAAGACTAGTCCTTCTCAATGTCAAGTCAATTGTAAAGCTACAGGAATTACAGACAATATGGTTCTGTCATATAAACATGCAGATAGAAATT
>NW_005871072.1:7292760-7296797 GCF_000147115.1 Myotis lucifugus
CCATTGATAAAAAGAATATGGGGACACTGGGTAGCCATCTCAGGTGGGGGGGGGGGGGCGGGGAATTATTCCCTACTTCATAAGTTACAATAAAAGAAATTCCAGTTTGCCTGGCCAGTGTGTCTCAGTGGTAGAGCATCGACCCATGAACCAAGAGATCACTGGTTCAATTCCCCGTCAGGGTACATACCCAGGGTTGCAGGCTTGATCCCCAATAGGAGGCATGCAGAAGGCAGCCAATTGATGATGTTTCTCTCTCATTGATGTTTCTATCTCTCTATCCCTCTCCCTTTCTCTCTCTCTAAAAATCAATAAAAATATTTTTTAAAAAGAAATCCCAGTTCAAGCAAATATTTAAACATGAAAATAAAACATTAAGAACATAATACTGACAAAAATTTAAGTAATTTTTGAGCAGGGAAATTCTTTCTAATGTTGATATAAAAATCCAGAAATCATAAAGTAGGACTTTAAATTTGATGACATTATAAGAGAACATTTCTACATGGTAAATATAGGTATATATGTATATGTCTCTATACCATAAATCAAGTCAAAATGCCAAAACAAACTGGGAATAATATTTGCAATTTGTCAAAAGTGTCTAATTTCTCTTAATATCTGGAGCTCCTTGATATTAATAAGAAAAAAAACAATAAAATGTTTAGAACCAGAGAAGTCATATAGTAAATGCAAATGTCTCTTGAAAATATAAAAAATCTTCAATCAAATAATAATTTAAAAATACTAATTAAAACTATAATGAAATTCCATTTTTTACCATTATCAGATTGCCAAAGTTCAAACAGTTTGCTGACCCAGGAATTAGATTGCTGCTGGTGGGCATAAAAATGAGTCCAACCTTCATGGAGAGCAATTGACAATATCCAAATTTAGCATCCCTCATTTAGAATAGAAGTAATTTCCCTTAAGTCTTTCCTTGTTTGCCTAATCTATCAGAACCCACATCCCTATCTAAAATTTAACTTGGTTACCTTTATCTTCAACACTGTAATAGGACTAGCATATATCATCTAAATTCAAAGCAGATACGTCGTTATTGAGATACTAGAGGCCCGGTGCCCGAAAATTCATGCAAGAGTAGGCCTTCCTTCCCCTGTTGCTGGCACTGGCTTCCCTCCGGCAGGCGCCCGGGACCCGATCTTTGCTCTGCCTCAGCTTTGTCCGGAAGGATGTCTGGTATTCCAGCTTCATCCGGAAGGATGTCTGGAATGGTGCCCGGAAGGACATTCGGTCCAATTAGCATATTAGAACTCTTTAGAAGGACACTATATAAAAGGCAAGAAAAAGGAAGGTAATAAGTACTGCTTATTCATTTATTTGGCAGGTGTGTACTAAAATTCTACAGGCCTGAACCAGGAGGTCACAGTTCAATTCCAGTCAGGGCACTTGCCCAGGTTGCGGGCTCAATCCCCAGTGGAGGGTGTACAGGAGGCAGCTGATCAATGATTCTCTCTCATCATTGATATTTCTATCTCTCCCTCTTTCTTCCTCTCTGAAATCAATAAAAATATATTTTTTTAAAAAAAAGAAATCCTATTAGGTCTCTTGAGAGCCTGCCATATGGCAGGTACTGTTCAAGGATCTATGACTGAAGTACTTACTGATCAGGACAGACATGGTGGAGCTTAAGTCTGACAGGAAAACATGTCATAAATGTTTCAATTGAAAAAGATGGCAATCATTAGCAGGGAACTTCACATAGTCAAGAGTTAGAAAAGTGAAGCTTAAAGAATTTGCCACCCCAAATGGAGCTGGACTGGTTTGGCGCCCAGGCATGGAGAGGAGTAAGGTTGGAGTGAGGGATAAGATGTTCGTTAGAATACAGGAAAGAAGTCAGTGTACCTGGAGTGTGTGGGAGGGAAAGTGGTGAGAGAAGAGGCTGGAAAGAAAAGCATTTAGCCGTAAACCATAGAATCCTTGTCAAGGAATTTGAATTTTATCCTGAGGGCATTAGGAAATCATTAAAAGATTTGAAATAGGAGAGTGATATAATCAGATTTCTAGGATTTTTATTTGTGTGTATTGCTTCGTTGTTTATTTACAATGCAAGCATGTGTTTGAGGGCAGAAGGAACAAGGCAAGGAGACCAGGTGTAAATACTCCAGAGGAGAGATGCTTGTAACCTGGTCTTGTGTTGTGACAAATGGGATCAGAGAATTGGAAAGAAGCAATCTTGGTAAACCTCAAATCTGATCATGTCACTTCCATGCTTGAAACTCTTCAAACTTTTCTCATTTTTCTTAGGATACAATTTCAAAAATTCTTAACATGGCTTAAAGGTCCCTTTGTGTTCTGCACACCCCCACCCCTTCCCCTTGCACACTGATACTATCTGCTTTGTAATCTCTTTGGATCTAAAGGTGATCACACATTACCTGCCTACAAGCTTCAGACAGATCATCACTGTTTGATTCACTGAGCAATGAATGAATGATGTGGATAATTTAAGAGATATGGAGAAAATCAAATAGGACTTGGAGGGGAGAAGGACATAGGACATCAAGGATGAAACAAAGGCTCTGGTTTGAGTAACTGGTAGCCTAGGGAACATTTGGAGAGGAGGCAGAAAAGATGGTTCAGTTTGGCTTATATTGAGTTTGAGCTGGTTGTAAGTTATCCGAGGGGAGATGCTAAATAGGCAATTGGATCTAAATACTTAGCATATGTCAGATTCTGTGCCAGGTGCTTTCATGTATACTATCTCATGTAATTACTGAAGTCAAATGTAGATTTTAAAAAAAAACAATTAACTATATGATCTCATTTTAAAGTAGGCTCTACACTAATTATGTTAATTTGGACTGTGAATAGCCCACAACTATTAATCAGGGGAAATGAGCAATTTATCTTGAAGGAGTTAAAAACTAATGGTTTGAATCTCTTCATTTCCAAAATATCCTTGTGACACAACTATGATAAAACTTAGAAAACAAAAACAAGTATAGAGGAGTTGGTGAATAATTTTATTCTCAAGGAGCAGTTTTTAGCTTGTCCTATTATTTTTCATGATTATTTTAATAGCTCGTTTTAAATAAGCCCAGTAGATGTAAAGAGGAAAATGTCCTGCCACCTT
This sequence comes from Myotis lucifugus, assembly GCF_000147115.1. Taxonomy (NCBI): domain Eukaryota; kingdom Metazoa; phylum Chordata; class Mammalia; order Chiroptera; family Vespertilionidae; genus Myotis; species Myotis lucifugus. Next base: position 7,295,858 of record NW_005871072.1, read on the forward strand.
CACCTCCAACAACACTCCTCATTCCATATTACCTTCTACACCAATTTCTGTAAAGGTTTCCCCTTTCTGCTTTTGGCAAGGTATTGAAAGCCGAACCTGAGAAGTGTTTCCTCTCTCTAGTTTATGTGTCTTATGCATCTTTGTTGTATGTCCAGGTACAACATAAGCATTACAGAGTACATTTCCACTGTGTTCTTCAAACCTTAAGGTCCCCAAACTCCATAAGGTCCCCAGCAATAGAACTAGTTCTTTGCTCCATAATAGTTTAGAACAATGTTTCTCAGAGTTGATCTGTAGCCAAGCACACTGGCATCAACAGGCCTGTGTTCTTAAAACACAGGCTTGGGTCCTTGCCTCCAAATCTACTAAGTTAAGTCAGCATTTCTCAAGGTGGCTCCCAGGAATCTTCATTTTTAAAAAGCTGCCCGGGTGCTATTTATTCTCACTAAAATTTGATATTTGGAGAATTTGGATTTTTTTTTCTAAGTAAAGTAATTCTCACTTTGCTAACATAAATAGTTATGGGATACCTCCTCACAGAGAAGTAATATACCAGAACTAGAAATACATCAAATAAATATTTGAATCCTCAAGTGAAAATAAGAGACTGTTAGAAAATGCTGAATTTTAAAGGTTTTAAAAGATTTTATCCACCTACTGCTGCTACTAGAGTAATTGCTAGAGAACTGAGCTGCAAATGTTTTATACAGAACTACTAAATACCAGATAAGTAGTCACTGATTACAAAAACAACAACAAACTAATTGAAGGGGTTACTTTATAATTACATGTTTTATTAAGAGGAGGGAAGATTCACATTACAGAGTAATTCCTGGTTATGAGGATTTTGTTTTTAGATTTTGTTTTCTGTTTTACTTATTTGTTTGGCTTTAGGTAAGTGCTTTGCAAGGAAGTTTCCTAAAAGGAATGGAAAAATTGA
>NW_005871072.1:7296981-7359030 GCF_000147115.1 Myotis lucifugus
AGGACTCAACCCAAATAGGGGCATTTCAGTATAGTTAAAACTCTTATATTTTCCAAGACAAATAAATACTATTATTTGAAAGCTACTAGACAAATGGAGGTACAGCAGATTAGATCGTTACTTAATCTATATTTCTTAAATTTTAAAAAAGGGAAAAAATCAATTCTATGAACTTTTTTCACTCATAAAGCTGCTTTTTTAAAAAACACATTTTAAAAGGTTAATTTTTAAGTACTTTTCTTTTGCAAAACAAATAGAAATTTCTATTATTCATCAATTAAACATAAGTAAGAAATAACAGACATTGAACAGAAGAGAGATACATATTATGCATGCAAGGAAAATTAAAACTTGGGATGTTGGGTGGGGGGTGTACTTTGATGTACAAAGGAACTATTGTTAATGTGGGACAAAACCTTCCCAGTATGGAACAGAGATAAAAAGGAGGGAGTTTCTAGCAGATCAAGGTCAACCGAGATCCATGAATAACATAAATGCTATTAATCTAGCACTGAATGAATTGCGGGAGTTCAGCAGGGTATGGTTATGTGGCAGAGTTCGTGGCAGGAGTGTTTTATGTCACTTTGTATTAGATAATGAGCATATTCATCAAGATTCCCCAAATACTATCCAAACTGGCATAGAAGAAGCTTTAAGGAGCTTGAGAGAGAACAAATCAAAGGACTACATCTAAGGCTCAGAAAGGTAATAGGGATGTTTAAACAGTGCAGCAAGTTTAGATATTCGCGGGCGTCCGTACAATCTCACTCTGCAGGAAATGGCGTGAGAAAGGATTTCTTAGTTGGATGGCTAGCAGCTTATTATATATAATGTCGCCTCCCTCATTATGTCTAGGTTAATAGTTAGAAGACATGCAGACAGCAATACCTTAAGAGAACATGGAATTCTTTTCCTCTTATGACTACTTTCAAATGCAAAATAGTTGCTTCTCCTTTCTTCAGGGAAACGCAATATAAAATCATTAAGTTTCATTCTTTATTTCTTCAGATTCAAATCTACCTAAACGCTTGGGATCCCTTTCATCTAAGTCTTATTAAAATATATATTTGTTTAAATATATATATTTATACTCCACACCCATACCTTTTAAAAGCCTGATTATAAGAAGCTGGAAAAATTAAAAAGACATGGAAAGAAAAAAGAATTGAGAAGAAATCAGACTTGTAACGGGTGGTATTACTAGAACACAAACTAGGAGAAAACAAAGGAAAGAGAAATAAGAAGACAGAGAGTAAGGAAAAGCCCTCCCCAGGTGGCTCATCTGGTTGGAGTGTCATCCTGTACACCAACAGGTTGCAGGTTTGATCCTGGTCAGGGCACATATCAAGGTGCAATTCAATCCCTGATGGGGATGCTTAATGGGGCAACTGATCGATGTTTCTCTCTCACATCAATGTTTCTCTCTCTCTCTCTCTCTCTCTCTCTCTCTCTCTCTCTCTCTCTAAAAACGTATAAAAACATCTCCTTGGGTGAGGATTAAAAAAATAAGTAGGGAAATAAATATATGATATAAAGATAAATTTTTTAAAGAAGGCCACAAAGTAATTCACTTTTAGCTGATAGATTGTGTCCTAGGTTAATAGTTAGAAGCCCAATAAAGCATAAAACCTTACATAAATGCATTGAAAACCCATAAAGAGCAAGCACCCGAACATGTTAATTTGATTGTAGCTGGCAACACGTACTGCACACCTACCACTTGGACCGTATTTCAATTTTATTCATTTATTATTCAACAAATGTTAAATGCCTTCAATATGTCTGCAGTGAACAAGACAAACATAATTCCTGCCTCATAAAGCCTCTGGTTTTAAGAGTTACTTTGGTGGCAGCTGCCCGTGCACCAGCGCCTGCTGCTTCTCACCTCAGCGCCCGCTGCCTGTGCTGCAGCCGGCGAGCAGCCCAGATGCAGGCCATCAAGTGTGTGGTGGTGGGCCCGGCTGGCATAGCTCAGTGGTTGAGTGTTAACCTATGAACCAGGACATCACAGTTCGATTCCCGGTCAGGGCACATGCCTGGGTTGCAGGCTCGATCCCCAGTGTGGGGCATGCAGGAGACAGTCAATCAATGATGTTTCTATCTCTCTCCCCCTCTCCCTTCCTCTCTAAAACCAACAAAAAATATATTTAAAATAAATAAATATAATTTAAAAATGGGGGGAAAAAGTGTGTGGTGGTGGGAGACAGCTGTAGGTAAAACTTGCCTACTGATCAATTATACAACCAATGCATTTCCTGGATATATTCTTGGAGAATATATTCCCACTGCCTTTGACAACTATTCTGCCAATGTTATGGCAAATAGAAAATCGGTGTATTTGGGCTTATGGGATATTGCTGGACAAGAAGATTATGACAGAGTATGTCCCCTGTTTTACCCGCAGACAGATGTATTTTTAATTTGCTTTTCTCTTGTGAGTCCTGTGTCATTTGAAAACATTTCTACAAAGCGGTATCCTGAAGTGTGACACCATTGTGCCAACAATCCCATCATCCTGGTGGGGACTAAGCTTGATCTTAGGGATGCGAAAGACACAATTGAGAAACTGAAGGAGAAGTTGACACTATCACCTACTCGCAGGGCTTAGCCATGGCTAAGGAGATGGTGCTGTAAAGTACCTGGAGTGCTTGGCTCTCACACCGAGAGGCCTCAAGACAGTGTTCGATGAGGCTATTCGAGCTGTTCTCTGCCCACCTCCCGTCAGGAAGAGGAAGAGGAAGAGAAAGAGAAAATGCCTGCTATTGTAAATGTCTGAGCCCCTCTCCTCTGCCGCCCTGTCCCCTTGTGCGCTTTGCTTAAAAAAAGATAGAGCCTTTGCACTCAAGGCTGTGTTATTATGGATTAGGTTTTCCATAAAGCCATTTTGAACCAATCAAGTAACTTTTAGTTTTTATTTGCTTAAAGTGTAAGAGGTCGCCCTAACCGGTTTGGCTCAGTGGATAGAACATCGGTCTGCAGACTGAAGGGTCCCAGGTTCGATTCCGGTCAAGGGCATGTACCTTGGTTGCGGGCACATCCCCAGTAGGGGGTATGCAGGAGGCAGCTGATTGATGTTTCTCTCTCATCGATGTTTCTAACTCTCTATTCCTCTCCCTTCCTCTCTGAAAAAAATCAATAAAATATATTTTTTTTAAAAAAGTGTAAGAGGTCAAACTTTCACATTCTATTAAAATCTAGTCATAAACTGAAAAAAGAAAGAATCAAATTTACTTCGGTTACAGTGATTTGAACAGTGCTCTCCAAAAATGCACGTCCACCTATAACCTCAGGAAGTGACCTTATTTGGAAATAGGATTTTTGTAGACATAACTAAGGATCTTGAGATTAAGTGAACTTGGACTTAAAGTACAGTCTTAAATCTAATGACTGGTGTCGTTAGAGGAGCAGATAGAGAGACACAGAGAGAAGGCAGTGATGGGAAGATGGAGACAAAGATCGGAATGTTGCATCCACACTCCAGGGAATGCCAGCCGCCACCAGAAGCTAAGAGAGAGGCATGCGATGGTTCTCCCTCAGAGCCTCAGAAGGAGCCCACCCTGCTGACACTTTGACTTCAGACCTCAGGCCTCCACAACTGGGAGAGAATACATTGCTGCTGTCTTAAGCTACCTAGGTTATGATTAATTTGTCATAGTAACTCTAGGAAATTCACAAAGCGGTGCACAGAGTTCATACGAAAATCAGCACCCAGCCTGCAGGCTCCCTCATCACAGAGCAGCACCCAGCATGTGAGTGGCCTGAGGAAACAAAAGTGTGGATGTGGCGCTCGCTGTCTTTAACAAAACCCTCAATAAAGGGACCAGAGAGTGCGTGTGGGTTGGCTAACAGGTGCACAAACTGTTAGAGTCGGAAAGAACTTAGATATTGTCTACAGTCATCCTATTCATTTCACAGCCGAAGAAACTGATGTGCTCTGTCTCTTGGCTTCCTTTCTCCTTTGCCTCAGTGAGATGCAGATGGTCTGTCCCATCTCAGGCAGGAAGCCTCTGTCTGGCTGTCACCCTGAATCGTTCAGCTGGATTCTGGGGGCGGGTGGGGGGTTTCTTCCCAGAAAGATGGCAACTCTAAAATCCACTTATTCAGTAATTATTCTAGGGTACCTACTCTGTAAGTCATAATGGGAGAAGCAAGAAATATGAACTCCTGTCCTTTAGAAACACACACTCCCAAATGTGAGATGTCACATTTAAACAATAGGTAGAAAGTCAAACAAGAACATTTTTTTAAAAGTTCCTTGGGTTAAAATTAAAGACTCAAAACAAGGCAGAAAAAAACAGAAACTGCACAACAGTTCCATTAGTGGCATTTAAAACAAGGGCAGGTTTTTGCTAAAAACAAAAATATAAAACAGAAAAACAAGGCAACACACACACACATACATAGGCACACATACACCTACTGATGGTGTTGAGAAACTACAAAAGTAGTCAAAAACTTGAGAGGTCAAGATCCTTGAAAGAAGGAAAATTAATTTAGAGGCGAGGCAGAAAGTGGCTGCTGGCAGTCAGAGAAACTGAGCAAAACTCTGAGCAGTCTCATAGAGCAGGAGAGTCAAAATTGGGAGTTCAAGACTATTGAGAGACCCAAGATGAGAGAAGCCAAGATCCTAGAGCAGCGGTTCTCAACCTGTGGGTCTCGACCCCTTTGGGGGTCAAACAACCCTTTCACAGGGGTCGCCTAAGTCCATCGGAAAACACATATATAATTACATATTGTTTTGTGATTAATCACTATGCTTTAATTATGTTCAATTTGTAACAATGAAAATACATCCTGCATATCAGATATTTACATTACAATTCATAACAGTAGCAGAATTACAGTTATGAAGTAGCAACAAAAATAATTTTATGGTTGGGGGTTACCACAACATGAAGAACTGTATTAAAGGGTTGCGGCATTAGGAAGGTTGAGAACCACTGTCCTAGAAAAAATGGAAATACAGGAAAAAAAGCCTGATAGTTCAAGCTACTTTCCCTCTTAAGAGTCATCCATTTGAGCCCTAGCTGGATGGGCTAGGACCAAAGGGTCCCAAGTTCAATTCCAGTCAAGGGCACATACCTTGGTTGCAGGTTCTTCCCCTGCCTGGGCCCTGGTTGGGGCACGTGCAGGGGGCAACCAATCTATGTGTTTCTCTCACATCGCTGTTTCTCTCTGTCTCTCCCTCTCTCTTCCACTCTCCCTAAATATCAATGGAAAAATATCCTTAAGTGAAGATTAACAAAACAAAACAAAAGTAATCCACTTGTCTGTGGTACACACCAACACATAGAGGAGCTGAGCTAAGAAGAACCTGCTAAGAGGCTGAAATACTGTGCTGGGGAAATTTTTTAAAATGGGGCGGGGGGGGGGGAGGGGCGGGTTCAGGGGCCACCGAAGTAGAGGTGCCCAGGTAAACACTCCAGGGTTCCATTTGAGACTTTCTACATCTTGGAAATAAGGGCAAACCCAAAATAGTCAAAGCCTTAGACTCTGACTCAGACTCAAATCAGTTTGCTCCCTAATTGCATTAAGGTGACCTGCTCCTCTACTAACTGCCTTCCAGAAGCTAAATAATATTCTCTCTGGAAAAAAGGAGAACGCCATCTAGAGCTCTACAATTTTTCTTACAGGAGGTCCAGCCTTCCCTGCAAGATTGTCGGACACACCTAGGGAGAGGACGAAGAGAAATATACGTAATAGAACCAGAACCAGTTGTGAATCAGTTATTGAGATTGTGAGACTCAAACTTTTAAAGAGCGGATCCACCCTGCTCCCCACCAACACCACCACAGATAGTTCATAAAGGATCACAGACAAACTTGGAATGCATGACATTAGAACTGGCTAGGAATCGTGCTGACTCAGAAATGAGCTGTGGTTCTGTGTGAGAGGCCTTTGGTAAAAGGACTCAAACCGTTGCCCATATCTTTACCCCTTCGTGGTTGCTCACATAAAGCCAGGACCCAAACTCCTGCAGTGTTGAGCTGGTGCACAGTACCTGAATTTCTAAACAGGAAAGCTGAATTGTGTGAGGACAGAATACAGGGTGGGCTGGGTGAGTGGTCAGGCGAAGAACAGGAGGCCCAAAATATCACCTGAGTGTTTCCTGTGAATTGCAGGGGGGATCAGATTCTGACACAGACTGTGGGAAGAAAGAAAATGGAGTCCCCACAAAGACTTACTTAATACCCCTTTATTTTTATTAAGCAGAGGTTAAGGGAGACCATAAGACAGGCTCTGAAAATGTTAGTTCCCCCTCCTATCTTTTCATGGCCCCTTGCTCATGAAGTGGCCAATTAAAGCATAAAGGCCTTCCCATTACCTAATTCAATGTACTCTCTTTGGTCTTCTCTCTCTCTCATTTCTGCTTCCTGGGCCCCCTCCATGCATACTGCATTTTATCCTCTTAACGTGCCCTAAAAGCTACACGTTGCCCCTCCCTTTCCCTAAGTCCTGGCACAGGACTGTCCCCGAGGTCACAGTTTCTGGGACCCAGACAAGTGTGAAAGGAAGCTAAGGGGGCGCCCCTCTTTCTCCACTGGCAGCATCAAGAGCGCTGCCCCTGTGAACATTCCCTCCACTGTACCCGGACCCATGAGACCGCTCTCGTCCCATCTGTGCTCTGGGGCTGCAAGCTGAAAACAGAGGAGAGGGTGTTCGCCCTCTCTCTCCCTTCCCGTCATTGCGTTTAGTGGTGAAGCAGTTAATGCGGTATTCCTCCTCTTGGCGCGGAGTGCTCATGTTTTATTGGCACCGTTTTATCCCCGGAGACAATAGCAGATTGTTTCTGGTGCGCGGGGAAGGATCTTGTTCTGGCAGGCAGGCTCTCAGTCAACACGCTCAACATCCTCTGCAAAGAACGTGCGCACGCCCTGTTCCAACCTGACTTTCAAGTGTCTTTCATAAAGACAATCATCCTAATCACAACCTGCAACTGCCTGAGGAACTTGCACAAAAACTGAAACCAAAAATACTCTGAAGAGTCTGAGGGAGAGGCCAAGGAGAGAGAGGACGCCCCAAAGAGTAAGGGACGGAGGCCGCTGCTGAAATCCTTGGGCCAAAACGCTCCTGACCTCAGACTCTCTTCGTGTTACCTGATTAGAAAAATCCCTTCTTTTCCTCATACCTCTGGCGAGGTTAATAGGCCTTAAAACGGCTATATTGGGTAATCTCACGGCAGCAATCACCCAAGATGAGGAGCTTTCCTGGCAGGAAGGGGAGGAATTTAAAGCAGAAATCCCTACTGGGGCGTGAGGGTCTGTCCTAAGCCAGCAATCACCTCCTGAAGCCATAGTTCCTCTCCCCACGCCCCAGTGGCCAATCCATTGTCTTGACTGCCTGGGGGAAACACCATCTAGATCACCTCCAGGAATGGCGGGGCTAGGAGTGGGACAGCCTACTCAACAAGAAATCTGATTTACTAAGACCTTCATCTAGTCCCAGTTCATAAAGCACAAAGCATGTTGGTCTACCATGTCTCAAAAATGTATGTGAGCCCTGGCTGGTTGCTCAGTGGTTAGAGAGTCAGCCTGAGGACCTAAGGCTCTTGGGTTGGATTCCCCATCACCTCCCACCTCAATATTTCTCTCTCCTACCCACTCACCCCCCTCTCTCCCTTCCACTCTCTAGAAATCAATGAGGAAAAAATATCTTCAGGTGAAGATTAAAAAAAAAAAAAGTTTGTGAAGCCTGGCTGGTGTTGCTCAGTGGTTGAGCTTCCACCTATGAACCAGGAGGTCAAAGTTCAATTCCTGGCCAGATTGCAGTCTCCAACCCCAGTAGGGGGCGTGCAGGAGGCAGCAGATCAATGATTCTGTCATTATTGATGTTTCTATCTCTCTCTCCCTCTCCCTTCTGCTCTGAAATCAATAAAAAAATATTTTTAAAAATGTATGTGAAGACACATCTATATATATAAAAACCCAGTGACCTGAACAGAAGAACAACCAGAATGACCAGAACGACCGGTGGCTATGACATGCACTTCGGCAGCCAACTGGCCTGATCCAGGCCCCGATCGGCCCGGCCCCTGCCTCAGCCAGCCCCACCCCCAATCAGCCCCCATTGGGGTGGGTCGGCCAGACCCCACCCATGCATGAATTCCTGCACTGGGCCTCTAGTTTTAAAGATAAGAAAACAAACTCAGCAAGGTGAAGCCACTTGCCAGAGGTTACTGGGCTAGTAAATGACAAAGCTGGTTATTAAAACAAACTTTCTGGACAAATCTGTCATGCAGAAAATTTTCAAATAATTTATGGAGATGCTTTGGCTTCAAGGAGGCGGAACATAACTCCCCACTCCTTACATGTAGGCTGTGACGTCCTTCTGAACAGCATGGCATGGACCCGTGGGGGTAACTTCACAGTGGAGGAATGGAACAAACACAACCTCAGACAGCAAGCAAGGCCAGCATCAACAGTGGTAAGTCATGTTGACAGTGTGTACCCTGGATTTGCTGTGGTAACAATGGCACTTTACCTCTGTGACCTTTCTCCCCAAAACCCATAACCCCAGTCTAATATGAGAAAAGCATCAGCAAAATTCCAATGGAGAGACATTCTACTAATACCTGATCCAGTTCTCCTCAAACTGTCCAGGTCATTCATCAGTGAGGAGGAAAGTTTGAGAAACTGTCACACCTTCTAGAAGAGCCTAAGAGACATGATGACTAGAAATAACTGATATTCTAGATGGAATCCTAGAACCTGTAAAGGACATTTAGTAAAATAAGAAAATTTGAATAAATTATGGACTTTAGGTAATGATGAAAGAGATTTTAGAAACAGACTAGGCAATTAGGAAATAAGGGGGGTCCATGGGAGAGGAATGCATAGGTCAATGATGGCCAACCTATGACACCTCAGATGGTGTCATCTCTTACACGCGAATTCATTTTTTTGGTTGATTTTTCTTTGTTAAATGGCATTTAAATATATAAAATAAATATCAAAAATATAAATCTTTGTTTTACTATGGTTGCAAATATCAAAAAATTTCTATATGTGACATGGCACCAGAGTTAAGTTAGGGTTTTTCAAAATGCTGACATGCCGAGCTCAAAAGGTTCGCCATCAAATAATTTATGGAAATGCTCTGGCCTCAAGGAGGCGGAACATAACTCCCCACTCCTTACATGTGGGCTGTGCATTGTCACTTCCTTCTGAAGAGCATGGCATGGACCCTTGGCATAGGTGAAGGCTTGGAGCCACCAGAATGCTTATCTTACATTCACAGGGGATTGAGAAATGTTACAAAATAAGGGAAAGAGGAAGAGAGGAACACCAGGTGGGCTTTGAACTTTGGAATTGATACCCTGCAAAAGAGTGACCGATTAGGAAGCATGGGGTCATAAAATGAGGAGGGGGTCCAATTAGAAAGGGTCATGCTCAGACAAAGACCTATATAAACTGGAGACAAAGAGACTCAGAACAGGATTAGGTTTTTTCACATTTGAGAGAGAGAGCAGGCTTTTCCCATTTGGGGACCCCACCCCAGGGAGAGTTTGTGTATGCTTCCAATAAACTTCCACATTTTAGTTCTCAAATTTTATTCTTCAGACTTTGTAGGACAAGAACCCACAAGGCAAGTCTGCACCCCAACTCCACATATCAATGATAATGTGTTAAGTGGTATATTGGTGCTCTTGTTCCGGGATGAGGAAGGGTTCAGGAATCTGGAGAAGGCTGTGCGTAGATTAAATAGGAGTCCAGAGACGAAAGATAATTTTGAAAGGCATTGGGGGTCAGAGGAGCCTAGCTGAAGGAGCTAAGATCTAAGTTCTAAGTTCTCCTCGTCTCAGGACCCCATGCTTTTTATTAACACAACTTGTCCTGAGGCGAGGCAGAAATATACACTTCAAAGGGTAGATGCAAGCATTGTCAGAATGGAAAGATTAGCCTACGGCTGTTCAGGTGTTTGGCCAGTAGGAGGCAATAACATGTAGATTAAGATGCCCTGAGCTGTCTGGCAGCCAAGCAATCAATTTAATGTATCCTATTCAGGTTTGGGGAAATGCCATCAGCCATTCCCAGATTCAGCCCTGCTGAACATGCTGGAATTGGTTTCCGGCAGTGGTATATTAATTGTAACACATGTATCCTACTAGTGTAAAATTTTAATAGGAGAAATTAGGCACTGGGTATATGAGAATGCTCTGTAGTACCTTCTCAATTTTTCTGTAAATCTAAAACTATTGTAGGCAGTGGGAATAGCACCATGTGTTAGATCAGTGGGGTCACACCAGATCTGGGTTCAGCAACTTTGGTGCTTGAGTACTGGCTAGGAAAGAATTCAGAGCCAAGACCCAAACTGTAAGAGAATATTTATTTGGTAAATCACAGAGGTAGAAAAAGTAATTGGTAAAAGAAATGGGCTTAGGAAACAAGTTATACAGGTAAAGGAAAAGCCCTGGGAGCTTGGGAGTGAGGAAGCTAATGGTAACAACCCTGAGGGAGGAGGGTCAGGGGGAAGGGAAAGGGAGAAGGAAAGGCTCAGGCATGCTCCCAGGAGGAAGAGCTCACTGGGTCCTCCATACTAAGGGTTTCAATGTTGGAGATTTTCAGGGCAATCCCAGGGGAAGTCTCAACAGAATATTCAGCAGCTTTCCATCCAGGTGTGTCCTTTCTGGGTCTAAGTCTCCACTGATTGATTGGCTGGCACCAGAGCAGAAGGTCATTGTTCAGTACAGCTGGTCCTAAGGTCAGCCATGGCTGGTTTTGTTACTTTTCTGGGCCTGGAGCTGAAATACAACTGCGGCCTAGATGTTATCTTTAGGGAGAAAAGGTCAAGGGTCCAAACCGCATGACCAGTGATATGCTAGGGGAAGAAAGGTAACCCTGGTGGCGAGGTCCCACCCTATAATTGTCCTTTGCTAGACCCCCAGGGCTTTCAGCCCTGGTGACCTTCTGTGCCTGGCCCATTGCCCTTGCTCTGCTCATGTCTGTCTAACTGCCTACCACAAAACTATTCAAAAATTAAAAGTTCATTTAACTAAAATATCAGGTTCTCTGGTCCAACCCATATCAATACTGTTCTACCTCTAAGTAAGCAAGCATTTTTTTTTTGACCTGCAATCCATTTAATGTCTAGCTCCCCTACCAGATACTAGATTCTAAGAAGGCAGAGACCATGCTTGATTCTGCTGGGCATTAGGCCCCATAGCACTTTGCACACTGCCTGGCACATACAGGTAGGTGCACAATAAATATTTGCTGAATCACCGAAACCAAGTCTAAGGGTGTATAAAACTGGTTTGTTTAGCCCTAGTCAAGTTTGCTCAGTGAATAGAGCAGCAGCCTGCGGACTGAATGGTCCTAGGTTCGATTCTGGTCAAGGGCACATGCCAGGGTTGCGGGCTCGATCCCTCGTAGGCAGCCAATCAATGATTCTCTCTCATCATTGATATTTCAATCTCTCCCTCTCTCTGAAATCAATAAAATAATAATAATAAAACAAAACTTGTTTGTTTAATTTAAACATTCAATTCTAGGTAAGAAAGAATGCTAAAATATTTAAATTATCAAGGTAAGGAAATAGGATCTCAAAGCCTATTTCATTTGTTAAAGTGTTAATTCTAGTAGTGGGGTTGAACATGGACATTTACTAGTAAGAACAAAGCATAAATTAGAGCTAGGTTACAAACATGAGTTGGAACCCATGTTACAAAGAAGAGGAACAGAAAAGTCAGTGAACTTGAAAACATATACAATGTGGTCTCACATTAAAAGTCAGTGTTATCAGTGTGTACTCACATGTGTAGGACCACAAGTTATCTTTTCACTCTCTTGGCTCCTTGGCTTTATTCAAAATACTGTGTACAGTCTGAGATTCCCTAGAGAGAAGACTATATATTAAAATGATTACAGAATAGACAATACCCCTATGAGAAAAAGTTTAAAAGTTGAGAAAGTTTAGCCAGAAAAGGGAAAAGCTAATAAATGACTTAATAACAATTACTTAATATATAACAAGTTTTTGTAATGAAGGAACTGACCACTTCTGTGGCTTCACAGAAAAGCAGAGAAGAGAAAAATGAGCTTAAATTGCCATGAGGCTTTATTGCCGTCAGAAACTTCCTCTTTTGTATCCTAGATACAGTAGTTTGAAAATCAGAATGGTCAACTCTCTGGTCGACATGGCCTACCAGGAAAGAAAGGTGGCCTTCACGAAAAGAGTCCTTTATACTCTTATCAATCTATCATTCTATTGTTTGTCTCTGTATTGACTTTGAACATAAATAAAACAATGGTCACAATTCTTCCATCACTAACCAAACTATAACCTTCACCTGGACAGAAACTATTTCTGTTTTGTTCACCTCTTCCTTCAGCACCTAAATGTAGTGCCTGGCAGTTGGTGCTCAATAAATACTTATTGAACAAACAAGTTACTAAGTAAATCACCCTTGAATCATAAAAAAGATAACCAATTATATTCTGCTTTTTTAGACTTATGAGAGCATGAAGTAGAACAAGAACAAAAGAATGTTACTATCATTGATTTCTATTCAATTATCCAAAAGAACTTTTAAATAAATATTCTTTTTTTTAAAGCCTAGAAAAAGGCATTTACACAGTGCTTGACACATTAAAAGCCCCGTGGCAAAGGTATTTTCCAAAGAGGGCCACATTTAATATATAATCCATCTCACATGCTCTTCTTACAAAGTGCCATTGACATGCCTCCATTAGGGTCTGTGTCTCCTTTCCTTGAACCTAGCCACACTTTGTAACTGTCCCAAATATTGCAAAAATGATGCTGTGTGACTTCTGAAGATAAGCCATACAGGCAATATTTGGTTACTGCCTCTTTCTATGTTTCTGTTGTAGGTTGCTTACTTTGGAACCCAGCCGCCATGTTGGGAAGAACCCCAAGCCACATGGAGGAGTCACATGTGGTGACACCAATATTAAGTACTAGATATGTGAATGAGTGAGCCTTCAGATGATTCCTGCCCCCAGGCTTCAGGTCTTCCACTAGGGGCCCCAGTCATCATGAAGCCATCTCTCCCGTGTTTCACCTGAATGTATCACCCACCAAATTGTAAAAGACAATATATGATTATTGTTGTTTTAAACCACTAAGTTCGAGGTCATTCATTTCACAGCAATAGATAAAAAAAAAATAGAGGTACTTACTAAATGTTTAGTTTAATTGCTTGAATATCTCTAGCTCAGCTGGACAAATTTGCTGAATGCCTGTCTGCTCCTATGTGTCTGGCCCAGTCTAAGGCACTAAGAATGTACACAATTGACTAACTCCCTGTAAAGGGAGTAAACACAAAATAAACATTATTTTCAGAATAGTATGATCTATCTTATTTATTATACTAGTGGGTCCTGTCTGGCTCAAACCTGGATCTTAAATTGGGGAGCTGACAATGACTATGGTCATGTGTTTACTTGAACCGATCGACCTGTGGTTTTCTGGCTTTTCTTATGATAACGGGGACAAGAAATTTGGCTAAAGGAAGCAGGCATTACGTTTTCAGTGGGTTGAGGCTCCTGAGGGGTGGGGGAGAGATACAGAATGAGGGTGGGTATCTGTAACACACCCCAGTCTCTGGTCTCTCTGAGAGAGGGGTAGCTTAAGAAGTGGAGAAACTTTTTGAAAGCTCTTGTGAGACCCTCAGCACTATCAGGACTGTTTTAGTGGCCCAAGTGGTAAAGTATTCAAGTATTATGTTACTGTATTAGTTATTTTTCACTGAATTAATACATTCAAAGTTTGTTATTGTTGTCTTTGTGGTGAAATATACAAAAATTTACCATTTTAATCATTTTTAATGTACAGCTCAATACCATTAAGTACATTCACAATGTTGTACAACCATCACCATCAATTATCTACAGAACTTTTCATTATCCCAAACCGAAACTCCATACCCGTTCAACACTAACTCCCTATTCCTCCTCCCCTCAAACCCCAGTAACTACCATTCTACTGTGTCTATAAATGGGACTATTTGAAGTATTGATTTGATTTGTAAACTCGGGTGAAATCTGAAACTGGCCCCAAACACAGGGCAAGGAGAGACCTATGAACGTGGTAGGTTTAATAAGTAGGAAACTTACAAGGCTTGTCTGGGGAGTCACAAAACCAGATCTCCGCACCTGCTGTCAGAATCATCAATGTTTATATAGAGGCCTTAATGGGATTCAGTCACCTACACAGTCCAGATGGTGCCTGGACAACACATTGCTCTTTCAAGCCTGCATCCTTGATAATGGCTCCCGCTGGGGGAATGGTGGGCGATGCGTGCATTCCAAGGACAGGGGAGGGCTGAGGAGCCTCTGATTAGCAGCTCTTGGGTCAACTGGCAATTATGTCCCCTCCATGACCTCCTCCAACACTAGGTACCTCATGGAAGTGGAATCATACACGTTTCCTTTTGTGGCTGCCTTATTTCACTTAACGTAATGTTTTCAACGTCATGTTGTAGCATAGATCAGAATTTCATTCCTTTTTAAGGCGGAATAATATTTCATTGTATGTATGTACAATATTTTGGTTATCCATTGATGGGCATTTACCTTCTTCCACCTTTTGACTCTGGGGAGTAATGCTCCTATGAACATGGGTGTGAAAATAGCTCTGTGTCCCTGCTTTCCATTCTTTTGGCTGTGTACGGAGAAGTGGGAGTGCACTCTATGGTTGATGACTTGGATCACTTTCTCAGAGGTTCCCTCAATTCCCCTGTATCTCCAACCTTTGCTCGTATCCTCTCAGCAAAATCCCATTCTGTCTTCTTGGTCCTTGCTGCAGGTGACTGAGCTGCTGGGACAAATCCAAAAGTCACATGTCTCCAGCCTTAGCTGAGCCCACAACACTACCATTGTCCTAGAACTCCATGGCCCACCCCTTCAGTGGCTATTCCAAACCTTCACCACACCTCTCAAGCTCCACAACCTCCTGCAGTCCTTTTTATCAAGACCTCACTTCTTTTATCAAGCTTCCCCAACCTCATAATTAGTGCCTTCATCATTTCTGCCCTAATCATTTATCCAGGACTCTCACTTACATACATAATATTTTTCTTTAAATAATTTTGTTTTTAATTTATTTATGGGCAAAAATATCCAGAAGGTCCGTATTGTGCTATACAACATATTTTTCTATAACCGTATTAAACCACTTATATTATTACCATCAGTAAGTACACTATAATTTGAAAAACTGTGTTTTGTAACTGAGAAGATTAAAGGTATCAAGCAAATACCTGCTTAACCGACCCCTATAAGCTGTCCTACATCCATGCCCAGGTGATTCCACCACCTGGAATCAACCACCCATTGTCCTGCTAGGAAACTTGATCCATCAGGAGACTCCTCTCCTCTATCCTTCCATATCTTGACCTCTTCCAGCTCTCTGGCTCTCTGGTACTAAGACTTCATCGTCTATCCCTGCTTAAGTCTCCAGGCTCTTCTCCCATTACACCTTCCCTCTAACTTTTTTGCTCAGCAACAATGAACTGCTTAAGCTTTTAACATGTATTGCTTTCTCTCACCCATCAACTATATTACTCCCCTGGGAAGAGCTAATAAAGAGAGGGAAGGCAGTCAGGAGTTACACTAATTACATTCCTGCCAATATCCAAGGTAAGAGAGAAACTTCCTCCTCACCTTCCAACAGTACATTAAATTTTCTAAAAACAAAGAAAATTCTAGTTCACAAACATGTAAGATAATAGCATTATTGGAGAAATTGTCCTGGAATTTGAGGGCCAGGGATTTGCCAATGCAGATGAGTGGCTGAAGTTAATACACAGGACGGAGTTCATATTACAAGTAATTGATCTTCCAGAACTTTCTATATTTGGTTTGCCTCCTGACATCAGACAATGATAAATCAGGGTTATGTTAGCAAGGAAAGGGTGAGAAAGGCAGAAGGGGGGAAGGAAGAAAGGGAAGGAAGGAAGTGAGGAGGAACAAAGAAGAGAAGGGGGAGGGGAAGGAAGGAGGTAGTCACTGCTAACAAGCAGGTGTAAACAGTCCCAGACTTTTTCCATCCACCTTCCCTGCCTCCTGCTCCCCAGAGTTAAAAAGTTGTCAATTTCAGAATCTGGAACCTGAACAGGCAAGAGGTATTTATCTCTGTAGGACTTCTTTACATGTTCTTTTTTTAACTCTTCTCTGAGAAAAATTATTTTTTTCTGGGGAAGATAGTTTGGGGTTGGAAAATATATATTCCTAGCTAATATTAAGGGGAGCATGAAGTAACAGTCTAAGTAATCACTGCAAATACATTATACGGAAGCAAATACATTATAGGGAAGTGTCTGTGCAAGACTTTCATGGTGTGGACAACCAATGAATCTCAGGGTCATTTATCCTGCACTAGCCAGAGAGCAGAACTCAGAGCAGGTGGGATTGGAGACCATGGGTGTTCTTTGGGCCTATATGAGCAGTGGGGTCTTTACCTAGACCCCTTTGGTGCAAAAGAAGATTTTGTTTCATTTCAAAAAAACAAAAATAAGTTCATGTATTTGGGAGCTGCCACTGTAAAATAGAGTGCCTATTTCAACTGGCCCATTCTCAATTATTATGTGTGTGTGTTTACCAATAAGATATTTGAAAATGGCAGCTGCTTCCTCTGGCAATGATAATTGATAGATAGTGTAGGTAACACTGAATAATCTTTGAGATAGCAGTTGAATTGTGGCTGCTGACATTTTCACTAAGCCTGTCTCTAAAAGCAATTGTTGGTAGTTAGTTCTCTGTGGGACTCCCAACTGGAATATGAAGAGAATGAAAGGCTGTGAATAATGCAGAAATAAACCCACTGCTTTCACACTGGAGCTAGGATGGTCAGTAACCCCTGTTAGCAGGTAAGACTTACAACTCTTCTTTTTTCTGTTGTTGCTTCTGATGGCCTGAGCAGCTTTGCTGTCAATTCTGGGGACATAGATAGTTATGCCAGTGTATCAGTTTAGATTGCTCCTAAATATCAGTAATTTATTTGTGTGTTTTTTCTTTATTGTTATTACAGATGTCCCCTTTTCCCCCCCAATACCCCTCTGCACCCAGTTCCTGCCCTGCCCCAGGCTTCCACCACCCTATTGTCTGTGTCCATAGGTAATGCATATTTGTATACACGTTTTTTGTTTAATCTCTCCCCCACCCCCCTTTAAGATTCCTCAGTCTGTTCCATATTTCCATGCCTCTGATTTTATTTTATTCATCCATTTATTTTGTTCATTAGATTTCTTGTATGTTTATTTTTATATTCAATTGTTGATAGATATGTATTTATTGACATTTTATTGTTCATATTTCTTCTTCTTCTTCTTCTTCTTCTTCTTCTTCTTCTTCTTCTAATTCTTCTTCTTCTTCTTCTTCTTCTTCTTCTTATTCTTACTCTTATTCTTCCTCTTCTTAAAGAATACCCTTCAACATTTCAAGTAATATTAGTTTGGTGGTGATGAACTCTTTTAACTTTTTTTTTTTTTTGTCTGTGAGGCTCTTTATCTGGTCTTCAATTTGAAATGATAGCTTTGTTGGATAGAATAATCTTGGTTGTAAACCCTTGCTTTTCATCACTTGGAATATTTCTTGCCACTCCCTTCTGGCCTGCAAAGTTTCTGTTGAGAAATCAGCTGACAGTTGTATGGGCATTCCCTTGTAGGTTTTAAGATTCTCTCTTTGTCTTTAACCCTTGGCATGTTAATCATGATGTATCTTTGTGTGGGCCTCTTTGGGTTCCTCTTGTTTGGGACTCTGTGAGCTTCCTGGACTTGTAAATCTATTTCTTTCACTAGTTAGGGGAAGTTTTCTGTCATCATTTCTTCAAACAGGTTTTCAGTATTTTCATCTTTCTCTTCTCCTTCTGGCACCACCATAATGCGAATGCTGGTATGCTTGAAGTTGTCCCAGAGGCTCCTTACACCAGGCATGTCAAACTCATAAGCTAACACCAAATAAACAAGGGTTAAGTTTATGTGGGCTGCAAAAAAAACAAAAGCTTCAATTTTCATAGAAACATAGGTTTATTTCTATAGAGACATGCTGAATACAAAGGGCTGAAATAAATGAGTAATCGTTAACATAAATAGAATATTTTAATAAAAATTAATATTTTTCTTGAACATTAACTTACCAGACACTGAATAACTGCACAAATTAATAAGCATAATGCAAATAAACATATTTTTCTTGTTCTCCGAAAGTGAAATATTTCCTGTTGCACACACCAAACAAGTCAGTACAAGACTAATGATGTGGCAATTGGCTGCAAAAATATTTGCTGCTAGTATTAGTGAACAGAAATGGTGTGCCTGCGCATAAGGCACATAGGGTGCATAAGGGAAATGAATGCAACACAATTATAGTAATCAGTCATTAGTGAATGTTGTAATTCATTATTAATAACTATGTATAACAGGATATTGTAAAAATTAAGTTACGAAATTTTTATTAAAATGTTTCTTACATACCGTTATATTGGCTGGGCCACAAAAATATTCGTTGTGGGCCATATGTGGCCCATGGGCCACAAGTTTGACATGTTTGCCTTACACTATCTTCATATTTTTGGATTCTTTTTTTTTTTTTTTTGCTCTTCTAATTGGGTGTTTTTTGCTTCCTCATATTCCAAATCATTTATTTGATTCTCAGAATCCTCTACTCTACAAATTATCCTTTATTTCAGTTAGTGTATGCTTAAAATTTCTGACTGGTGTTTTTTCATGTCTTTGAAATTCTCACTAAGATCTTTGGAAATCTTACTAAGTCCCTTGAAGCTCTCATTAAGATCCTTGAGCATTCTTATAACCATTGTTTTGAACTCTGTATCAAATAGTTTGTTTCCTTCTATTTCATTTAGTTTTTTTCCTAGAGATTTATTCTGTTCTTTCATTTGTGACATGTTTCTTTGTCTCTGCATTTTGGCTGCTTCCCTGTGTTCTATGTATTAGGTGGAGCTACTATATCTCTCGGAATTGGTAAAGTGGCCTTGTGTATTAGGTGTCCTGTATGGCTCAGTGGTTCGGCCTCTCCAGTCACCTGAGCTGGGCACTCTAAGTGTATCCCTGTGTGGGTTGTGTGCACAGTCTTGTTGTAGTTGAGCCTTGTTGTAGTTGGCGAGGAATTGACCCTCAAGCCATCTGGCTGTGAGAACCAGCTTCAACTACAGTGGAAGAGCTGCTGTGCGGGAGGCATCCCTATCGATGTCTCCTATATGTTCCTGGATCCCTCCAAGCTGCTGCCCCAGTGCTGGAGCTCAGAGGGAGCAGGACCATGTAAGTTTGTGCACCGGCCTCTTAAAAGGAATTGCTTGGGTCTCCAGCAGCCTCCCTGTCACTCAGCCACAATCCCCACTAGTTTTTACAGCTCGAAGTTATGGGGACTTATCTTTCCAGCTCTGGAGTGTGGGCTTGGGGTCTGATGTGGGGCTGGGACCCTTTGGTCCTCATGAGTGGCCCCTGCAGACAAGATAACCCTCCCAATTAAAAACACTAACATGTAGGTGTCAGACCATTCCATGCCTCCATCCCTCCTACCAGTCTCAATGTACTTTCTTCTTTACTTTTCTAGTTGTAGGACTTCCATTCAGCCAGTTTTCGGGTGGTTCTGGATGATGGTTGTTCTTTATTTATTTGTAATTTTGATGTGGTTGTGGGAGGTGGTGAGTACAGGGGTTTACCTACCCTGCCATCTTGGCTCTCTAGACTTTCTTCTTGAAGCATAGTTTCTAAATATCAATAATTTAACACCTGACTAATAATAACTAAGCAAATAGGAATTAATTTTTCTCATGGAACAAAAAATTGAAGGTAGGCAGGTCCAGGCCTGGTGCAGTACTCTGTAATGTCAGGGAAGATCAAGGCTCCTTTTCCCTCATCACTCTTTATTCTTAATGTATCAACTATTGCCTCAATGGCACATGTGTCACACAAACTCAAGGCAGGAAGAATTTGGGAAGAGGAAAGGAGGGGTTCTAAATGTATTAGTTTAGCAAGGAAAAAAATTGTTTTCATTGAAAAAAAAAATATATATATATATATGAAATAGCAATGTGAGTGAGACATATCAATTGGTTGCCTCCCTCACTCTCCGACTGGGGCTGGGCTGGTGATTGAGCCTACAACCACAGCATGTGCCCTTGACTGGAATCGAACCCAAGACCCTTCAGTCTGTGGGCTAACACTCTAACCACTGAGGAAAAATGGCTAGGGCAGGAAATTAATTTTAAACCCAGAATAATTTTGGTCTTCTCTAAACCTACTCAGCCTGGATGTTGTCAATTCCAACCCCTCTCTTCCTAATAACCTGATTCCAGAGAACTTCTCACCAAAATGGAGCTATCAGATCATAAAGCAGGACATTTAAATGCTGCAAATATCAGATCCTGAAATAGCCCAGCTCCCAAAGGCCTTGAAGACACAAGTTACCCTTATCTAGAGACTAGAGAACCAAGGAAATAAATGTTGGTTTCTCAGGAGAAATAAACTACATTTGCAAGAAGAAATAGTATCTGCCACTGAGGATAGCAACACAAAAATCAATAATGACAGTCAGTGCCTTGACAAAAATCATACATAGGTCTATGGGACCAGAGGACCAGAATCAGAGTAAGAGGATGAGGAAGGCTCCTCAAAAGACCTGGCATTTAAGCTCTTTTAGAAGGTGGACAGAGGAAGAGAGTAGGAGAGGAATACCATATGGCGACAAGATCATCACCCTTCAGAACTACAAATAGGCACTCAAAAATATTTCATTGACCCAAATTATGATCAAGGTGGAGTCTAGGGGACTTAACTCCCATCTAAGTATTTCCCTTTCACAGTAAAAGACATTTTAAAAAACAAATCAAAGATTAAGACCTCATGATTATAGGAGAACGCTGGAGAAGTAATTTGGCCTAGAATCAGAAACAACCGGTCCAGTAACTTTTTTCCCCAGTAACTTATTTTCTGATCACTTCCCAACCAGAATTTCACTGCCCTGAGCAAAAGCAATGAGTCACCAATCATCTCATCAATTTGTAGTTAAATTCTAAGGGACTGGCCTCCAGGCCCTCCAAGTTTCAACCAGGAGAGATCTGTGTAAGCTTTTGCTCTTCCTACCAGCTGGAATGCTTTATTGCTTGGTAAACAGATTACTCCCTCCCTTAATATCAACTGTCACCTAAGCAACTTTTGCTTTATTTCCACTTGCCACAGAGAAGATGTAGGGAGCCAAGGCTAGGTCAACATGATCCTATTATAATCATTCTTTTCAAAGGGGCTGGCAGATACAATGCTCACATCAGGCATGGGCATATTCCAAGTCCCTGAGGCATCTGCTTAACACTAACAGGCAGCCTGGTCAGGAAACACACTCAGCAAAGATGTAATAATAATGCTAACTTTTTCTTTTCATTAATCTCACCTAATCCTCAGGTACATATGGTGCTTCCAAACAAACAGGTGAGGAAACTGAGGCTTTGGTTAAGCAAATTGCCTGAGCTTGCATGCGAGTTGAAATTTGAGTCCAGGGTTAATTTGGCTCCAAAACCCAAGTCTTCCTGTTACACAAAGCTGCCTCTCTTAATAATCCATAGGCTCCTTAAGACTAGAGAAGGGAAGATGCTCCTGGGAAGTTATATTTTTTCAGCCAATGAAAAATCAGCTATATGATAATCCAATCTGCTTGCTCTGCAACATTATGGAGAAAATAACTGCCTTCTCTGCACTGACAGTTCCATGGTCACCATGCCCACACGGCCCTGGTTACACTCCCTGCAGAGGCATGTTACGTGTATAAAGGCATGAAAACCAGAAGGGCTCTCATTCAGAGGTCACAGAGCAAGAGCTCATGAAATGCTAACTCTTTAAGATCAGCTTTATGTGTCTTTTCCTTTCCCTGCAAGAAGGCTGACTGATCCTAACATTTGTAACTTTCTATCATGTGTATACCAGGAGCTAGAGATAGAGAGGGCACAATGATGAGAAAGGAATCAGCTGTACTAAGACCCAAATCCCAGAACTTCAAACTAGGAGAAGCAAATGTGCTGTCCTGGGCCATATGTATTGCATTGGAACTTCAGGAAATGGAATTGGAACTGTCACTTTCCCCCTAACTCCCAGTTGATTATAATGCACCATCTTGAATAACATAGCTCTAGAGAGGTCCTAAGAATCATTCCATCAATCATTCATCACAGGAGGTCTCATAGGACTATGAAGATGTAAAACTTGTGTCTTTTAAAAGTTCATAACTCTCAATGTACTGACACTACATGTTTCCATAGTCTGCTCATCATTTTAAAAATCAGTGATTCTTCATACTTGTTTCATCACCACCTATTATATCAGGATGAGTGCTCACAAATGCTTGCTAGCAATTAAGAGTCTTCAGGTCTTATCTCTGAAGGAATAAGCTGTGAATTAAAATTTTAGAGCCCAAGTCCCATGGAGTGAAAAGCCAACCAAATCATTATGCAGGAATTCAGATGTCTGAAAAACTAAGTTTGATGCTAAAGGAGTAATAAATTTATTTCCACATATATAAGGTATTTATGCACATGTACTGTTTGTTCTTGCACCTCTGAAGAGTTCATGCTTTCCAACAAGATTATTTACAACTTTTTGTATTCTAACGACAGAGGCTGCCCTCCAAATTTCTTCTGAGCTTTGGCAAACTTTTGTTTTACTTGCTGACCTTACTATGATTCTGGTAAGGCTAAAAGAAAAAAACTATGTTCCAAGGAAGGACAGCCTATACCCCTTCTTGTGTCACTGAAGGTAAAAGTGTTGATTTAATTAAAGCAAACAGAAAAGGTGTGGGGAAGTAATAAGATGTTTCTTTTTACAAGCATGAGAGATAGGGAAGCAACTTCTAAGATTCTGTGAACCAGAAGTGTGTGATTTCAGTTTATTATAACCTAAGCTGTTAAAAGGGTAATACCCCATCTCTTTTCTATTTAGCTAATGGATTTTTTAAACTGGTTTTCATGAAAACCAAGTGGGATTTTTAGAAGCAAGTAGCTCAATCTCACAAAACAAAAATGAAAGCTAGCCTGAAGACATCAAGAAAGCAAGCTTAAAACAAGCCAACATGTTGAGTTTAAGATAAACATTACCTTTTAAATTTTTATGATGAAATGAGTTTTTTTATTTGTTTTAAAACCTGGGGGAATTTTTTATACTTTAAGTCTCATGTCCCAAATAAGAAAACAAGTCCCAAAGCAGATCTTATCTGTGGTGACCACTGATCTACTGCAAAGCAGAAATGAACATAATTTTCACAAAATTGATTTTCTTGTATTTATTAAAATTAAACTGTAATCTATCTCCTAACATATAAATTACAAAGACAAGTTAATGTTGCATACTCCAACCTAATTTCATGCAAGTTGTTCTCATCGCAAATCTTGTGTGGTCTGCCATATAAATATTTTAGTGAGGCCAACGTGGTGATAATATATTGTGAATCAAATTGATTTCAAAAGGACACATCAACAGGTTCATATTTCCACATCATTAGAACTTTATTAATAAGTAAAACACATCAGCATATTTTATATATGGGCAAGGACATTCCTATAGTAGATGGCACAATATCAACTAACAGTTGAATTTTATCAAGAATGAGGTTTTAAAAAATAATACACTAATATTCCACATGACTATTTGAAGAATTCAATAATAAACAATTAAAATAACATTTAACAGCAGTTTAAAAATATAAAGCTCATTGTTTCCTATTTATCATAAGCTGGAATCACTCAAATACAACAATTTCTATTTTTTTAAAAAAAGATACTACACATGTTCTACAAACCAGACAAATGATTTGGCTAGGAAAGGCCATAACAATAATTGTCTTCTGCCCTAATACTCCAGTTTCTTCTCTCAAAAGGTAAGGGATTCAGACGGTCACTTCTCAGTCCAGTATAGTTATATATAAGGTGATCATATAATTTATCCTCCAAATTAGGACAATTTGAGAGTGAGAAGATGTCCTATTTAAGATGAGAAAATGGAAATAACCAGGACTGTTCTGAGAACGCTCAGGAAATATGTCACTCTAGTTAAATACAGTATCAAATGCACTATCATTACTTTTGTGCTTTAGGGGACAGTGTAGACCAGTTGGAAAAAAAAATTAAGGAACCTTGAATTTTTCTGCAAATAGACTTTAGATTCCACTCTTCCTGTTAGGAGAGGTTTTACTAGAAATATTGTTTAAACAGGTTGAAAATCATAAACAATCTCAAAGGCATTGGATATATCTTATAGACTCAAAAAAAGGGGGCTAGAGATTAGTATTTTTTCCTAGTAAACAATTTTCATTTTACTGAATATAATAGGATTTGTCTTTCCTTTTAAATTTCTAAAATCTATCCTTAACAAAGAAAAATATTTTATCTTAATATTAGTTTATTTCATAAACACATAAAAATGGATTATCTGGCCATAACTAGCTTATTCAAATATAACAGAAATTTAATAAAATTTTTCATTAACTTCCAAGCCCAAGTTCACATTCATTCAAAAATTTAGACACCCTAACAAGGTTTTGACTTTTAATCTTTAAGGCATAGCACAAAGGTGGATGTGTCCCCAAAACACACCAGCAGCTGTTCTATCCAAGCTCACAGGAAATGAAGTGAAATGTGCAGGATCTGATAAATTTGAAAGGGGGTGGGAAAGGTTTTAAAAAATAATATCCTGGTTCCTCCGAGTGGGTGATGGGACTTAAGCCTACCACTGAATTGTACCAATTATAGAAAATTAGATAACCTACACACTTGAATCTTATGATTTGGTGAAACAAAAATCAAAACAAAGAGTGAAGTTTTGATGTTGGATCAAAAGTGACACATACATACTCAGAAACCAACTATCTGATCTAATAATTTAAAATTAGCATGCAGCATAGCCTAATTTCATTTAAAAATTATTAAAAGAACAAAGTATAGATCTATAGGAAATTAATATAAGGGATCTAGCATGAGTTTACATTTCTTATTAGTACATTCTAATTTTAATTAATTTCAAAATCAGGCAACTAAATTAAGTATTATTTTTTTTTATCCCATGCTATTGTTCTACTTCAAGGGGTGTAACACAGGCACTTAAATCAATAATACAATTCTATGCAGGGGAGGGTAATGAATGAGGGCAAACAAAAAATAGGCTCAATTAGCAAAAACAAAAATGTATGTTTTATTATCAAAGACAATAAAATAAATCAGAAAATACAGATAAATACAAAAGAAAGTATAAAGCATAATCATTTTTTTTTTCAGAAATGGAAAATGTCCCTGAATAGTTTTCGGTGTATCTTTTTGTAGTAGTCATGTCTAATAATAAACAATCAATTGTATGCATATGTTCTATTTACCTGTATTAAATGATTTTTAAGTTTAAAAGAGTATATAATTCCCATTATTTTTAATGTTGACATTCAAAAGCAAAGTTATAACTAAAAATAAAAATAAATGAGGCACAAAATGATTTGCAAAATGTAGTAGCTTATGAATGTAAAGTAGATTCCAGTTGTAATAATGGTGACACACACACTCTCGCAACACACAAACACACCCCACACCCCCATATTCCACAGACACATTTCCATACTTGAAAACATATTTTGCATACCAGTTTATGATTTTTACAAGTTAACCCTACAATCACAAAGCAAGAAGCTATTAATAGTACAAGTTTTTACTTGCTAAATTTAACAAATTAAACATCTAAAAATTATTACAATGATACTGAAGTATACTTTTATTGGCTTTTTAAAAGACAAATGCAAATGAGAATCATATTCAAAAAATTAATTTTCAAAAATGCCTTAAATGAAATAAAATAAATATCTAATACAATCGTTTCCTATAAGAATCTTTAAGATGGTCAATGCTAAAAAACCAAGCTTCTCATTTGAGAATCCCTAAAATTGGCCAAGTCCCTTAAATTTTTTTTCTTATAAAGGATATGTGGAATACCCATATTTTCTTAAAATTTGTCCTAAAACAAACTCTATCTTTAACATCCAAATTTTCTATATATATTAAGTTCACTTATTTTAAAATTAATGGAAAGATATCTAGACACAATTTTCTAAGAAAACAATGCAGAAAGTAGTTTATGCATGGTTATTTACAGAAAGAGCTTTGCTAAATAATGATGTAAAAATCATGTTCAAAAATCTGACACAGCCTTTCTAATCAGCACTGCAGGTTTCAAAAAGACTTTATATTTACCAAAGGATGTTTCATGTGTAGTTACTAGATAAATCTGAGAGCCAGAAACTAAAGCATTTGACATGGTTAATAATTTCATTTTTATTATACTAAAAGTCAGGTCAGAAGTCAATGGCATTTACATGCTAGAAGACTGTTTATCACTCAACTCTTTGAAATACATCAAACACTGATTAACAAAATGTGACTGTACTTTACTGCTACAACTTTATGGTGTCTTTCAAGTATATGCAAATCTTTTGAAGGGGCACAGATGCAACTGCACAAAACAAATGAAATATAAATATTTAAGAGAATGAACAGAAGTGGCTTTTAAGCATAAACCACCCTGTCATCCAATTTTGAAGCTCTATCTTTTAACTAATTTGTCTTCTGTTATTAGTAGTCTTCTATCCTATTAAAGTTGTAGGTTTACAAGATGATCTGGAAATTTCACATTGATGTAAGAAAGGAATGTCTGGTTGATGCAGTCTAGAGACAAAGAAAGAATGTCTTAAAATGTATTATGTTGCATTTATCTAAATGATAATACAGTAAAAACCCATTTATAGCAGTACTATATCAAGTATACAATGTTCTTTCGATAAAAATGACATAGAGTAGCATTTATCAAAATATATTCTAAAGATTAGGAGACCATCTAGAAAACTTTTATATTATGTTTTAGACTCTTGAAAATGCAAACAAAATAATCATACTGAATACTCACAGAATATTATTTAAATTTGTAAAATTACTTTGCCTTTATCTTACAGTCAAAACTGACAAATTCTTAATGTCACTGTGTGCAAAGACATTTTACTGATTAAGGAGAAAATATGACACCTTTGGGAGGGAGGTCTTAATGGAACATTTAAAATGATACATTAATATGATCCAGAAATACAGTTGTATCCATTGTACTCTCCAGCAGAAATAAGTAAAGTATGGTAGCTTACATAAAACTCATTTAAGTTAAAAATAAAATTTAAGCAACCAAATCACAAACCACACAATTTATTAAAAGATTATTAAGTATATATAGCAACTTTGAAACATTTTGTACTTGTAGATAAATACAGAAGGTGTTTTAGCAGATATTTTGCTTATGCAGTTCAAATACCTTAAAACACCTCTGCTCATTTCTTTGTATTTCCTTTTATTCAAGTTGTAGCCTTCATTATTGATACAAAGTGTCACGCATTAAGAAAACAATAACAGAGCTCCTAGTTTTTTCATACACCTTTAATTCCTTGATCCAGTTTGTTAAGATCAGTGCATGGGAAATTGCTTTTCAATCACAGATTTGCTTTTTGTTCTTTTAACCAGATGTCTATGTGGATTTCACATTGTTTTATGCAAAATGTCCATCCCTTCTGTGTAAGTGCTTTGTCATGGTTTGTTTTAAGCCTTCAAATTTTGTGCTAGAGGTTATTTCATTCATATCCTGTGGTCAAAGTTTCAGTTTACTCATTATATATTTAAAAAATTAAATTTATGAAATTCAAGTTTACAAATCTAAATTATCTTTAACAGTTCACAACATACTACATTTAAATAAGCTGATTGTTAATAGAATAAAATATTTAATATGCTATATTTGAGTAAATAACATGAGTACATATTAAATATTGAGTATGTATCTGGGGAATATAAATAAATAACGGGAATAAAAAGAGTTAATATATTAATAGGTCTTACCTCTATAATAAGAAGAAATATCTTGTTCTATGAGCAGCTGCCATACTTTCAGACATGTTTCTGACTTTCAGATAATTAACAAATCCCCTGAAGAAAAGGAGCAGGCCTGAGGTTGAAATAATACAAATATATTATGTTCTTATACAGAAAGGTGGCATGATATATTTAAAATAGACAATTATAGCCCTGGTTGGTTTGGCTCAGCAGATGGAGCGTCGGCCTGCGGACTCAGGGGTCCCGGGTTCGATTCCGGTCAGGGGCATGTACCTGGGTTGCGGGCACATCCCCGGTGGGGGGCGTGCAGGAGGCAGCTGAATCCATGTTTCTCTCTCATCGATGTTTCTAACTCGCTATCCCTCTCCCTCTCCCTTCCTCTCTGTAGAGAAATCAATAAAATATATTTTAAAAATAAATAAATAAAATAAAATAGACAATTATAAACAAGATCCTTTTGGCTTAAGAAACTTATCTGTAGAATTTCATTCATTCCATAGTATATTTAACATTATAATGATAACTCCAACATCAGGAAATATGATAAAAATTTACTGCCACCTAAAAATTATTTCAACTTATTAATCCTAAATATAACTAAAGTAAAAATTAAATTAAAGCAAATCCAGCCATGAAAATCCAGAATTACACAAAAATATAAATTTATTAATTGACTTCTTTAAATAGCAAAGTTACCTAAGGTACTTAAACTGATTCAACTTATAAAAATCCCATTTTACCAAATTTTCTATTAATGTAGCTACTAAACAAACTAAGACATATTTACTGACATAAAATAGTGTTCAAGAGGAATGTATGCATGTTAATGATAACAATTGTGGGATAACTCTAATAAGCCTGTCTAGCAATATCAAGTGTACAGTGTCATCGGTGAAATCTATATTTAAAGATATGTGCATTATGTAAATAATTTTAAATACTAGTTCTTATTTTTTAAGTAATAAAAGATGAATTTATAATAAAAATTAAGAAAAGAATCAGGAAAGAAGACTTGGGAAGCAGCACTCTAGTAATCTCATATCTATCTCAGTGTTCTCTTCAGTAAAACAGTATTTTTAAATAATAACCACTTACATCATAGGTATCTTAATAATTAATTTTAAAAAACACCTGTGAAATGCTTCAAAGTTTCAGATGAAAAATGTTAGTTAAGTATAAAAATCAGTAACATTATTAGTAGACTTAAGTTTTAATATACTTAAGCATACAATTCTAAGAAAAACAGTTATTAACTCCAGTAAATTTTTAACCAGGTAATCATGGGGTCAAAAACAAAAACAGAAGACATGTATGCATGCAACCTTCCTCGAAAGGAGGAAGATTTTGTTAGTTTAAAATGCAAAGTCCCAAACTAAATTTGTGCTCCATCTCCAGGTAATCAAAGCACACAAAAAAACAAACAAACGGTAAGATAGAAGAGATATACAAACAATGACTTAAACAAGTGGTATAAATTTCAGCTAAATCTGATCCCATCTGCTTCCTATATCCTAACTCCTTCCATTTGTGACTCGCACTCTGAACCCACTGCATGTCCTTCCAGATGCTGTTCAAAGATAATGGACACTGTGATCCAAATGTAAAAGTATTATTAAAAAATGTAAACCGAAATTATTTGTGAAATATCTTTTTGGCTATGAACTTTTTTGGCTATGAAGCTGCTATTTCTAAGACATATTTTGTTCTGGTGAAGCATTTTCTAAAATAAGCCAATCCATACCTAGAAACCACTCAGCAGCTATTGTTTCTGAGTTCTACAAAGTGCTCAACATTCTTGAGTGTATGTGAGAGCAACATTTTTATCATGGAGTAAATTTTCACATTCCCCTAAAGCAGTGATGGCGAACCTATGACACGCGTGTTACAGAGGTGACACGCAAACTCATTTTTTGGTTGATTTTTCTTTGTTAAATGGCATTTAAATATATAAAATAAAGATCAAAAATATAAGTCTTTGTTTTACTATGGTTGCAAATATCAAAAAATTTCTATATGTGACACGGCACCAGAGTTAAGTTAGGGTTTTTCAAAATGCTGACACACCGAGCTCAAAAGGTTTGCCATCCCTGCCCTAAAGGCTAAATCATGACTCTGATGTGGAACTGGGGTTGTCCTCTGCACTCCACTCTGCCCCACACAGTTGTTTTTCTAAGATTCCTCAATCTCTTAATCCATAATAATAAAGCATAATATGCTAATTAGACCGGGCGTCCTTCTGGACATCCTTCCGGACGAAGCCGGGGCTGTAAGGGAAG
Source organism: Myotis lucifugus (assembly GCF_000147115.1). Lineage (NCBI taxonomy): Eukaryota > Metazoa > Chordata > Mammalia > Chiroptera > Vespertilionidae > Myotis > Myotis lucifugus. The sequence goes on from NW_005871072.1 coordinate 7,327,122, forward strand.
CCCAGGTCCCAGGTGCCAGAGGGAAGCCGGTGCCGGCAGCCGGGGGAAGGAAGGCCTACTCTTGCACAAATTTCATACATCAGGCCTCTAGTAATACATATAAACAAATATACTCAATTAATATGCTTAACTACATAATAAACTTCATACATTTTTTTCTTACTTTTAAGTAAGAAACTCAATTAAAAAAACAAAACACAGAATTCAGGCAGTCAAAATATAACTAACAACATAAAAAACTGGCTGAAACCTGTATGAGTCTTACTCCCCAACAAAATCACAACACTAGAATAATAACTTCACTATAATTATTAGAGAAAGAATCCAGGATCTTTAGTGACCTTAACTGACCACTAAGAAGTTATGTCCCCAAAGATCCTAAAGATCCAATAGCAGGACTAAATAAAATCTCAAGGAGAAGACTGCCACCTACTGAAATGCTATTATTTTCTGGTACAATTATTCTACTATAGAAATGTGGGCTTTTAAACCTAAGTAGAAACAAAATGTACACTTCATGTCAGTAAATGAATTTGAAATGTGGGTTAAAGGTATAATGTGATTTTAAGATTAATTTAATTATACATCATGAAAAACACAGGAGAAAAAAAAAGTTGGATGTCCAAAATTCATCAATACGAATAAAAGACATGCCTTGTAAGGAGACAACTCAAAAGAAGTACAGTGATCATTAGGCATGAAACCTTTCCTTATGTCTAGCTGATTAATGACTAATGCAGAGTACATTTCAGAAGTATAAAGAATGTTTCAGTGATCCAAAAATAACAGGATAGAACATCCAACTGTCCTACTCTCAACATTTCCTAAGTTCATTAAAAGAAATTATGTATGTATATTTTCCAAGATAAATACTGAAGGCAATTATTTTTAACCATATTAGGATTTTCAGGTTTTGTAACATTCAATTGTCATTAAACCAGTGAGTCTTTAAGTTGAATGGCTCTGAATTTTCAATCTAAGAAACCTGGAGTACTATGTAGAATTATATGAATAGCTGACATGATGAAGTATTTGGACATGAGAAATTTACAGTAGATTTATTTCCATATAATTTGTAACACAATGTATTTACACCTTAAAATTTTAGGAAATATCAAAGTTAAACTAAATACAAATTAATCAAAGTAAAATGCATTAAGAATAAACTTACCAAGTACAAGGAATATCCACCAAAGCCAATACTGTCCATTGAAATATCCAGTAAAATAATCAGAAAACTATGGAGTAAACATAAATATATTAATCATGTCTGTGTACTTAAATGTGAAAATCATAGATTAGTCTCAGTTTCAGAATGATTTATCTCAAATAATCTTTAGCACTTAAAAGCAGCATAAAGCCAAAACCGGTTTAGCTCAGTGGATGGAGTGTCGGCCTGCGGACTCAGGGGTCCCGGGTTCGGTTCCGGTCAGGGGCATGTGCCTGGGTTGTGGGCACATCCCCGGTGGGAGATGTGCAGGAGGCAGCTGATCGATGTTTCTCTCTCATCGATGTTTCTAACTCTCTGTTTCTCTCCCTTCCTCTCTGTAAAAAATCAATAAAATATATTTTTTTAAAAAAAGCAGCATAAAAAGAAAATTAGAGAAGAAAAAAATACTTAATGACATACATATAAAATTATCTGAAAAAACCCTTTTATATGTAATAAACATATATAAAACGTTTTGGGAAAAAATCAATTTTCATCTGCTTATAAGAAAAAAAGGGTAAGTGCTATATAACTGAATACAACATTTTCTCATTAAAGAGTTCATGTTAGATCCTTTTTCATAATCTTTCAAAGCCATGACTACCATCCAAAATACACTACAGCGATCCCCTACTTTAGATATTTGCACCAAAGCCACATTAGTTTAATCTTATCAGACAGATATGTTCTGATGACCTCTAAAAGGAAGAGCTTTTGACCCTCTGTACACCCCCTACTGCTAATTACTGCCAAGAATACCAAGCACAGAAAGACCCCAACTCATTAGTCTTTTTATTTTCAAACTGATGCGCCAGCTTTCAGTTCCCAACAGTGAGCTGTGAACAGCTAAATGAGCCTTCAAGTGGTATTTCAACAGTTCCTATTAGTGGCCATGGTAGGCAGTTTTATAGTCTCTCTGAAATGAGAATATGAACAGGCAGTTGGAAGGCAGGGTTTCATGGGTACTTTTCCTTGATTAGACTCTAATCATCAAGATTTATTATTTAAAAGCTTTTTAAAACTTCAATCTAATTTTCTTCAGAGCTACTTCAGATAATTCTTGCCTATTATCCTTTAGTGTCTGAACACTTAAAATAACTTTTTTTAATCTGTTTTTTAAAGCCTTTTAAGTACTTTTACAGGAAGTATTTATAATTTATAAATGAACCATGATATAAATTCTCAGCTTAGAGTTTCAGAAATTTCAAAGGTTAAAAATTTACTAGTATCATTAAAGATACAAATCCCACATACTCTAATACCTTTAAAATATGTACTATGAAGGGAGAACTAGAAAATTGGGAAAATATAGCTTGTAATGTATAGCACTAAACTACTTTTAATAAAGTAATAATTAGAAAGAAAAGGTTTTTATACAGATTTTATAGGCTAAGAAAAAGAACCAAAGCAATATATTTTTAACTTTCTAATTTTAAAACATATTTAATACATAATGTTACATAGCAAGAAGCAACCAGAAAATTAGAACAATGTCATTCTTCACCCAAAATATTTACCTAAAGCTATTTTTTATTTACTCCCAAGAAAAGAATATAATTACCTTCACCTTGAAGTCAAAGAAATTCACTATGTAAAAAAGATAAATAAGCTTTTTGGCTCATTACTGAGTTATCAAAATGTGTTAAAACACTACAAATTATAGGGTTGAGTCAAGTTGTTGTTAAAAAAAAAAAAAAAGTAGCCTTGTCTGGCGTGGCTCAGTTGGTTGAGCGTCATCCCATGCACTAGAAGGTCACCGGTTCACTTCCTGGTCAGGGTGAATACGAGAGGCAACCAATTAATGATTCTCTCTCCAATATTATTTTCTGTCTCTCTGTCCCACCCCCCCCCCCTAAAAATCAATGGAAAAAATATCCTCGGATGAGAATTAACAAAATGAATAATGAATGAATGAATGAAATAATAAAAACATCAAAAGCCTTAGGTAGAAATAATATCAGAATCTTGGACAAAAGATACAATAAATCTGAAGTTCATGCAACTCAGAAATAAAAAAGAAGGCAGCAGTATGACTTAGAAATTACTTATTGTCTAGTAAAAGGAAACCCCCAAGCTTTTGGGAGAAAACCTTTCTCTCAGCACTGACCTCTAAGGGGAATTTATTGCTTGGAGCACTATAATAAAAGTAAAGTACGGAGGCATTAGAGAATTAGAAGAGACACTGAATTGAGAACAAGCTGGAAAATGCAGTACTCGATTCCTCCCACAACCACATCAAAAGTACAACTAAACTACAGAACAACCATCATTCAGAGCTGCTTGAAATCTAGCAGAATGGAAGTCCTACAACTAAGAATATAAAGAAGAGCCACATGGAGAATGATAGGAGGAGTAGAGACATGAACCGGCTGGTGGCGGATAAAAATCAGGAGGGATATCTCAGCTGTGGAGGTCTCCCATAAAGAAAGAGGGGTCCCAACCCCACACCAGACCTCCCAGTCCAGGGTTCCAGTGCTAGGAAGAGAAGTCCCCATAATTTCTCACTGTAAAAACCAGTGTGGATTGAGGCTGAATAAGATGGAGGGCTGCTGGAGTCCCAGCCAGTTTCTCTTAAAGAGCCTGTGTACAGGTGCATGCACTTACTCGGACTCACTCAGACTCACTCACTCTAAGCTCCACCACTAGGGTAGCAGCTTGAAAGGCACCAGAGTGGAATTGAACTATCTGAAATCAAGGTGAGAGCTGAAGGGACAGCTTTCTCCCAGATAAAAGTGTGAGCAGAGGCCATTATTCCTTTTCTGAGCCCTTCTGCCAAAGAGTCGGCAAGCAGGGGCCATATCTGAGTCTCCAGCAACCTGGCTCACCCTGGTCACCCTGCCCCCTGGTGATTCCCTGAGAGCCCACCACGCCCAACTAGCAGGCCCACTCAGCTGTTTCCACTGACTTTTCCATATGAATAGCCTGTCTTGGTGAGCCTCATACCTCTCGCTAAGTGGCCCCATGCTCAGCACTAGTGGCAGCCACCTTGGTTTGCAGTTTAGGACTCACCTGGGCACCTCCAAGCCCAATACAAATAGCAGTCATCTGCAGATCACTTTGTAGCTCATGCTGGGAGACCCCCGGGCAGACCATAGTGGCTGACCTTGGCCTGCACCTTTCAGGAGACCCCAGAACCAGCACACCTGGTGGACAACTTCAGACCACATCGAAGCACCACCCAACTGTGGTAGGCTGTTAGACAGACATGAGCACAGCAAGAATGATTGGCCAGGCACAGAAGGTCACCAGGGTGGAAAGCCCTGGGTGTCTAGCAAAAGACAATTTGGAGGGTGGGACCTCACCCCCAGGGTGACCTTTCCTCCCCTAGCATATCACTGGTCATGCAGTTTGGACTCCCTGACCTTTCCTCTCTAGAGATAACATTTAGACCTCAGTTGTATTTCAGCTCCAGGCCCAGAAAAGCAACAAAACCAGACCAGCAACCCCGAGGCTGACCTAAGGACCAGCTGCACTGAATAATGACCCCTGCCCTGGAGCAGACCAATCAATAAGTGAAGACCTAGACCAGTGATGGCGAACCTATGACACGGGTGTCAGAGGTGACACGCGAACTCATTTTTTTGGTTGATTTTTCTTTGTTAAATGGCATTTAAATATATAAAATAAATATCAAAAATATAAGTCTTTGTTTTACTATGGTTGCAAATATCAAAAAATTTCTATATGTGACACGGCACCAGAGTTAAGTTAGGGTTTTTCAAAATGTTGACATGCTCAGCTCAAAAGGTTCGCCATCACTGACCTAGACCCTGAAAGGACACACCTGGAAAGCTGCTGAATATTCTATTAAAATCTTCTCCTGGGACCTCCCCTAAAATCTCTACCCTTAAAACCCTTAGGATGGAGCACCCAGTGAGCTTCGCCTCCAGGGAGCAAGCCCAAGCCTTTCCCTTTTCCTTCTTCACCCCCAGGCTTTTTACCATTAGCTTCCTCACTCCCAAGCTCCTAGGGCCCTTCCTTTGCCTCTATAACTTATTTCCTAAGCCCATTTCTTCTATGAATTATTTCTTCCACTTCTGTGATATTATAATGTTCTCTTACAGTTTGAGTCTTGGCTCTTAATTCTTCCTAGCCAGAACTCAAGTACCGAGGTTGCTGAACCCAGATCTAGTCTGACCCCACCGGTATAGTCTAGTACCTGGTGCCATTCCTGCCGCCTACAAAACCACCACCTCCACAAGTGACACACTCAAGGATCAGACTCAGCAGGCACCAGAGCCCTGCTAAAGTAAGTCCTGCTCCATGGGTTGGGCCCCTGCACAGCTGATCCTCCACAGTGGTCAGAGGTCAGTGGCCACGGCCAGTCCTTGCAGCCAATCAGACTGGGGGTAAATCCCTTCCAATGAGGTGCCAACAGCAATCAAGGCTCAACTACAACAGGAGGGAATACACAGCCCATATTGGGGGGCAGGGAGGGGCGTCCCCATGGTGCCCAGCTTGGGTGAATGAGAAGGCTGTTCCACTGGACCCCATAGGTCCCCTACTACATTAAGCCACTCTATGAAGCCTGGGAGACACAACAGCTCTACAGGGAGGCTGCCAAAATGATACAAAGAAACATGTCCAAAGTGAAAGAACAGAACCAATCTCCAAAAAAAAGAACTAAACAAAATAGAGACAAGCAATCTACTAGATGCAGAGTTCAAAACACTAGTTATAAGGATGCTCAATGAACTTAGGGGAAGAGTAGATGAACTCAGAGAGAACTTTAACAGCATAAAAAAGGACATGGAGCACGCTCTTCCTCTCGGAAGTATGCCTGCACATTTCCCTTCCCCCTCTTCTTCCCCCAGGTGCATTACCTTTGCCTTTCTCTCGCCTAGGCTCCATGGGCCCTTCTGCCTCTGTAACTCATTTCCTGAGCCTACACAGCCCAGCTGGCTCACTTTGCTACCTCTGTAACTTTCTAAATAAACTTTATCTTGGAATTTGGAGGTGGGAGGTGGGGGCAGAACATGGAAACCATAAAAGAACCAGTCAGAAATGAAAGATACACCAACTGAAATGAAGATTAATTTACAGGGAATCAATACTAGACTAGATGCAGCCAAAAATCAAAACAATGATTTGGAATATAAGGAAGCAAAAACGCCTAATCAGAATAGCAAAATAAAAAAAAGAATCCAAAAATATGAAGATAGTGTAAGGAGCCTCTGGAACAACTTCAAGCATGCCAAGGTTCGTATTATAGGGGTGTGAGAAAAAGAGACAAAGCAAGAAATTGTCTATCTTTTTATGTTTCATAACACCTAACAGATCTATGCTCTAGGTTGGAACCCACTTTACATTTTTTTAAAATGAAACTAGAAGAAAAATCTGTCAGAAGGCTATTCCTACAATGGTTCAAATTTTAACATCTTAGAAGAAGCCAATCCACAGGTCCCACCTAAGAGTCAACTTATTAATAACCAAAACCTGTAATTTGGTCTTAACAGGAAAAGAGTCTGGTAAGATTACTAAAACCCTGAAAAGTGATAAAATAGGTTTTAAAATAATGAAGAAACACATTAAATTCATAGTTTAAATATTTTTGTAGTGAGTAATTTTTTTAAATATATTTTATTGATTTTTTAGAGAGGAAGGGAGAAGGATAGAGAGTTAGAAACATCGATGAGAGAGAAACATCGATCAGCCGCCTGCTGCACACTCCCCACTGGGGATGTGCCCGCAACCAAGGTACATGTCCTTGACTGGAATCGAACCTGGGACCCTTGAGTCCACAGGCTGACGCTCTATCCACTGAGCCAAACCATTAGGGCATAGTTAATAATGTTTTAATCAATTTGATAATGTAGGTACATAACTGAAGTGTCTGAAACACTTAAGAGCAGCTGACATACTAGGTTTGTGATTCTATTGAAAATTTGAGGATTGGATTCATTCAATTAGAAATCAATGTTTAAATAAATTTGATTACTAGAAAGTATATGTTTTATTAATTACATTTAAATGTGTGGTAACTTTTAAAAAGACTTACTAAAACAATAAATAAAGGTACTTTTGATAATTTTCCTGGGCCTTATCCTAAGGAAACCAGGAAAAAAGCTTTGTAAAAAGGAGCCAAAAAGGGCCTTCAAGAGACAAAAGTAAAGAGTTGGTGGGAGATTATGATAACAATAGTACTAGAAAAGTTCCTGAGATAGGAGAAAGAAAAGGAGGTGTCCTTGCTCTCTCCCTACACACTATCCTATCTAATAATAGACAAACATGGTAATTAACCATACCTTCGCTACCATCGCCATTGGCTGATCAGCATGATATGCAAATTAACTGCCAACAAAGATGGCGGCTAATTTGCATACTGCAGGCAGGGCGGGGCACCAGGAGCCACCATCCAGACCCCCGTGTGTGACCCCAGGAGCCGCCGGAAAGCCGGGCCACAGGCAAGGCGGCCCCCAGGGACCCAGGAACCCGTTGGCGAGGTCTGCAGGCGAAGGAGCGATCAAGCTATGAGGGGGAGGGTGGGGGGCGGAAGGAGCTACAGGAGCAGCTCTGGCCGGAGACTGAAGACTCCGGCCAGAGCGAGGAGCAAAGACTGAAGGCTCCAGCCGCAGCGAAGACTGTGTCCAGAGAGAAAATGGAAGGCGGTGGCCAGAGTGAAGGTCTGGGTCCCGGGTGCCAGAGGAAAACTGGTGCTGGCAGCCAGGGGAAAAAAGGCCTATTGCACAAATCTTCATGCAACGGGCCTCTAGACCTATCTAATAATAGACAAACATGGTAATTGACTGTACCTTTGCTACACCTCCCATTGGCTAATCAGCGTGATATGCTGATGGCGGCTAATTTGCATACTGCAGGCAGGGTGGGACAGCGTGAGTGTGAGCCACCATCCAGGCCCCCCGTGTGTGACCCCAGAAGCTGCCTGCCTGCCGCCTGGGATCGGATCCGATCCCAGGCCGCAGGCCGGCCCCAGAAGCCGCCTGCCTGCCGCCCGTGATGGATCCGATCCCGGGTCGCAGGCTGGCCCCAGAAGCCCCAGAAGCCGCCTGATATGGCAGTAACTCTATCAGTAAGCACTCTGAAAGTCAGTGGCATAAATGCATCAACTAAAAGACAGATTATGAGGGTGAATCAAAAACAAAACCCACTTTAAATATAAAGACACATATAGATTAAAAGTAAATGAATTAAGCTGCAGCTTGTTTTGCTCAGTGGATAGAGCATTAGCCCGTGGACTGAAGGGTCCCAGGTTCGATTCCAGTCAAGGGCATGTACCTCAGTTGCTGGCTTGATCCCCAGTCCCTATCAGAGCATGTGCAGGAGGCAACCAATCAATGTGTCTCTCCCTTTCCCTTCACTCTCTCTAAAATTCAATGGAAAAATATCCTTGGGTGAAGATTAACAAAAACAAAGTAAATGGATTAAGTAACATTAAATAGATTATAAGAAAAATATATTCCAAATGTTGTTAGTTGTATAATGATTATGTTTAAATTATTAACACCTAAGAAATTGGGTGAAGGGTACATATAATATGCTATAGTATTTTATAGGTTTTTTTACATGTATGAGATTATTTCAAATTACAATATTAAAAAATTAATAAAATATTAATTGAAATATATCTGCATTACATGAAAAATCTCCTAATTGCTTCTAGCATAATTTATTAAATTGTGCTAAAATTTATAAGGGTTCAATTAAAAGATATCTTAATTCTAAATGATATAATAGAAAATATATAATAGTGCAGTTATAAGCACTTATCTGAAAATAAAAATTTAAAGAAGTGAATTTAAAAAAGGGATTAGCCAAAGAAAATATATGCACAACCCATGGACACAGACAACAGTATGGTGATGGCCAGAGAGAAGTGGCGGCAAGAGCTGGGTAGAGGGGGCAAAAGGGGGGAAATAGGGACATCCTATATAATAATAATAAAAGGCTAATATGCAAATTGACTGAACAGCAGAATGACCGGTTGCTATGATGTGCACTGGCCACCAGGAGGCAGACGCTCAATGCAGGAGCTGCCCCTTTGTGGTCAGTGCACTTCCATATGGGGAGTGCCACTCAGCCAGAAGCTGGCTCATGGCTGGCCAGCGCAGAGGTGGTGGCAGGAGCCTCTCCCACCTCCGTGGCAGCACTAAGAATGTCCAACTAACGGTTTAGACCCTATCCCTTGGGGGCCTAAGCCTTTAGTCGGACATCCCCCGAGGGCTCACTGGTTGCCAGAAGGATGTATGACTGCAAGCTTAGGCCTGATCCCCCGGGAAGTGAGCCTAAGTCGACAGGTGGACATCCCCCAAGGGGTCCTGGACTGCAAATGGGCGCAGGCCGGGCTGAGGGACACTCCCCCCACCCCCGCCCAAGTGCACAAATTTTTGTGCACTGGGCCTCTAGTCTTGTACATAAGAGGCAGACAGAGGTTGATTTCTAGGAACAACAGGAAAATGAGAAGACTTAGCAGGAACATAAAGGAGAAAAGGTGAGTTCTGATAGACAACACTTCAAAAGCCTATAATTTTACTTTTGAGCTCTTAGGTTATTAAAAAAACATAAAGAGCAAGAAGATATTTAAATCCATGATAATTTTACTAACTAATAGAAATTATGTTTTAACTGACTTAGAAATGCCTGCACTATATCAAAATAGTGGTAGCCGTGATGTGACTCAGAACATGTATTTGTGCTGCAATTAGGCATGGGAGCTTAATTATATTATTTCCATACCTCACAAAAATCCTGAAAGGCAGCTATTATCAACCTATTATGAAGAAACTAAAGCTCAGAAGAATTTAAAAACTTAAAGTTAGCACCCTGATATAAAAAAGATGAGGTCCAAACAAGTTTTTCTGCTTTCAAAGTTCTTTCCATATACAGTAGTCCCCCTTTATCATCAGGGGATATGTGTCTTAAGACCCCAGTGATTGCCTGAAACTGGATAGCACTGAACCCTACATATACTATGTTTTTTTCCGATACATACATACCTATGATAAAGTTTAATTTATAAATTAGGCACAGTAAAATATTAACAACATAAAATAGAACAATTATAACAATATATTATAATAAAAGTTATATGAATGTGCTTGCTTGCTCGCTCTCTTTCTCTCAAAATATCTGAAATTTTCCACTTAATATTTTCAGACCATGGCTGACCACAAATAACACAAACCGAAGAAAGCAAAACTGCAGATGAAGGGACTACTGTACCAGCAAGCTCTCATATAAATACAGTTATAAATTTTCACACCACAGAGATCACTATAATAATAAAGTCTAGAAGAATAAGTCTTGAAATAATTGAATTTATATGCATAAAATTTATGAACTACACAGGACATTTCATATATTTTAATTTTAAAGATAAAAATGATAGACATTATCAAGATACTCACCCTGACAATAAGGATCCACTTGATCAATGAAAGGCCAAATCCACAGATGGCACCATACCTTCCAGCGATGGTATTGGTGATACAGAAGGATAAACAAAATCCAAGCCAGTTGAAAATAAACGCCACTAAAAGCAAGAGAAACAGTTCTTTTAAAAACTATACTTTGGAAACAAATTAACAGAGATTGATATTAGCAATACTTTATTGCTCAATGGGAATAGCAATTCCCTTCTCTTTTTTAACTCTGTACCAATTAAGCCTTCTTTGTAGACTATAGTTTACCTTTTGCAAATGTAAGTTATTTATCAGACATTAACAAGTGAGTAAGCTTGGTTTCTTGTTAGTTTAATCAATAAGAATCAATTCCTTAAAGTCTATCACAATCGGTGAAACATTTTTATACCAGATAAAAACCACGTCACAATGTAGCTTCCATGAGATCCCACCCAAGAAGCCCAGCCTCAGCAGTCAGTCAACCAATCAGCCAATATTAAAGCTGAGCCAAATAAATTATAAAAGATGGTTCCCAGACAGATATTGTTCACTGCCTCTTCCTCCTCTCTAGTAAAACCTGCTGTACTCCTCCACAGGAACCCACCCACCTTTACAGACTTCTTGTGGAAGGCTGGATCCCACACTTAACCCCAAAAGGTGGGTCCCAAGTAGTCTGGGGAAAAATCACAGGAGGCCAAACTCCTTTCCAATTTTTCTTTTTTAAATAGGACTTTTGAAAAACATTCCTTGGTTCTTAAGAACATAGCAAGGGAAAGGAGGATGGAATACAGATTAAGTAACAGTGGCTCTAAATTGATCCCTTTTGGAGCTGGATGATGGATACATGGAGATTTATTATACTATTGCCTACTTTTATGTAAAAAAAAAAGAAGAAATGGTCCCTCCTTTCCCTCTGGATGTTTGGACATAATATCTTGAACAGCTGCTGGGATCTCTTATCAGCCTGAGGATTAAACGGAGAGTGAAGAAAAGCAAAGGAAAGCAGAGCCACAACACTGATACGTCTGTGCCTTCAGACTGCTCATCCATGCTCTTCTTGTCTTGTGGGATAATCTCCTAACCATTTAATACAACTGAGTAGCGGTTTTCTATTACTTGTAGCCAAAACCATTCTGACACAGGTGAATCCATTTTGAAATAAAGGACCCATATTTGAGTCTCGGTGTACTCACTTACTAGATATGTGACCTTAGACTCACTGCTGACCTCTGTGAGCCACAGTTCTTTGATCTGTAAGTACCTACTTCACAAGGCTGATAAAAGGATTAAGTAACATAATGAATGTAAGGAGCTTAGCACAGTACAGAACCTCGCACATGATAGCTGCTGAAGTGTTAGCTATCATTACTAGCCATATAAAATATCTTCACCTTACAGAGTGGGTCCTCTTTTCTGTAGAAAAAAATTTCAGGAGACACTATTGGAAATAAAGATTATTTAACTTTCTACTTTTTTTAAACCTAGATATCGATCAGCATTTTGCTATCCTCCATATCTGTGCTATCCAATGCCACCAACCACACTGCTTCTTACTTGTGCCCCAGGAACATATCCTCCTCTATAAAAGAGGTTATTTAAATTTAAATTAAAACTAAATAGAATTAAAAATTTAGTTCTTCCATTGCAATCGCCACACTGCAAGTGCTCAAGAGTCACATGTGGCTTACAGCTACCATATTGTCAGCTGATATATAGAATATTTCATTTCCACTATCATAGAATATTCTATTAGACATAACTGCTCTATACCTAATTGGCTAATATCTGTGGTAGCTGTAGGGGAAAACAAAAAATACTTAACCAATCAAAAATAATTTTATATCTATTTAAAATAAAGAATTTATACCAATGAGTAGCAGCAGAGATTCCCAACTCTATTGCCTACATATGCCACATATGTGTTAGTGACAGGCTGATATATTTCTCTCCTCAGGCCTCAGGGCAGACGGGTGAGGGCTAGGGCAGAGGACAGACTGCTACGAGTCTTGACCACCTTCTTCCTTTACCCCAGTATGCTGTAATATGCTATCATTTTATAAGCATGCCATGTTGTTAAAACATAGGATGCATTGATGGAGAAAATCCAAAACAGCAAAATATTTCAAAAGTATATTTTTACATTTGCATATACAGTATATTAAAATACTGTCCAATTAGCTTCTTCAAATCAGACTTACAAATATCTATTATACATAGTGCACCCTCACTAGGAATAAAATCCAAAAGAACAAAATAGTATTTACTAAACCATCATGTTTTCTTTTTGCTATCTGCCAGTGGTATCGATTCCTACAAACTATGCTCAGATACAATACCTTGTTATGGACTGAACTGTGCCACTTCAAAGAATTTGTAGATTGAAGCCCTAACCCCCAATGTGACTGTATTTAGAGACAGGGGCTTCAGGGCAGTGATTAAGATTAAACAAGGTTATAGGGGTAGAGCCCTAATCTGATAGGGTTGGTGTCCAGAGAGCTCTTTCACCACATACACGTAGAGGACAGGCCATGTAAGGACACATCAAGAAGACAGCCATCTGCAAGCCAAAATGAGATTCTGCACCGGAAACCAAAATTTCTGGCACCCTGATCTTGAACTTCTAGCCTTCAAAACTCGGAGAAAATTAATTTCCATTTGTAAGACACCCAGTGTGCAATATTTCGTTATGGCAGACCCAACAGACAAATACATAACTTAATCATCTTTAACTGGTTTAAGCACTAGGAAAACAGTGACCACTTGAGCATAGACTGATTCACTTTTATGCCCCGGGGCCTGTAAGATAGGAAGTAAAGCAGGATAGGTCTTTAAGGACAGAATCATTTCTGGATTCAATTCTGGATCCTCTATGACATGTCAAAGTTGGCAAAAAAGAGAATTTAATAACTGTACACTAAACCATAGACCTGTAAAATCTGCAAAAGAAACAACATATAGTAGAGGCAGGAGAACATAGTATACATGCCTAGGAAAGAAGACAATACTTTTCCTTCAACTCTACGTCATTCATGCATGTTCCCCTGGAAACCTAGGGTAAAATAAGGAAGCTTAAAGGGCATAGGGCACCTATTCCCCTTATAACAAGGCCCACGGTAAAACCCAAAGAAGCAACAACCTTAGGTAGCCTATATTCCTTAGGTAAGATTTGGGGAAGCAAGCAGCAGGGAAGCAAGGCAATAAACTCAGGAAAGTTGGTAAAGAATGCTTACTGTTGCTCCGATTACACTTCTCCACATTCACCTTCAGCGTGCCCTTCTTTGTAAGAAAGCAAATTAGGCAGGTTCGGACAAGTTAATGACATTTGAAAATCATTTTAAATCATATTACTTATTATAGCTAAAAGGTGAGTTCTCAGGTAAGATGGGGAAGGAGAACATTATCACCACCTTCACTTAATAGAATGCTATAATTTATGACATTTCATATATTTTCACTCCTTTGTTCTTCACATTAGCTTTTTAAGAAGGGCAAGGTCAAGTTAATTCCACTGTACAGAAAGACAAATTGAGACTCAGAACAATTAAGCTGCACATAAAGTCATAAAGCAAGTAAGTGGTATAGCCAGGATTGAAACATCCAAGTCTTTTACCTATATTCTGTTTCTTTTTACCATCTATACCTCCCACCTACCCAAAAAGGTTATCAGGATAACCTAGAAAGTAATTTTGTATGCTACAGTTTATCCATTAAAAGTTTAGGAAGACTATACTTTTAATTTTCAGTAGCCATAAGATACTTATTAATTAAAAAGGGGAAAACAGTAACTTTATAGTGAAGACAGCTGGCAGACATCACCTTAACCTGATGAGAGTATCACCAGTAGTAAGACATATCTAGATCATTCCTTTCTGTTGTGATGCACTGAGAAGGGCGCATCATTTCTGTGGTATTTTTGCAAAGAGAGAAAGAGACAAAGGACAGACACACACACACACACACACACACACACACACACGCACGCGCGCGTGCGCACGCACACACAACACCTAACTGGTATTCTTCAAAAGAATCAGTCATAAGAAACAAGAGAAAAGATTAAGAAACTCCTCCAAATTAAAGCAGACTTAGGAACATGGCAACTAAAAAAAATGTGTAATCCTGGATTAGATTCTTGATCAGGCAAAGGTCATTAATGAGAAAGTTGGCAAAATTGGAGTAAGATCTGTAAACCAGTTAGTATTTCATTAATATTAATTACCAAATACTGATTATTGAACTGAAGTCATGTAAAATGTTAAGACTTGGAAAAGCTGGATAAAAGTTTGGAACTGCACTATTTTTACAACCTTTTTCCTAGGTTTTAAGTATTTCAAAATAAAAATTTTAAAATTAAAAAAACTTGATACTTGTTTTGAAAATAAACAAATGAAAATCATAGATGATAAATATGCATATTTGATAAATATGAAAACATTGAGAACTTATTAATATTTTGCTCACGGAAAAATTTCATCACATATAAATACACCAGGTTTCTAAGACAATAGGTTCTCAAAGAATAATCAATTTCACTATACTTAATTTTGAACTACACAGGGATAAATTTCTGTCTTATCTAGGCTCTTTGTTTAAACTATCAGCCATTTAGAAAGACATGATCTAGCAATGTGTTAAGATATTGTTTTAGCCCTGAACAGTGTGGCTCAGTTAGTTAGTTGGGTGTCGTCCATGCACCAAAAGGTTTTTGGTTCGATTCCCAGTCAGGACACATGCCTGGGTTGCAGACTCCATCCCTGGTAGGCGGGGTGCAGGAGGCAGCCGATCAATGTCTCGCTCTCACATCGATATTTCTCTCTCCCTCTCCCATGCTCTCTCTAAAAAGTAATAAAAATTATTTTTTAAACAGACATTGTTTTAAGATATTTCCACTAAATTATAGAAAATTAAATTAAAAACTTTTTCTTGTAAATATAACAAATTCAATACAATTTAATACTTCACAAATATTGTGAGTTTTTAAAGATATGATTGCAATGCTTAAATGTTCTCTCTCTGGATTCACTTACAACGTGAAATGTCATCTAAAACCTATTAAAAAACCCACAGTTTTGCATGCACAAAACAAATCATTAATATACTGTTTTTCATATGTGTGGTGCTCAGACAACCCCTTTAATAACTGTAACTTTTATGACTTGTCCATGGAGAGGCTCAAAGGAATTTACTAAGTAATGATGTTCAACATCATTAATTGTTAAGGAAATGCAAATAAAAACCACAATGACATACCACCACACATCTACTGGAATGTCTTTTTTTTTTTTTTAACATTAACACTAAATGTCAATGAGTATCAGAGCAACAGGAATTCTCATTCCCTGCTGGTGGGAATGCAAAATAGTACAGCCTCTTTGGAAGACAGTTTGGTAATTTCTTACAAGTCAGAATTTACATTGCGAAACACTCTTCTAATTCTTTTTAAAGGTACAATTAACTTAATATTTCTTTAGTTATGTGATCCTCACATCTAAAATGGAAATAATTATTAATATAGCACACTGAAGTGAAGATTCACACATGACACAAAAGGCTCAACCTTAGAAGAAACAATTTCTAGATAGAGCCCAATACATTCTTAAGTAATAGAGTTCAGGTTCATTTCCACAGACTGTCAATTATCACTTTCTTTCTCTCAAAGAGAAAACCTGTTAAATATAAGATCAGAGGCAGTTAGGCGTGTAAAAGGCATTTTGCAGTGACAGTTCAAGGGATTATAGAAGCTAGAACATTATCAGGGATATATATATTTCTTTCTTTACATTTTCAGAACATGAACATGCAATTATCTTATCATATTTAAGGGTAAAACTTTTTATAGGGTTTCATGTGGTAAGAGAAAGAAATGTAGACATTGAAAACAGATAGCAAGAATTAAACCAACAAAAAGTTTTAACTGAAATGTTATAATTGATATTTACTGTAGTTTTACTTGTACAACTTATAGAACCTAAAATTCTTAAGCCACACGAAATAAAATCTATTTCTGAACCTTAGAAATAGACAACAGAACAATTTAGACAACAACTGCTAGATAGTTTAAGCATGGAAAATATAGCAAGTTGCAATTTGTAGAACAGCCACTAGGTGGTAGTGAACACAAATAAATCTATGCTCATTAAGGCAAATAAGCTCAAGCTCTGGCCTACAGCCACCAGAAAAAAAAATATATAAGGAAATAAAGATAAATAATAACTTATAATTTAACTTTATAATATTAGTGCAATATTTGTAGACTATGAAATAGTATAAAAATATAAACTGTAGAAACATAATTCAGTAAAAATTTAAAACAAGTCAGATAATTTCCATTATATACATTAATATAAATACTTGCATTTACATTAATTAATATATCACCAGTGGCCAAAAATAAAGTCAATCAAGTGTCTAGGTTATCATGCATTTACATCACTGTTACATTAGTAAAATGTTTTCAAATCTAAAAAAATAAAAAGATTATGATTTAGTGAACTACAGAAATGGAGAAGTAATAATTAAGCTCTGAGTCAAATAATTAGATAGTGTCAAATAACATTTTTATTCCTAAAAAACAGGTTTTTATACTACACACAGTATGATAAATTTAAATTCTTTCTTTTCTAATTAAGGAATCAAAGTTTACATGACTCATAATCAAAATATGTGGGAAGTGTACTATCAATTTAAAGGACTA
This sequence comes from Myotis lucifugus, assembly GCF_000147115.1. NCBI lineage: Eukaryota > Metazoa > Chordata > Mammalia > Chiroptera > Vespertilionidae > Myotis > Myotis lucifugus. The sequence continues at coordinate 7,344,385 of NW_005871072.1, forward strand.
TTAGCTGAACTAAAACTAAGAAAACAAACAAGGTTCACTAAACTAACATTAAAAAACAGTAGTTATTTGTAGCTAAAGTGGTCATTTCCTTGCATTGTATCTAACATCGTATTTAAATAGAAATTGTTAACTAAAACTATGAGATTTAAATATTGTATTATATTAGCTGGCCTATCTGAATATAATTTAATAAATTTGAAGAGAAAAATATAACTGCCCACCCATTCACCCACCCATTTCTGAGTGATTATCTACTTCTATTCTTCAGAAGATGGGAAGAAAGGAAGCAAGAACCCTGGCTGATGTGGCTCAGTTGGTTGGGCGTCGTCCTGTGCACCAAAAGTTTGCCGGCTCAATTCCCACTCAGGGCACATGCCTGGGTTGCGGGCTTGATCCCTGGTAGCGTGGGTGCAGGAGGCAGCCAATCAGTGTTTCACTGTCACATCAATGTTTGTCTCTCTCTCTCTACCTCTCTCTCTAAAAGTCAATTTTTTTAAAAAAAATCTTTAAAAAAAAATAGAGGAGGAGGTCAGTAATTTTTCAGATTCAAAAGTAATTCAATTCATAAACTATGTATTTTCTATTTTTAAAGTTAAATGTGGTACTTTAAGTAAACTATTTGTGGGTTTTATTATCAAAATAAATCATGAATTATATTAGCATTCTATCAAAGAAGGTATAAAAACTTGATCATCTAACTAAGCTGAGGATAGAAATTAACCATATATAGACTACATGAATATCAGGTTTCCAAAACTTATTTTAGCAATTTAAATAGTTTATTGAATTTCATAATCTTATTTACTGTTTACACTGTGCCAATTAGAAACTGAAATAATAAAGACTATAACACAGTTTTCCCACAAGTATCTTAAATTTTCTTTATAAGTTAAATATTAATTTTGCAAGATGTTACAAAATGTAACTTAGGTTTCTGGGCTTCTAGCTACTCACCATTCCCTTCAAATAAGACTTACACTTTCATACTTTTGTGTCTCAAACCACATGGTTCTAGCTGCCCAGAATATTTCTTTTTCTAACTTCTCTTCTGGTTTAAAGACACTCAAATGGAAGTCCTCTGCCTCAAAAGCAGAATTTATAGTTTCATTCTACATGCTCCTACAATATTGAATGGACATGCAGCATTCCTCATATAAAACTATATTTAACTTAAAGATGCTTATATATCTCTATATTGTCAGCATCTAGCATAATGACTACAATACAGTTATCTGGTAAGTATTTAATAAATTCTAGGGTTTATACTGTAACATTTGATCACACTTAGCTAGTATCAGGAACAATTTACATTTTAAAAAAGGTAGACACATGCTAACAATATTTGCCTTTCTTCTTAAAAATACATAGCCAATATATGCAAAAAAAAAGTTTGGAAAGGAAAGATCACTTACTGAAAAACGCCAGCATAAAAATCCCATCATTACCCACTCTGAGCTGGTCTGCATCACTAAAGTCATCTCTTGGTGAGCACTCTTCCTCCTGAATCTGTAAAACATGAGACATTAGAACACACTAAAATAATTACAACTTTATTACCTTGGATATAAAGATAAGAATTTAAATAAAATCTAATATTCTCAATTTACTGCATAGACAAAACAGATGAGTACAAACTCTAGCAAGTGTTCATTTTTCGTGGGCACCCTTGAAAAGAGTAATTTCAAAGGTAAACACAAAAAACATAAAAGTTGCCGAAACCGGTTTGGCTCAGTGGATAGAGCGTCGGCCTGCGGACTGAAAGGTCCCAGGTTCGATTCTGGTCAAGGGCATGTACCTGGGTTGCGGGCACATCCCCAGTGGGAGATGTGCAGGAGGCAGCTGATCGATGTTTCTCATCGATGTTTCTAACTCTCTATCTCTCTCCCTTCCTCTCTGTAAAAAATCAATAAAATATATTTAAAAAAAAAAAAACAAAAACATAAAAGTTAAATAACACTGAATTAATGAAAATTATATTAAGAAAGATAGATGTGACATTGTTGCATTAGTGTCAAGTGGAAAACAGGACCCTTAAACATCAATGGTGGCAATATTTATCAAAAATAAAATTGTACATATCCTTTGACCCAGCAATTCCAGCTCTTCAAATACATTGTACATATACACACATATACTCTCGCTTATAAGAAATGTATTAAAGATAATTCACTTCAGCAACGTTAATAAAAGCAAAAGATTAGACACAATATAAATGCCCATCAATAATGGACTATTGTCAGAGATAATTCTCCATGAGTTTCTCATGTTTCTGCATGTCTTCCAGGTAGAGGCACTGCTTGCCTTTCTTCTGTACTATCTTTTCAAGGATCTTTATATATAGTGGGCTGCTCCGAAAGAGAAAGATAGTCTCTCTCTCCAGAGCAAAGGTGTGGGCATGCTTAGTTACCATTAGAAAATACTGGGTTCCCTACATTCAGGGTTCCACACTGTGTGTGGAGGTATCATGTGGCCATCTTTGAGTTGCCCTGTGGGAACTAGAGCTCAAGAAACTGGTGTAAGAAAATGCTAATACTATGGCTAAAACCATTGATGGTAATCAAGTTTTTGTCTCTGACCTGAGCAGTCTCGTGTCTTCTGCCAACATTCCCAAAATTGACAAGCTAATCAGGTAGTTTGCCAAGTATGGTAAAGTCTCAGATGATTCACAATTCTTGACAGACCAATTAAATAAGTTACTGAATATCTGATGAAATTTAAAAAGTAATGTAAAATTTTTAAATAAATAAAAAAGAACAAAAGTTCTTAGTATTCTCTTAACGATCTCTAAAATATATTAAATAAAAATGTGTATAGTACAAAAAATGTGTACAAAAAATATACTAAGATATTAATGTATTTGCTTGTAAATGTAGAGAACTTCTCTGAAAGTATGTACAAGACTGTTATCACTGATTGTCTAATATTCAACAAATATTGACGAAATACCCCTTCTACACAAGACTTAGCTTCCTGGTATTGGGGATACATGAGTGTACATAAAACAAAGATGCTTGCCTTTCTGGAGGCTATACTCCAGTAAGGGGAGTTAGACAATAAACAAAGACATAATAAGTAAGTTATTTATATATTATTAAAAGGTATAAATGCTCTACACAAAAGGGGAAAGGATGGTTTAGGAAATGCTTGAGGTTACAGGTTACAGTATTAAATATGGTGGTCAAGAAGCCTCGTTGAGATGGCACTTGAGCAAAGACTTAAAGGAGAGATAAGAGTTAACTAACTATGTAAATATCTCACAGAAAAGTGTTTCAGACAAAGAGATAAGCAGTGCCTCACAAGGACCTTATGGGATCATACCTGGCATGCTAGAAAATAGCAAGGAAGTAGTTCCTTGCCATTAAGAGAGAAATAGGAACACATTAGGTCAGTAAGTCCACTGAAGGACTTTATATTTTACTGAGTGAATTGAGTGGTCTTACTGAGTTTTGATCAAATGAGTGGCATGACCTGATATACATATACATTATCTCCATGTTACAGATAGATAACCTCAGCTGGGTGTTGATGTATCAATTTTGTGTTAGTACACAGAGAGGATCAGAGAAGCTAAGTGAGCTGACCAGGATCACATAATTAGTTATATCATGACAGGAGTTGAATCCAGGACACTGATCTTCTTATCCATTCAATCATGATAGTCTCACTACATAGGTTGCTTTCATGAAACAAAAAGACTTTTAAAACCATATTTCTTATTATTTGGGCAAAAAAATTCCTTAAACTCTGCATTTATATCCTAGGCTATACTTTATGGTAAATGTAATGAATGGCAACAATTAAATACATACTAATGAAATTTTATATAATTCCAAGTTAACTTAAGAAATAAATATTCAAGTACAGTATGAGCAAGCCCTGGGGGGAAAACCTGTCAATATCATGGGAAGAATATAAATATTTCAAACTCTTTTGAAAGACCAGTCCAGAGATTTTTACATCATTTTTAAATTAATTAATTAATTTATTTATTTATTTATTTAAAATGTATGTTTGTTGATTTCAGAAAGGAAGAAAGAGGGAGAAAGAGACAGAACATCGATGAGAGAGAATCATTCATTGGCTGCCTCCTGCACACCCCCTACTGGGGATCAAGCCTGCAACCCAGGAATGTGCCCTGACTGGGAATCAAACCATGACCTCCTGGTTTATAGGTCGAAGCTGAGCTACACAGGCTGGGCAGAACATCATTTTTAAAAAGATAGAAGACATAGACATGCACAAAGATGTTCCTTACAAGGTTAACACCAGAAAACACATGCATACACATGCACGCACATGCACACACTCACACACACAAGACACACATTTTTAAACAATCTAATTTTCACTTAGATTGAAATGGCTATTAAGACTCTTAGAGAGAAATGGCCACTAAATTATAGTATACTAGAGGCCCGGTGCACAAAATTTGTGCACTGGGGGGGTGGGGGGGTTGTCCCGCAGCCCAGCCTGCCCCCTCTCGCAGTCTGGAAGCCCTCAGGGGATGTCCAACTGCCGGCTTAGGCCCACTCCCCATGGGGCGTGGGCCTAAGCTGGCAGTCGGACATCCTTAGCACAGCTATGGAGGCGGGAGAGGCCACTGGCGCTGCGCTCACCAGCCATGAGCCTGGCTTCTGGCTGAGCAGCGCTCCCCCTGTGGGAGCGCACTGACCACCAGGGGGCAGCTCCTGTGTTGAGTGTCTGCCCCCTGGTGGTCAGTGCACATCATAGCAACCAGTCGTTTCGCCATTGGGCCGAAATTGGCTCTCCAACATCCCCCAAGGGGTCCCGGATTGTCAGAGGGCGCAGGCCAGGTTGAGGGACCCCACTGGTGCACGATTGGGGTCAGAGAGGGACACGGGAGGTTGGCCAGCCAAGGAAGGACTGCAGGAGGGCTCCAGGGCATGTCCAGCCCGTCTCGCTCAGTCCTGATAGGCCGGACCCCAGCAGCAAGCTAACCTACCGGTTGAAGCGTCTGACCCCTGGTGGTCAGTGCATGTCACAGCAAGCGGTTGAGAGGCCTTAGCATTCATTAGCATACTACGCTTTAATTGGTTGCACAGCCTATCAGATGACCAGACACTTAGCATATTAGGCTTTTATTATATAGGATTGATTCCATAGAATTTTATTCAACCATTAAAATAATAGAAACATTTAAATAGAATGTTTAAAAAATAAAAGATGGTATCTGTGCAATAATTTCAACTATAACTATGTTTAACGCTGATTTATAAATCCTAAAATTGGCAAAAGACACTAAAATATTTTAAAATGAAGAACAACTCTGGTATTTTCTTCTTAATTTCCCACATTGGCAAATGTAAAGAAAGCATTCATTAACTAACTGTCATTTATTAAGCACCAAATATGTCCCAGATGATAGATAGGTGCTGGAATCATAAATATAAGGTCCTTGTCCTGGATTTGCTCACAATTTATTAAATGCTAGTTTTTATGTCAAAAGACAAGTTACTGACACACAATTTAAAACACGTGCGTGGCCAGCATGGCTCAGTGATTGAGCATCAACCTATGAACTAGGAGGTCATGGTTCAATTCCCAGTCAGGGCATTCTCTCTCATCATTGATGTTTCTATCTCTCTCTCCCTCTCCCTTCTTCTCTGAAATCAATAAAAATATATTTTTTTAAATAAAAAATAAAATACGTTACAAAAAATCCGAACCCTACCCATGACAGGGTTATAAAATGAGACTAACGGATAAACAAGAACAAGCCATGTTCTAAAAGTTTTATAAAGTGGATTATTTGGAATTCAAATATTTTTCACAGAAATATTAAAAATAAGTTTTTTTTTCATAAATCTTTTAATTTTTCTTATGATACATGCAACCCTATACATAAGAAATAGAAAATAGTGTTTCCAAGTCTCCTCGCCATTCTCCCAAGAAGAATAGATTCAAGAAACAGGCTTCAGGTCACACAGCTGAGGTTCATTGACAAGTGAATATACAGACATACCTCATTTTATTGTACTTTGCTTCACTGCATTTCACAAATGTTGAACGGAAGGCAAAATGCTTCACCAACAAAAAGATTACAACTTGCTTTATTGCAATATTTGCTTTATCGTGTGGTCTGGAACTGAACTCACATTATCTCCAAGGTATGCCTATACTCAAAACTAATTAGACCTTTAAAAAAAAATCTGAATCAAGTATAGGAACACATACTAGAGCTCTGACCAGGTTACTCAGTTAGTTAGAGTGTCGTCCCAATACGTCAAGGTTGTGGGTTCGATCTCCTCTCAGTCAGGGCACACACAATGAATGCATAAATAAGTGGAACAACAAATCGATGTTTGTTTTTCTCTCTTTCCCCCTTCCTCATTCTCTAAAATCACCCTTCCTCTTTCTCTAAAATCAATCCATCCATAAAAAAATAATAATAAAAAGAAATATAATCATATTTTGTAGAAAAAAAGTGATAGAGCACTGGGTTAAAAACTGATGAATTTAAGCCCAAGCAGGTTTTGCTCAGTGGATAGAGCATCGGCCTGCGGACTGAAGGGTCTCGGGTTCGATTCTGGTCAAGGGCACATACCTTGGTTGCAGGCTCCCGACCCTGGTGGGGGGCATGTGGGAGGCAACCAACTGATGTGTCTCTCTCACATCACTGTTTCTCTCTGTCTCTCCCTCTCCCTTCCATTCTCTCTAAAATATCCTCAGTTGAGGATTAAAAAAAAAAGAAGAAACTGATGAATTTAAAAGATTATTTATAAACATCTAAGTAAGTCTCCTGAACAATTTTATTTTGCTTTCCATGAAATTTTCCACAACCCTCACAGGTAGAGTTATATTAAAAGCAGTTGAAAACAGAAAACTTCTCTTTATAAACATGTTCCCAATTCAGGCTGGGATCAAATACTTTCTAAAACAGGTGCTGGAAATGATGATAGTGGAAGATTAGAATAGTAAAACTCTGTGGAGTTTTTTCTTCAAAAGGTAAAATCACCTTATGCTTTTCTCAAAGCACAGAGAACAAGACTTAATGCTTCCTACTTTCTGTTTAGAGAAATCCTACTGCATGGAAATTAGGGCAGTAAAGACACAAAGTTCATGACACCCTTTAAGCACATTTGTATTTCCAAGGTCTTTAGGGAGACACTTACCTGAGAAAAGGAGTTACTGTCCCTCTACTTCACTGAGAGTGTGTGCATGTATACAAATACACGTACAAACATATATGTACTAAGCAACCTATAGATTTTGATAGAAACTCCACACTTCATAGATCTATCCTCTTTCTTTATGATTCTCCCCTCCCAGTATAAAAAATCTTTATTGACTGAGCTATATTTATGCACCACTTTAATAGAGACTTACTTTCTCCCTAAGAGAGAAAAAGAATAAATATTAAATTTGGGGTTTACTATCTTTACTTATGTGCCCAAAGCTACTTATATTGACATTTAACTCTGTGTGTATTGGGAGGATGGGAGTGGGAGCAGGTATGGAAAGGGTTCTAGCTAATGAAAGAAATCCATCCAATAAAATGCTCATGACCAGAGAATCTACTTGCTGGGCTCTGGCCTAACAGCGGCAAGAGGAAAATGCTATACATAGAAACGCCTCTTTCTCTCTCTTAGCCCTGTACCTAGTTCTAGCTTCACTGGGTGAAGTTACTTTTTTCTGTCTTTTTCCTGAACAAAATGGGATGAATTTAGGGATCTGAAATAACATCCCAAAGTCTGAAGCAAAAAAAGGGCAACAAACCCTAGTCCTACTTGCAGCCAAATTAAAATGTAAATAATTTCTGCCTTTACCTGGCGTAGAAGATCATACATGTATATCTTTACTGAGATAGCCACTCCTTTTACCAAAACAAGAAATAACATTATGTATATCATTGATTATCTCTATTACTAAGATAGGAAGATGAGAGAGAACAGGCAAGTAGAATCATTCAAAATTCTAGGGTGGGATGTGTTAAAAGGACAAAATAAAAGTGAATTTGAGAAAAAAGTGAATTGACAAACATAATTTAAAGGCCTTGTTAGTTATTTCTCTGTGTTTTCTAACCTACCTTGAGTTCATTCATAGTCACTAGAGTTTTCGATTTTTGGGACTACATTGGAAATGTTAGTTTGAAGGGTTGGAGTAGATATTGAAGAATTTAGACTGATTATGCTAATATACAAAATATGAGTAGGAAAAAAAGATAATTTGAATACAGTGATGGACCATGGACTGTAAACTATATAAGGAGGGAAATAAGGACATCAACAGTGAAGAGGTTGATGGACTTGAGGTCTAAGTGAAAGAGAACAACAACTAGGGTGAGTCAGAAGGATGGGAGGTTAAGGCCAGTGCATGAGATGCCTAAAATCAAGAATTCGGAAGTGATAATTGTATGGGTAAAGATAAGGTCTAGGATGACCACAACGTAAGATGGGATAAAGGGGAAGATCAAAAGAAACAGAAATAGAAATGAGGAGGTCAAGGAATGAAAAAGGTAAATTTAACTAGGAGAGTACCTATTTCACTAAAAATGACACATATAAGTAGTAGTAAAATATTAAAAATATACACAGGCACAAACACTCAAATACAGACCACTATTTTTGATATTACTAAATAGACATATCAATTAATAAAAATAATATTCTCAAAAGGAAATAAAACTTTCTTACTCTTTGGGATGTTTCTGCTGCTGCAGCAGCCATTGCAGCAGCTTTTGCCTTCTCAGCTTCATCATACGTAGGAAGAGAGGTAGCAACACTGTATGGAGGTGGCACAGGATAAAACTCATTGTATACTTCTGCATCTGAAGAAAAGGAATTTAAAAAGGATAACCATTAAAAGGAACTATTTTATATAATTTTTATAGCCAAATACATAATTTAATAATTTACAACAGGCAGGCCACTAAGGATTATTATTGCTATTGTAGTCCTATGTTATAAGCTATAAAACACAGAAATTACTACTATAATCATATGTATTTTAGTCCTATATTTATTATAAAGAAAAAGGACTAATAAATATTATCTAAAGGCTCATACACAAAACAAGAACCTTAAGAAAAAGATTTTGAAAAGGAGTGCAAGATAAGAGAAGTAAGTAACAGTGCTATGCTCAAAGAATTAATTTATTTGCCCAAATAATCTCACAGTCAAAACCATGAGAATTAATAATAATAAATGATTTGCTACATAACTCTAATAAGTTTGAGGTAGTTTGGTACACAGCATAGCAATGGTAGTCACAACAAAAGGATTGCAATTTCCACTTTTAGTATCTTCCATCATTCAGAAATAGACATCTTCAGGATTTTCTTCCTTCAAGATTACCATCAAATATATTTTTTTTAAAAAATCTAGGGTAGCAAATTCACTGTACTATATACTCTGGAAACTTGTAAAATAATGAAGAAAAGTTAGCCCATAATAGATTTTAGAAAGCAGTCATTAAATCTTATAGCCAAAGACAAATAAATCAACATAAAACTGTGTATCAAACTGAGCGCTGAACAAGCATGTTGATCAAATAACATTATATACAAACTAGAGGCCCGGTGCACGAAATTCATGCACTGAGGGGGGGGGGGCCCTCAGCCTGGCCTGTGCCCTCTCACAGTCCAGGAGGCCCGCAATCAATTGCCCCAAAGAGGTAGGCTCCGCCCACCCGGCCAGGGCTCCACAATGGATTGCCCGCGCAAAGGGAGGCCCCACCCACCCGCCACCTGCCACGGTCTTTGGGGCAACCATGGAGCCCCCAGATTGATCAATCGCCCTGCCAGCCGGTGGCCTGGGCCTCCCTCTGCAGGGCAATCATGTGATCGATCTCACCCCACAGAGGGAGACCCCGACCACCCACCACAGCCCGCCGGTCAGTGGCCTGGGCCTCCCTCTTTGGAACGATTGTGGAGCCCCCAATTGATTGATCATCTGGCCAGCCAGTGGCCTGAGCCACACTCTGCAGGGCAATCATGGGATGATGGCCGGGCCGCCGACCAATCGCATCACATCCGCCATGGCCGGCCTGGCACCAATGAGTGTCATAGTGTGGTCATCCGGAAGATCGTCCGGAAGGTCATTCAGCTGTCTGGTCTAATTAGCATATTATGCTTTTATTATTATAGATAGAAGAAGTAAGCCTTTATTAATTTAACCAGTGAGAACATCTTTATAGAGATGATTTTCACTAACTACATAAAAAAGTAAATAAATTTGATGTAAAAAATACCAGTCTTTTTACACATGCTATACGGTCTAAATAAAATTTGGACAAGCAAAAATGATAACCAGAGAAAGCTAGATGACACTAATTATAGAATATCAGAGATAAGAAAGATGAAATACTCAATGAAAGATTTTTTACATTAAAATGTTTTTCAACAACTGATTTTTTAAATGTTTCATAAAGAATATATAAAATACTTCGGTTATTTATAACAGTATACAAAGTCATACTTAAAACACTATAGTAATTAAATTAGTGTGGCTGGGAAAAAGCAAACTGTGGCCAGAGAAATAGATGAGGGTAGTTCTTTAGAATGACCTGAAAGGATAAGATAAACAGTAGCAAGCAGGAGTCACTGCCTTATGTCTAAGAATTATTACCATGTGTATGGAATAACATTATGTACACCCTAACCTCTGTTAACACATTCCACATTCTCACTCACACTCATCATTAATAACACCTTGTTTTATGACTATGTAAATATATACACACACGTGTATATATATGCATGTGTGTATATATGTTTGTTCATTTCTTCTAAAAGTCACATGCTAGTCCATTGGGAATAGATCCTAGTTAAGCATAAAAAAGTTTAAATAGCTACATTTTTCAATTAAATTTTAAAAAGAAAAATATGAGGTAAGTAATGTATGAAGTAAATATTTTACAAACTATCCTTGGGAAAACAGTTTTTTTTAAAATCATAAAACCAAAAAAGTAACCATACTGGTAAAAAACAAATGAATAAAAAACATGAGCTACTAAAAACATTAGTTGTTTCATAATAAAAATAATAATACTGCTCATCTGGTGTGGCTCAGTGGTTGAGTGTTGACCTATGAACCAGGAGGTCACGGTTTGATTCCAGGTCAGGGCCGGGTTGTGGGCTTGATCCCCAGTAGGAGGTGTGCAGGAGGCAACTGATCAATGAGTCTCTGATCATTGATGTTTCTATCTCTCTTTCCCTCTCCCTTCCTCTCTGAAATCAATAAAAACATATTTCAAACAAACAAACAAAAAACACAACAATACCTGAAGTTGTAGGTACTTCCACAGTAATACTGCTATAAGGTGGAGGAGAAGAGTCCGTTTCAAATACTAATGCTGAAGGAGCAGTCTGCACAATCTGCGGTGCTGGGTTTGAAGTTGATGGCTGCTCTATGGCAGATGATTCTGAATTATCCTCTTCATTGTAAAGCTAAGAAAACAAAGAAAAGAAGACATATTAAAGTGATTCTTTTTTAAATTTATGTTAATTTTTAAAGATCATTTCAGTCATAGGGTCACTTTTTAGCTATAAAGAAAGTAAAATAGTATTTAAAAAGATGAACAAACATTTTAAGAGACCTAATCAGTCTCTAACAGCTTTAGAATTATAGTTTCTTTACAATAAAGATGAAGTTCAAACTGTTAAGAATTTATGAAGAGAAAACAGTCTGACTACAGATTCAGATTAATTCAGTCCCACAGTAAACACTGTCTACCATGTATCAATCACTGCACATTACAAAGGAAAGGAAAGCTTCTAAAGATACAACCACAATACTAAGTAGGCACTAAATGACCACTCTCCAGACTAGCAGCACTCTCCTCAGTGTCACAAAACATCTCCCATGTTTCCCATTACAGGGTACCCAGGAGAATCCTAATTTAGTCATCTATAATCATACTTCTAAGAGAAAAAAAATGTTAGATGAGCAAGTAAAAGCAAATAACAGTACAGATATACACTAAGCAAAATCAACTAAAACAAGTAACAGTGAAGGTGTCAAAAAAGAGTAAACCACTTTCATAAAATAAAACAGGCATATTTCTGCTAGTAAAAACCTTTCTTGTTAGTATGAGAGAATACCATATTTCATGGTATTCCACAGACTGCACCATGAGTTCTAGATGCCCCCATCACCTGAACAAATTTGCAAAAAAAAAGAATGTTTACCCCGCCCTTCAGGTGTGCGCGCGGTGGAAGCGGGGGGGGGCCGAGGGAGGAGGGGAGGTGCGGGGGGGGGGGGGAATAAATATTAAAAAAAATGTTCAAAACCAAGTGTTACAAGATATTTTATCAAGACACAACTAAGTTTTCTTTTAAACAAATAAGGGTTTTTATTTCATTTTTTAGCCATTCTTACCTGCTCAAGATGTCAACTGAAAGAAAGGTGTAAGAATATATACAGTATAATTGAATTTTTTAAATAATCAGATATTGTTTATATAATAAATACTAGAGACCCAGTGCATGAATTCATGCACCAGTGGGGTCCCTCGGCCTGGCCTGTGGAATAGGGCCGAAACTGCCTCTCTGACATCCCTCAAGGGGTCCCAGATTGCAAGAGGGCACAGGCCAGGCCAAGGGACCCCACCAGTGCACAATCAGGGCCAGGGAGGGACGTGGGAGGTTGGCCAAAGGGGAGAGACCGCAGGAGGGCTCCAGGGTGTGTCTGGCCCATCTTGCTCAGTCCCAATTGGCCAGACTCCAGCAGCAAGCTAATCTACCAGTCAGAGCATCTGCCCCCTGGTGGTCAGTGCACATCATAGTGAGCGGTTAACAGGCCTTAGCATATCATTAGCATATTATGCTTTGATTGGGTGAACGGCCAACCAGCCGACTGGACACTTAGCATATTAGGCTTTTATTATATAGGTGGGTAATCAAAATTTCTGGAAGGATACACAACAAACAGCAAAGAGGGGCTGGTGGGGGAAGATAGTCCATCATTTTCTATTTGAATTTTTCACCCTAAACATAATTTGAAGTTTTTAATTTTTAATAAAACCAAAATGCAATAAAATGAAATCGCTAATTTCTGATTTGGCATGTTTCAGATGCAACAATGTTATGGTAGACTCCATATTTTATGATAAAAAACTTTCTCTAATATAAAATATTACTTAATATCATTACAATAGCTCTCACAGGTTAATATATATGCCTATGCAATTTCTGTTGAAAATGATACAATCTGTCATTGTAAACACAAAAAGACATATTAAAGAACTCAAATCAGAAAATGTATGCTTTTGTTGTTGTTGTTGTTGTTAATCCTCACCTGAGGATATTTTTCCATTGACTTTTTTTAAGGAGAGTGGAAGAGAGAGGGAAAGACAGAAACATTGATGTGAGAGAAACACATCAATTGGTTGCCTCCTGCATGAGCCCCAGGCCAAGGTACGTGCCCTTGACCGGAATTGAACCCGGGACCCTTTGATCTGCATGCCGACGCTCTATCCACTGAGCGAAACCAGTTAGGGCAGAAAATGTATGCTTTTTAAGAAAAATAGAGGGATAATGGGGCAAGAAAGTGATTAAAAAATAGATCAAGTTTATATTGCCAGACTAAACTGTTTTTCTGAGCTTCAGACCTGTATATCCATTCATTTAATTCATTTCTTACATAAAGGCTCTGGGCTGTGTATGTTCAATTCTTTGTTTCCCAAACTACACTGCCTAGCTAAGTTCTGCATGTTGTTCAGATATTAGCTTAAAATTAAGTTCTCAGGAAAGCTTTTCTTATCTCCCAAAAGCAGATTAGGGTTCTCTGATACAATCTTAAAGACTATGTTCCTCAGAGCATGTATCACAATAGTAATTATTTATGTACTCATTCATTTACAGTCTCCTTTCCCAGCTAAAGTGAGAGCTCTACAAAAGTGGAGGTTATATATGTCTTGTTAAACACTGAAAATAAAAGTAAGCTCCAAAGTATTTGGATTCAGCCTTGGTTAAAATTAAAAGAAAATACAATAGAGGTCACCAGTCACAATAGTATAAAATGGAAAGCCTTGAGAGAGAATAACCTTGTTAACCCAAGTATTTGACATTTCTAACAACAAGTATTACTTAGTAAGGAGAAAGAATATACTCACATCCCAAAGACCTCCAAGAACAAAAAGCCAAACAGATGGAGTAAATACCTTAAATTTCTATTTTCAAAAGAATTCAATTTCTGGTTAAATACCTTTTAAATGCTAAAACATCAATGTAAATATGCTAGATCCTAAAGGAAGATCTGCCCTACAATTATGCCTCTTTATCAATAGATCAATATGATTTTAACAAAGATTGCTGATCTCACAGTCCTCAAAAGAAAAAAAAGCCAGGAGAGAGAAGTTTTTGAGTGTGCTTTGTGGGCACCTTGTCATCCTTTTTTTCTAAGGTTGTCTTTAGGGCCCTGCTCTCCCTCCCAGCCTCCTTTTCTTCTCGAGGTCTCCTCATAACCTATCAATTTAGCTCACATCATTTTAGCATGAGCCCATATATATGCCATAAACGTCTATATATTTCATCCCAGGAAATTGTTCAGCCCCCCCTTTTGTGTTTTTATCCTAAACCTAGAGGCCCGGGGCACAAAAATTTGGGCCCTCGGGGGGGGGGGGGCAGCCCGGCCTGTGCCCTCTCGCAGTCTGGGACCCCTCGGGAGATAACGACCTGCTGCTTAG
>NW_005871072.1:7359720-7381815 GCF_000147115.1 Myotis lucifugus
GGGGGTTGGGGTGCCGCACTCTGTCACACACAGAGCCGCAGGGCAATCAGGGGGTTGGGGAGCTCCCCCCTATCAGGCACAGAGCAGGCTGATCAGGGGGTTGGGGTGCCTTCCCCTGTCACGAACAGTGCAGGGCGGATAGGGAGGTTTTGGCCCCGCCCCCTGACACACACAGAGCCGCAGGGAGATCAGGGGGTTTGGGCGCTGCCCCCTGTCATGCTGATCCCAGTGCCGGGAGGCCTCGCGGCTCTGCTGATCCCGGTGCTGGGAGGCATATTACCCTTTTACTATATAGGATAGAGGCCTGGTGCATGGGTAGGGGCTGGCTGGTTTTCCCTGAAGGATGTCCTGGATCAGGGTGGGGGTCCCCACTGGGGTGCCTGGCCAGCCTGGATGAGGGGATGATGGCTGTTTGCAGCTGGTCACACCCCCTTCAGGGTGGGGGTCCCCACTGGGGTGCCTGGCCAGTCTGGGTGAGGGGCTGAGGGCTGTTTTCAGGCTGGTGGGTGACTGAAGTTCCCAACCACTCCTTTTTTTTTTTTTCTTTTTTATTCTGGGCCAAGGCCTCTGCTGCTGAAAGCAGGTATCTGGTTTGTTTCGGTTCTATAATCGAAACACTGTATCATCTCCAGCTCTGAGATCCCGGCCGGCTGAAAGCTGGTTTCTGGGGTTTTGTTTAGCTTCTATATTGTTACAATGTTTCAAACTGCCAGCTCAGAGGCCGGCAAGGCAGGCGGGGAACGTTGGAGTCCTCCTTCACTGAAGCAAGCAAGCCTCATGTTCGCTTCCAGTTGCCTGGCTGCCGGCCGCCATCTTGGCTGGCAGTTAATTTGCATATTTCCCTGATTAGCCAATGGGAAGGGTAGCGGTTGTACGCTAATTACCATGTTTCTCTTTTATTAGATAGGATATGTTTTACATGTAACACATTTTAAATTTACTTTTAAAAGATTGCATTTTTCACCTGGCCGTCGTGGCTCGGTAGTTGAGCATCAACCTATGAACCAGGAGGTCATGGTTCGATTCTGGTCAGGTCACAGGCCCGGGTTGCGGGCTCAATCCCCAGTGTGGGGCATGCAGGAGGCAGCTGATCAATGATTCTCCTTCATCACTGATGTTTTTCTCTCTCTCTCTCTCTCTCCTTCCTCTCTGAAATCAATAAAAAATATATATTTTTTAAAAAGACTGCATTTTTGCTGTAACCGGTTTGGCTCAGTGGATAGAGCGTCGGCCTGTGGATTGAAGGGTCCCAGGTTCGATTCCGGTCAAGGGCATGTAACTTAAGACTCTATAATCCAGCTTCTAACAATATCCACTCTATTGCTTAGAAGCCCTATATATCATTAAAAACCTCTAATACCTTCAGTCACTTTACAAAATGACTTTTCCACTTTTAATCTAAATCTAGTTTTCTATGATGGCACTACATTCCTCAAAGGCCTCTCAATGAAGAATGTTAATCCTTGATGAAAATCCCCCTTATCTGGGAACAAGAAGGAAAATTTTCTTGAATATTGCCAGTTCTAGATCAAGAACCTCTCAAGTTCACATATCTATACAACCTGCCAGATGCTTTCCCATCCTGATTGTATTTACAAGGTTCCAAACATTCCCCAGGGAGTAAGACAAGCCAGCTCTATACCCCCAATATTGTCTCCTCTACCCTAAATCCTACTATAATACAAGATAAACCAACTTAACACTTCAACTACAAAACAGGAAGAGTAATAATACCCAGAGTTGAGTGGTCCAGTAACTACATCAGTTCTTCCACGACCTCATCTAGAACTGCTTCTACTAGAAAATAACTGATTTATACATTTTACTTCCTGGTCACAACTTCCTCCTGGCTTTTACCTCACTCCCTTGCTTCCACTTATGTCTATTCTTTGGGCCTTCCATTTGCTGCCACCTGGTTACTTTCTAGGTTATCTTATATAATCTAGACCAGCGGTCGCCAACCTTTCGGACCTCATGGACCACCAGTGGTCCACGGACCACCGGTTGGCGACCACTGGCCTAGACTATAAAGTGAAAAACTTGCATGATACTCACCCTCAATTTCCTAGTTCCCGTATCTTCTGCCACATCTACCCCATTGAAACCCAACCTGGGACATTCTGTCTACTCTTTCCTGGTCAAAGATAAAAACACATCACATAACTGTGTAGAAAGGTGCCAGTACAAATTTAGTTTCTGATCCCAGCAGCGCTGTCAAAACCAGTCATCACTATGGCAGGTGTTTCAGCTACACCACTCTCCTATTCCCCACTTCCAACCATGGAACTCTCAGTCAAAATCTTTGCTTCCTTACTTCACAGAGGAAAACAGGTTTTTAAGCAAAAATTCCTCCAACTTATCTCCCTCTGCATCTCTAAATTTATCATTATGGCATCCATCCTAACTTATATTCTTTGCTCTGAAATGCCAGACAACTGTATAGAGAAGATCCTGCCTCCCAAAAGATTGTTTTTCCTTTAAATAACATCTTTCCTTTTCTCCACTAACTTCTTTCTACCCACACATACATTCTATTCATGTCTTACTTAAAAAAGAAAAAAACCTACCCCCAGCTAAAATGATAAACTTTCTCTAGTGTTTTCCAAACTATTTCCATATCTCCCACTTTCTTTCAGTGACAAATACCCTAAGAGGGGGAAAAAAAGATATTTATCGTCATTCTGTGCACTTCCAATGCTCATTTCCTCTCTAATCCATTACCATCTGGCTTTCACTCAAACAGGTCTTGCTAAGAATATTGATCCTCTACTTGTTAAATCCAAAAACCTTTTTTTTTTCAGTCCTTACTCCAAAAATCTTTAATACAGTCAACACGGTTGAGTGTTTATAACTGGTTTTTCTTTAGCTTCCAGAGAACTAATCCTTTCTGCTTCTCCTCTTTCCTTTCACTATTCATTCTGCTTCTTTTTATAGGGACCCTAATTTTCCTCTGCCATCTTGTCTTAGCTAAAACTGAATCCAGAACTGTGGAGACTACCTCTAATACATAGACTGAATAGAAGGTGAATGCTGTGTGATCGGTTTCATTTGCAAGGGCATAAGACAACTAACTCCATGTAATATTGTTAAAGTTACTATTACAAGCATTCATTTGTCATTTAAAAAATTAGTATGGTATAATGTCTTATTTGATTTCATTCTTTAGGTGATTAGGTAGATGGTACATGAATAACTAGAAAAGAAGATATTTGATGCCAGAAGATCAAATTTTAAGGTACAGATCTACCACCTCCTAGCTACATAAAATTGATTGGGTCTTCCAGCTTCACCTTCTTCCTGTGATTCATTCATTCAGTCAGTTATCAATCAGTCACTCAACAAACTTTACAAAATGACTATTATGTTCTAGGTACTATATTGGGTGCAGGAAATAGGTACAAATCCAAGCCCATCAATCTCTAGAACTTCCAGCTTCTGGCAACTAGGACCTCTGAGGCAAGGGCTGCAACGTGGGGAATAAAGGAAAATAGAAGTTTACATATTCTATCAAAGGTAAACCAGGGGACCAAGACCAGCAAGACCCAGGCCTGAAACACCAACATTCTTCAGAGAAAGTTTCATTCTTCCCCAGCAAACAGAGAGAAGCTAAGAACAGAATCCTCAAGCAAAACTAAATACTGAGTAATATCAATTACTAAGACATGTTGTTGTTGATGGCTCATCCAGGAAGCATAGCAAATGCCAAGAGGCCATTGCAGGCAACAGTTAAAGGGCTCATCCACCAAAGTATTATATGCCAAAACAAACCCTCAAAAGTTGGCTGATAAAAATATACACATAATCTGAATAATTTCATAATAGCAGAAGCCAAATACACACACACGCACACACACACACACATTCTCTCTCAAAAAGTTAGCAAACATGTGCTAACTTTAAATAAACATATTTATTCTTATATAAATATTTATATATTTCTTTATTCCTGTATAAATAATACTTATTCTCATATTACAATGATCACTATAATGCCACATTTCTAAAAATACTAGTCAATACAAAAAACACTGTTACACCAAGGTTTTCCACAAAACTTAACATGACTGTCATTTTCCAGTAAAAATTAACACGTGAATTCCATTACTGCATTGATTTGCACTAGAAGTACAGACGCACAAGACAAAAAATATAACTTGTGCCTTTAAAGGAATCAGAGAGAAGATGAGTAGTTTTCTTTAGTACTCAAATTCCAATTGTTAGCACACATAATAAAACAAATTTACCAAGTAGTTTTGGAGGAGAAAAAACCCTGGTAATCTAAATTTTAACTTTACATTTTGAAAGACAATTCTGCTTTAAAGAGAATCCTTTAGTTAGCATAATTAAAACACTGATAAAGACTTGAAAGTATTGTGTTATACATTAATTTTGCTTTTAACAAGGTCAATGAAAAAAGCACCGTGCATTAAAAAAAAAGGCACTGTGTAGGAAAATGTTGTGTACAGAAAAATAAAAATACTGGCACAACTATTTCTGAGACTACTATTCAATCGCTAAAATGGAGCTAAGAATAAGAAGCATGCTGGTTAAGTACAGAGGTGCTGGAATAAACTTTTCTATATTCAACCTAAGCTCCAGAACTTACTCATTTTTACTAGTATCATCAACAAAGTGGGGTCTATTTTCTCACATGGTTTATGTAGAGTACAAAAATGAACACCTGTACATACTCAGAATAATGCCTGACATAGTAAAAGCCCAATAAATGTTAGTAGTTGTTTTTTTAAAAAGCACTTTATAGCCCTAGCTGGTTTGGCTCAGTGGATAGAGCATTAGCCTGCGGACTGAAGGGTCCTGGGTTCGAATCCGGTCAAGGGCACATGCCCGGGTTGTGGGCTCAATCCCCAGTGTGGGGTGCGCAGGAGGCAACCGATCAATGATTTTCTCTCATCATTGATGTTTCTATCTCTCTCTTCCTCTCCCTTACTCTCTAAAATCAATAAAAATATATTATAAATAAATAATAGCACGTTATACATATCATCTACTTTAGTTCCTAGAACAACCCTTTGAGGTAAGATGGAACAAACTTTAAATAATTGAATTGACACACCTAATTAGGGGCAATGAAAGATTCAAATTCAGGTTTTACTGTCACTAAATTCAGGCTCTTTCTATTTCAAGATGCCTCCAATAAAAATGTATAGGCAGTAATCTACCCTGGCACAAGATTACCTATATGACTACTTCCAATACTATGGGTACACTACACACACACCTATGAATCTACTCATCTACTACTCTTCAATGCTACTACTCTAATCCAAGCCCCATTATCTCTTACCTAAACTTACTGCCATAGCTTCCTAACTAAGCTGCAAACACTGACATTTGGGAGGCCCCCAATGAAAAGGTTGGCTCACCTAGAAATGACACAACACTGAGGCCCACTGATGAGTAAGTCAAAAACACACAAGCATAACTC
This sequence comes from Myotis lucifugus, assembly GCF_000147115.1. Taxonomy (NCBI): domain Eukaryota; kingdom Metazoa; phylum Chordata; class Mammalia; order Chiroptera; family Vespertilionidae; genus Myotis; species Myotis lucifugus. Next base: position 7,365,167 of record NW_005871072.1, read on the forward strand.
ATAGAATATAAGTAGGCAGAGCAGGAATAAACCGCCCCCCACCAAAAAACAAACCAAAAAAAACCACTTCCAACATTAAAGAAAACACACACACACACACACACACACACACACACACACACCACTTAGGAGGAAAGTTAATGCAAGGAGTAGAAAAACAAAAACAAAAATCTACAGTTGGCCCTAGCCAGTTTGGCTCAGTGGATAGAGTGTCAGCCTCGAACTGAAGGGTCCCAGGTTCATTCAATTCTGATCAAGGGCACATACTGCAGTTGCAGGTTCCTGGTCTGGACTTGTGCAGGAGGCAACCAACCAATGTCTCTCTCTCACTGCTGTTTCTCTCTCTGTCTCTCCCCCTTCCTCCCACTCTTTCTAAAAATCAATGGGAAAAGATCTTAGGTTGAGAATTAACAACAATAACAAAAATCTACAGTTGCCTCAAGTTCCAGACAGTGTAGGCCCCCTACAGTCTGACCCTCCCACTGACAGCAACTATAAACTTAGAACAAAATGCAAAAAAATAAAAAGTACCTGAGCATTCTGAATTAAAAAACAAATAGGGATGTAGAGGAAGTTAAAATTTGGAGAAGCAACCTGTACAGATGAGTTTCCCCGTTTTTTTCTTTTTGCAGTTTTGCTCGGAGGCAGAACCACAGTTGTGGAAAGGCATCATGGCTTAGGTGCTAAAACCCCACTATAAGTCATGCTATTTCTAGCCACACAAAGCATAGAATGGCACCTGGGAAAGCCAGAAAGTGAGGGGAAATCTCTAACCCTCGAACAATGCATGTGTAGATCTTACACAAAACAGATTATAAAGGACTAAGAAATTAAGCTTAGATTTGAACCACTGAACAGTGTATGAAACAGTATTTGCAATCTAAATCTGAGTCGACTGCTTCTAAAACAAAATATTCTCCAGAGGACCATAGCACAACACTCAGAAGATCCAGGATAAAATCCAAAATTACTACAAATACAAAATACTATGAAATATAAATCATTCTCCAGGGAAAATGCAACCAAGAGATGCCAATTTCAAGATGACTCAGATTACAGTTATCATATAAGAATTTTAAAGCAGTTATTATTGCTGTTGTAGGAAGTAAAGCAAAATTACCTTGAAATTAATAAAATGGCAGGGAATCTCAGCAGAGAAATATAAACAAACAAACAAAAAAGATAGAAATTTTGGAATGAAAAAAAAAATCCAATGATTGGGATCCACAGCACAATGAAGATGACAGGGAAAAGAACCAGTAAATTAATTTTTTTTAATTTTTTTATTGACTGATTTTAGAGAGAGAGGAAGAGAGAGAGATTTGTTGTTCTATTTATTTATGCATTCATTGGCTGACCTTATATGTGCCCTGATCAGGGACTGAACCCCAAACGTTGGCATCCTGGGATGACATTCTAACCAACTAAGCTACCGGGCCAGGGTGAGAGAGCCAGTGAATTAAATTGATTTTTTTTTAATTTATCCATTCTAAAGAACAGAAAAGGATTGAAAATTAAATAAGCAAACAAATGGACTTTTTAAAATTTTTAAAGATCTAAAAAATACATGTCATTTGAGGTTCAAAGGAAACAAAAAAAAAAAAAGGAGACTAAAACAGGAAAACAAATTTGAAGAAATAATGTCCATAACTTTTCAAAGGGATGAAGTAAATTTATAAATTCAACCTCAGTAAGGCTAAAACAGAATAAATTCAAAGAAAATCACACCTACACACAGCATAATAACATGTCTAAAAATCAAAAATAGTTATTGAAAGCAGCCTCAGAAAACCAATATATTACATACAGAGAAACAATGATTCAAATAACTACAGGTTTTGCAGCAGAAACCATAGTTGTCAGGATAAAATGGAACAACATCTTAAAAGGCTGAGAGAAAATAACTCAGCCAAAAATTCTATATCCAAAATATATACCTATATATTGCAGGAATAAAGGCAAAATAAAAGACATTTCAGATGAAAAGTAAGATAAGAGAATTTATTAACAGCTGATCTACACTTTAAGAAAATGGTAAAAGGAAGTTCCTTAGGCGAAAACATTTATTTTGTTTCGTGTGTTTTTTTTCTTTTGCGGGGGGGGGGGGGGGGGGGGGATTGAAACATTTAATAAAGAGAAACTTTTCAGGAATGAGGAGAGCATAGGGGGTGATAAATAAAAATAAATTTTCCTCTGAAGTTTTTAAAAATATGTGTCACTAAACCAAAAATTGTAACATTGTCAGGGTTTTCAATGAATGTATATATAATACATATAACATCAAGGTTGGTTACAAAGTTCTACACATATGACACTAATGTTATATATACATACCTAACTTTTCACTATTTATTACCATCTTAGAGGAAGCAAAAAATAATATAAAGAGAAATAATCTAAAAAATGGAAATTTCAAAAAGGGCACTGAAAAAATTTTTTTTAATCAAATCATCCATAAAAACACAGAAAAGGATGAAAAGAGAAACTACAACAGCAACAACAAAAAACAACCAGAAAACCATACCATGGCAAAAAAAACAACCATATCATACCAAGAAAGAAATACTTAAAGGATTCAGACAAGTTGTAAGTAAACAGATAGAAAGAGATATGCCATGCAAAAAAAATAAGGCTGGAATGGCTATATTGATATTAAATAAAATAGACCTGAGGACAAAGAGCACCACCAGAGATAAAGAGGGAGTATTTCATAATAAGAGAACCTCAAAATTTAGGAAGCAAGAAATTGAGAGGGAGATAACTCTATAATCACAGCAGATTTTAACATCCCTTACTCAGTAACTAATAGACCAACACAAAAACAAGTATCAGTAAAGACACAGAAGATCAGAATAATACTATGAACCAACTTAAGTGACATTTCCTAGAATACTATATCCAACAATGGAAGAGTATACAAATTTTAAATGCACACAGTACATTAGCAAGATAAATATATTGGACCACAAAACAAGTCAATAAATTTAAAAGAAATAAGATTACAGATTCACAAAAGAATTAAATTTGAAATTTTAAAAGTATTATCTAAGAAAATCCCAACTAAATAAAATTTAACACATTTCTAAATAATGTATAGTTCAAATAAGAAATCATAAGAGAAATTAGAAAGCATCTGTACTGAATAACAAAAATATAAAATATCAAACTTTGCAGGACATAGCAAAAACACTGTTAGAGGAATGCTTACACTAGGGGAAAAATGTTACATTAGAAAAAAAGGTCTAAAGTCAATGACCAAAGGTTCCACCAATAGAAGCTAGAAAATAAAAGGTATAGTAAACCAGAAAGAAAGAAAGGAAATAGTAAACAAATGAGGTAAAAGCAGAAATTAGTAAAATAGAATACAGAGACATTTAACAAAGCCAAATGATGGTTCTTTGAAAAGATCAACAAAATTGAAAAATATTATAGCTAGACTATCAAAGAAAAAATTGAGAAAGCAAATCTCGAAGTGAAAAGGGGGTTATCATCAGACCTACACACATTAAAATGATAATAAGAGATTAAGAACTTGATGCCAACAAATTCAATAACTTAATTTTTTACCTTTAGGCATCTTTTGTTAAGAAACCTACTGAAAATATCTCCCACTACAGTTGGGGAATAAACTAAAAACAGAGAAAGATTAGAGTTCAAGAAATAGAGACTCCACTTTCTTGATGAAGGACAGTCTCGGTATGACAGCTGTGCATCAGGCCTACAGAACAAACAGTACAGACAGAAACAGGAGGATGGAGGGCCTAGGAAGAATGTCTTCGAAGAACAAAATAAAAGAGCTAATAATTATTTGATGCATTTGACCATGCAAAAATATAGCTGAAGAGCAAATTTTGAAAAATTACCAGAGGCTATGCACAGAATTAACAATAGATATATAGAAAAATAAAGACTTAAAATTAGGCAACTCCATGAAAAATTTAAAAAGTTATACACATTACCCTGACGCAGTTGTGAACAGTACTTTCACAGTCATAAAATGTAAATACTAATTTCCAATTTAACTAAAGATTAGATGTTTTTCATACATTTAATCCTCACAATAATACTATGAGGTAAGGACCTGTACTATCCTTACTTTATAGATGAGGAAGCTATGACATAGAGAGGTTAAGTAATTGGCTCAAGGTTATAGGGCTTACAAGTGAGGAGCCAAGATTTGAACCCAAGAGATGAGACTACGAAGATCATGATCTGGGAAGGGAAAGCAGGACATGTAAGAAACAAAAGTAAAATTAATAAACCAACAAGTAGCTGAATATACATATATGTTAAAAATAGAGTTAAAGCAGTTTAAAGGTACGGTCTTTTGAGGAGAAAGATTTGGAGGACAATGGGGATGGAAAAGGGAACTGCTATTTCTCATTACTTATCTTTTGGTACTCTAACTTTTTAAACTGTATATCTGCATTAATTTGCTTTTTTTAAAAATATGCTGGTGAAAGAAAACTTGTCCACAAGCTGAATTCAGCCCACTCAATTACTGCTGAGTTGTGGGTTCTGGATAACCAGCTAGGTCCACTTATTAGCTACGTGATTACCAGACTCATGCTATACCATCCATACATACTCTTCATGTCTGGCATCACTATGAATAAAAGAAAGTTAACTATAATAAAAGTTCTCTTTCCTGGGATCTTTGATAAATTTTAACTCAACTGATAAATTTAGAATAAAATAAAATTTGCCCTCCAAGCTTCACTGCATAACCTTAAGCAGATTCTCCCTTGGACAATCTGCTATAAAATTAAAAGGCTGCAGAAAATGACCACTAACTACTTCTACAACATCTGGAAACAGTTTTTCCTTCTTTCCATAGGTAGACCAAATAACCTAACCATGGTTAAATATTTTGCAATTGCAAGTGACCAAGCAAGTGAGGAATTATGCAAAAGTACCAGAACTCACCAAAACAGATTCCTTGGCACTACACTAAAAGCAAAATACATATCCTAATACTGGACATCAAGAATATCAACTCTGTAGGACCCGGATCAAGGCAAGATGGTGGGCTTGCCATGAGCTGCTGAAAAGGGATGAAAATAGATATGCCTAGAAGCAAATTTTAAAAGCATTTAATAGCATTTTCTCTTCAAATCTTTTTCCATACCGCCTGATAAACATCTTGATTCACCATGGCAGTAACAGCAGTGAAATGGGCAATATCAAACAGAACTATCTTGAAACATTTATTTCCAATTCAAAATGAAACTTTATATTGTGTCTGTCATAAACCCACATATTCTTCTCTTCCAGATTGCTATAATTGCAAAATAGAGCTTGCTTTGACATCTGATGGTAGGGGAATAGTTTACTATAATCTTTCTGTGGACATTCCACATGAACACATAAAACCTATCCCTGGTCAGATCATGTGCGTGATTATGAAGAAACACAGTATCAAGTAATAAAAACCAGATTAGATGAACAGTTTGAGCAAGGACCCATAATAGAACTTAGCAAAATGTTCTTTACTACTAAGCACCATTGGTATCTCCGTGGCAGTATCATAGATGTCTGAGAAACTGAATCCTCCAAAAGACAGATCATATTGAGGTTTTCAGTAATCAAAGAGAAATGCTATCCTGTGACTCATTTGCCATTTGGGAAAATGCAATCAGGTATATCACTACTATGTTATACAGTAAAATAATAATAAAATGTCTTTTCATCTTTAAAAAAAAGAGTATCAACACTGTATAAGACAGACAAGACATAGTTACTTTTACATAATAGAAATCTAGGAAACTTCACTTTATAAACATAATATACCAGTAACCTCATGCACACTCTTGAAATCATTTGGAAAAGGCATTTATTTATTTCTTCAATAGTATTATTTACTAGGCTCCTTTAATGGGCTGGCAACTATACTAAACACTATTATAAGATCTAAGCCCTATTTCCCACTGAGTTTACAAAATACCAAGGAATAAGGACTATGATAGGGATAAGTGTACAGTGTTAAAAGAACACGGAACTTGGTACTAAAGGGTGGGAAATGGCGGTGGAGAGGCAGGAGAGGAAAAGAACATCTAAGTAGACCTAAATAAAGAATAGATATTAGTACTGGAGAAACGAGAAAATGGGAATACTCTGTTCAAAAGCCAGAAGGCAAGAGAGATCATGGTTTGAAGTGGTGGATGGAGAAGGATTAGACAAGAGAACAAAAAGTATTATAGTTCAAAAGAAAAAGAAAAGTATTTATAGCACCCTGCCTGGTGTGGCTCAGGTGGTTGGACATCATTCAGTGCAACAAAAGGTTCCAGGTTCTATTCTGGTCAGGGCACATGCCTGGGTTTTGGGGGCTCAATCTCTGGCAGGATGGGTGCAGGAGGCAGTCAATCAATGTTTTGCTCTCACATCAATGTTTCTCTCTCACCCTTCCTCTTCCTCGAAAAAAATTAACTAAAAAAAGTATGTATAGCTCATGTGCAGTGCAATAACAAATCAAGCAGTGATGAGGTAAGCAGAGGCTCATTTGTTTTCTAAAGGTTACAAACAAAAACTTAAAAGGGTCTCAAGTATTATTTCATATCCCTCCCCATTTTGAGGAAACCACAAAAAAAGTCATGCTGATATAAATGTAAGTCCCACCCAAGTGAGAACAAATATTCTATAAAAACATTTGTCCTATAAAAACACTCACTATTGGATTTCTTCTGTCCAACATCCAACAGGCTACAAGTCTTTAGAGCCTCAAAATTAGTAATGGGGTAAAGCCATTCAGTTTATTTCCTTAGTCTCAAAGCCTCTGCCAAACAGCACAATTTCTTTACATGGTGTAATGGGTAATTCTGGAGAAACATCATAGACAATCTAAACCAGAGCACATTTCTAAACTTTCAAAATGTTAATTATTCATGTTCAAACAAATCCTAAAAGCAAGCAAGTCAAAACCTTGAAATAATCTGATAGTAAGTCTTAAGAGTACTGCAACATTTCCCAACTTGCACTTGGAATGTCTTTAACAAGAATTTTACCCACACATTAATTTCAGCTAAGTTATCAAACTTTTGAAGAAACCATAACAACATGGCATGAAAACATAGACATAGGATGACTTACAATCACATGGTAGATAGTCTAGTCTTAATTACAATGTCTTGTCAGTAAATTTACATTTAATACATGTAAGCAGAGTGTATTCCATAGTTATTTAAACTTAAGATTAAATGTGCTCATATATCTAAAGCATTTAGTAGAGTTCTCAGCATATTCCTGACATAATGCAACGTCATTATTGTTCTATTACTTCTACACTAGTATTGATAAAATATATTATTTATTCCATCAACCTGCTTCATTTTCTTTAAATCACTTATCTACCTCTCCTCCACCAAAGTATGTGACATGAGACAAGAACTTAACTGTCTTGTTCACCAGTACCTAGAACTTGGCATACAGAGATACTTCATAAATTATTATATATGAAGTGAACAAATTAGTCAGAGGACCTTTGCGCCATAGTTAATGATATCTAAAACCTTACTTATGCATAAATCTGACAAGAGGCACTCAAAACATAAAATAAGCATATAAACTATCTATAATGTTGTATTTTCATGATATAATGCCAATGTATTTACTTGTTAGTACACAAATATTATACCATTACTACATCTTGTACTGCTCAAATATGCCTAAGTGATGGTTAGCATTTGATTCAGCATCATTCGCGTGAACTAATGTAGTATATTTATCCATATAATTTTTTTTAATGAGCTGAACTCAATGACATACTTACAATTAATACCACTACACACACAGAAATAGCCAGAGAAACTTTAATCTGGGGTCCATTCCAAAACAAATTACCCTGGCAACACAAGTTAACATAATACTAGTCTTCAAACTTTGGAAGCTTAGTATAAAACACGTCTGGAGTGTGAATTTCCTCAACTACAGTTTTTTAAACCTATTTTAAAGATGAAATAAAAATCAGACATTCACAGAACCCTGTAACACCTGTGAGAAAGAACACCAGTTTAGAAGTAGAAAGACACACAAAAAAGATAATTCAGTGTAACAAGTTCTCTAATATGGTGATTCTCAATTTTTCCTCTATCTTGACCTTGATGACAGATGCCTCCCTCTTCCAATTACAGTTTCGTAGTTTTTACATTAAAGAATAGGATTTTTGGAGGCAGACAACCTAGAAGGGTGTGGTACAGAACTTTAAATGAGAAATAAACAGGAAAAACCCCCACAGGAATGTAAGAGAGAATACATTATGGTTTAAGAATAAGGATGTCCTGCTGGACTCCATCAGTTAGTGCATAAAAATTAAGGGGGGGGGGGGCAGAACTGCTAAGATATGGCACTGTACAAAAAAAAAAGATATGGCACTGTACAGTATAGGAAGGTCAATTCAAGGAATATGTATGTTTAGAACAGAAATTTATACCTCAAAAATCCAGTAAACCTACCAGAATGGCTAAAATTAAAAATACTGACTATATCAAAATTTTGGAAAGGTGGTAAAGCAACCAAAACTTTCATTCAGTATTGGTGGAAGTGAAAATGATACTACTTTGGGGAAAAGTCTAGTGGTTTCTCATAAAATTAAATATACACTTACCCTATTGCCCAGTAATTCTACCCAAGAGAAATAAAAAACATGTCCACAAAAAATTTGAATAAGAATATTCCTAACAGTTTTATCCAAAATAGCCAAAAACGTGAAACAATCCAACTGTCTATCAACAGAGCAATGGATAAACAAATTGTAGTATAGTTATACAACTTATACAATAAAATACAGTACTATTCAGCAATAAAAAGAGATAAGCTACTGATATACACAATAACATGGATCAATCTCCAAAACTTCATGCAGGGTGAAACAAACTTTGCAGACAATATGGTGTATGATTCTAGTATATACAAAACTAATTTGAAGTGTGGGGGTGGGGGGGAACAGAATAAAGATCATGTGAGGGGTAGAAATTGAAAGGGAGGGGTCATGAGGGAACATTCCAGATGACAGTAATGTTCTATATGGGGGAATCGGTAAACTTTTTCTGTAAGGGGCAGAATAACAATACAGATTTGGCTTGGTGGACTCTGGCTCAAATACTCATTCCTGCCATTGTAAATGAGTGGGTATGGCTGTGTAAAACTTTATTTACAAAAACAAAAGTTGGAACTTAGTTTGCTAATACCTTCTCTATATTTTGGAAGTCGTTTGGGTTATCCAGGTGTATACATGTGTCAAACTTATCCAACTGGCCATGTAAGATTTATGCATTTCATTTTATGTCAATTTTACCATAAAGAAAAAGAACCATAAAGAAATATTAAACTCTAGCCTAGTTGAGCATTAAGTTTACAGTGAGGTACACTTATACCTGCAACTTACTTTGAAACATCAAAAAATAAGAGGAATTGACAGATACACAGTAACACAACTATACAAACTGTTAGTAACTGTAGACCCTTCTTGGTAAGTGTATAATTCTTTCAACTTTTCTATATACTTGAAAGATTTAATATTAAACGTAGGGGAAGGAGGAATTCAATAAGAGGTCAGTAATATGAATCATGCAGTGCAAATGAAAGATACACTGGAGGATGGTCAGATGCCATAGAAAGCGTCAAATTTAAAAAGCACAATATAAGTTCACCAAGAAAAGGAAAGTCAAATAAGAGTAGAAAGTTTCTTCATATCAGGAATAAGAAAAGAGTTTCAAGGAAAAAGTTCAAAGTGTCAGTATAACAATAACAAAGCAAAACAAAAGCTGAAAAGTATCTATTATATTAAGCATTAAGCACTGATATGTGGTAAGAATATAAACCAGATAAAGAATATTGATAAATTCAAAGGAGACAAATAAGTGAAAATCAAAGGAACTGCGCTGTGCCAAGAAAAGGCAGTAACTATAGAGCAAAAGGCAGTAAAAGGCTGCAATAGTTTTTTAAAATGGAAAAGAAAATTACTGTCCCTTAAAAATCAACATTTATTATTTCATCCAGAGCATGTTCTATTGGGCAAGGCAGTCCACCATGGCCCTGAGTGTCCCTGCACATTTTTGTTGAGTGTGACAGTCTGCAAAGCTTATCCATTTCCTGCTACTGAGTGGATTATTGTAACAAGTCACCTCCGCAAAAAGGTTACACATCTAACTGCCCTCCCAGGGAAAGGTGAACTAATTTGTTGTTTGCTACAATGTTTTTTGCTTGCTAGACCCTTGCTCCTGAGTTCTTCAGATGTGATCCATTCGTGCATCCATTTAGACCCATCACCCTCATAGGTCCTGGTGACAAGGAAAACCTACACAAATAGGCTGATGATCATGCAGCTTGCTGTGCTATGAGTAATAATGTCATTTATTTCTGACGTGGATAGTCTCCTGTTTTCTGCCAACAACCAAGAAACTTTAACCTACTAACTTATTAGCTTGTAAATACAGTAAAATAAAATCTTAAGATTTTTCAGTCTTGATATGAACAAAGAACAAGTTGATATTCAGGTTGCTAAATAAGAGACACAAAAATGGTCATCAGCAAAAATTGAAATTTTTTTTAATTTTTATTAAATCTTTATTGTTCAGATTATTACAGTTGTTCCTCTTCCCCCCCCCCCCCATAGCTCCCCTCCACTCGGTTCCCACCCCACCCTCTGCCCTTACCCCTCCCCCCCGTCCCATCCATAGGTGTACGATTTTTGTCTAGTCTCTTCCCCCACCCCACACCCCTTTCCCCCCCAGGAATAGTCAGTCCACTCCCTTTCTATGCCCCTGATTCTATTATATTCAGCAGTTTATTCTGTTCATTCGATTATTTATTCACTTGATTTTTAGATTCACTTGTTGATAGATGTGTATTTGTTGTTCATAATTTGTATCTTTACCTTTTTCTTCTTCTTCCTCTTCTTAAAGGATACCTTTGAGCATTTCATATAATACTGGTTTGGTGGTGATGAACTCCTTTAGCTTTTTCTTATCTATGAGGCTCTTTATCTGACCTTCAATTCTGAATGACAGCCTTGCTGGGTAGAGTAATCTTGGTTGTAGGTTCTTGCTATTCATCACTTTGAATATTTCTTGCCACTCCCTTCTGGCCTGCATAGTTTCTGTTGAGAAATCAGCTGACAGTCGTATGGGTATTCCCTTGTAGGTAACTGACTGTTTTTCTCTTGCTACTTTTAAGATTCTCTCTTTGTCTTTTGCTCTTGGCATTTTAATTATGATGTGTCTTGGTGTGGTCCTCTTTGGATTCCTTTTGTTTAGGGTTCTCTGTGCTTCCTGGACTTGTAAGTCTATTTCTTTCACCAGGTAGGGGAAGTTTTCTGTCATTATTTCTTCAAATAGGTTTTCAATATCTTGCTCTCTCTCTTCTTCTGGCACCCCTATAATTTGGATGTTGGTATGCTTGAAGTTGTTCCAGAGGCTCCTTACACTATCTTCATATTTTTGGATTCTTTTTTCTTTTTGTTTTTCTGGTTGGGTGTTTTTTGCTCCTTCGTATTTCAAATCTTTGACTTGATTCTTGCGATCCTCTAGTTTGCTGTTGGAACTCTGTATAATATTCATTATTTCAGTCAGTGTATGCTTAATTTCTAGTTGGTCCTTTTTCATAACCTCGAGGGTCTCACTAAATTTATCGGCGGTTTCTAGGAAATTCTTGAAAAACCTTATAACCGTGGTTTTGAACTCTATATCCAGTAGCTTGCTTTCCTCCATTTCTGTCATTTGTGACCTGTTTCTTTGTCCCCGCATTTTTTATGCTTCCCTGTGTTGACAGAGTGGCTTTCTGTGCTAGGTGTCCTATAGGGCCCAGTGGCTCAGCCTCCCCAATTACCTGAGGTGGACACTCTTGGTGCACCCCTTTGTGGGCTTTGTGCACAGTCTTGTTGTAGTTAAGCCTTGATTGTTGTAGGTATCACTGGGAGGAATTTACTCCAGGCCAATTGGCTGTGAGAATCAGCTGTGTCTACAGTGGGAGAACTTCTGTGCTGGAGACACCCTTAGGGGTAAGACTTGCTTCAGTGGGGCTTTGGTGCTCACTGAGTCTGCCCCCTGAGTGTGTCCCTTATGGATCTGAGGAGTTGTAATCTGGATGGTCCCACTCTGACCACTAGGTACACTGGCTCTTGAATGTCTAAGGAGGTGCTAATTTAGCCTCTGCCTGAGGCTACCCAGCAGGAGCTTTGGAGAGATCTGCAGATTCCTCTTCTTTGTCTGGGGTTTGATGGTGCCCAGATGAAGCCCAGCTGTGAAGCGATGCAAGCTGCTGTGGGGCCTTGGGCCTTCTTTTGGATGTTCTGGGTCTCTCTGACCCAGCTGCAGTTTGTTAGGTAATTTTAGATTGCAAAGGGCCAGGCCATTCACATGCAAAAGCCTCTGCGAACAATTTGGGTGGGGTGGGGTCTCAGGGAATCAACAGGACAGAGCAAACAGCTATGGCTGATCCTCAGCCCTGCCCTAAGAGGCCCCGGGTCCCAGTGTCCCGCGGTAATCGCTGCAAGCACCTCTGAGAGAAAGCCGCCCTCGAGTTCCGACGGATGCCAGACAGTCCAGTTTCTCCCCATATGTCCCCAGAGACTCGCCCAGAACTGGAGTTCAGAGCAGTCGGGAGCTTGTGTCTCCCTCCCGATTGAAAAAGACAACCGCGTCCTCAGTTGCCAGCCCTATCCACGTGTGCCCCCGTACCTCTGCACTTTACTTCCGCACCTCCTCTGAGTCTCAGTGTGCTTTTCTCTTTCCTTCTAGTTGTAGAATTTCCACTCAGCCAGCCTTCCTGTGGTTCTGGGTGATGTCCGTTTTTGTCTTTTAGTTGTACTTTTGAAGTGGTTGTGCGAAGCAGCAATTTCCAGTGTTTACCTATGCCGCCATCTTGGTTTCTCCGAAATATTTTTAATATTTTATAGTTTATTTACTTGACATTATTTATAATATTTATTTTCATGTACCAGTCTCTATACTATGTATATAGTGTAGACATATAGTATATAGAGTACAGTGGGGCTTGACTTACGAGTTCAATTCATTCCGTGACAGAGCTCGTAACTCAAATTACTCGTATGTCAAATCATAAAGTGAACGAGTGAGACACATGATGCTGGACTGATGTTGTGGCGTTCACTGTGACGTTTGCTGCGCCAACTAGCGGTGGGGTATCTGAAGCTGGCTCGTAACCCGAATTTTAGCTCGCAACTCAAAGCAAAAAATCAGCCGAGAGATGGCTCGTATCTCGAAAAACTCATTAGTCGGGACACTTGTAAGTCAAGGCCCCACTGTATATACTATATATAGTAAGTATATTACATTACATAACTCATAATAATCCTAATGAAGCCAAGGGTTCACAAATTGTAAAAAACACATCCTAAATATAAGCCCAGATGACTTTAACACGTTTTTTCAACCATTAATAGTCAACCTCCTTCCCAGCTGATTTATCAAGGGTAACTAATTCTCCAGATAAAAGAGCAAAGTATCTTTATAATATGAACACTTCATTATGTTCATAGAAAACTAACATTTTGGAAATGTTAATATAATCTTAAAATTTTCTTTCAAAAATCTGTGGCCAAGGTTTAGGCTAGGTTAAACAAATCCAAACCATCATACTTCAGAATTTCTCATGGTTTTAAAATGCAAATGTATGTTTTATTATGTTAACATATGTTACAAATCTTCTAAGACTATTTCATCATTCTGAAATACAGTTTGGGAAACTACTGCTACAATATACAGTGCCAATTTAACTTTGACACAGAATACCTTTGAAATCTTAGCAGTTAGCTTGTTACAGGCCCATAATCCTTTAAAATACAGAACATCAAAGTAGAATGTGGCCTAACAGCTTCAAGCCATGTCAACTACTTCATAGTTTGGCAACATTGCTTATTTCCTACTATACAAAACTGAATGTCCCATAACACAATGAAACTACCTATCATACCTGACTTTTTCTGAAATTAGACAGATAACAATCAAGGCTTTTTGTAGCTCTACACTGTTATCCACTGCTTTACTTAACAAAATTCAGACCCATTTAACATTGGAAGGGAAGAGACCATGGGAAAAAGTTTCCACATAAAACTTGTGCATTGGTTAATGGTCGTAAGTCATTTTGATGGTCCTGGGCATCTATGCTAACTCTCCAATATGGAATGCCAAATACCTTACTCCTAAGCATGCTTGCCTGTCTCCAACTTTACAACTTAAATTGTTTATCACTCAAATTTATTCATCTTTCCAGAGTTTAAAAAAAAAAAACTGAGCTAAAGGCAGCCACACAAGTTGTGTTCATCATACGAGCCACAACTACAGATTGGTTCCTAGATAATAGCCTACTGGAAACCAAGTCAGCTGCTTCTCTGGCATACACCTAGTTACAGTTATTGATCAGGCAATTTTTAACAAAACCAGATAAAATTACTACGTAGTAACGGGAATTAAAATCCAAATTTAAACTATGCTAAGATTCTCAACACTTTACCTTCAAGGAAAACAAACAGATGCCCTATCTACTTAAAGTGACTAGTATCTTTAGAACTGATTTTTGCCCTCTACTCTAAGGGAATGCCTCCACCCATTCAAAGTCTAGGTAGGACATATCTCCAGTTTGAAAACAAAACAAAATACACACAATAAAATATGATATTGTCCACTTATTTTGAAAGATGGTGTAGAGGGAACAAAAGCCTTAAAACTGAAAAAGCAAATTTCAATACTTTGATTTTAGAAACTTTTAAAAACTAATAGTTAAGTTTTAACTAGTTGTAACCACTGAAAGCAAATGTGACAATATAATAAATTATTTTAAGGCACAGCTACATCAGTTAAAAATGTTTTGAGTAGTGACTTGTGCATGAGAACATGGTTAATTCTGATAAGCAAAATCCCCAAAGAGAAAGAATTCAAATCAGCTAATGCCATTAAGGAAAACAAATAAGAACAGGAAAGAAACAAGATTACAAAAAAAAACAAAAAAAAAAACACAAGTCCCACTGGCAACAGTACTCATTATTTACCTACTGCATTTTATTTTTGTTAATGTCTGCAAAAATAAGAATGCCTTTTAAAAAAATAAAACCACCAAACCCATATACACTGACAACTTGAAAAATGCCTTACATGTTGGCAGCAATATTTTCCAAACTGTCCTGGAAAAAAAGATAAATTTCCAAAGAATTCAGAATATGGATCTTGGAGGTTTTACAAGATGTAAACCAGATGAAATGGAAGTATCATGAGCTTTTATCTTAGAAAAATGCAAACTTACATACCCTGGGATTTCATCTTTCAGTAGCCTTCATTTTTCTCAAAATGCACTTAATTGAAATTCCGAGTTCACAGCTAACTTTCACATGTGCAAATAGATTTGAAAGGTGAAATCTCCACTAACATATATACATTTGTAAAATGTCACAGAGTACTATTTAACTGCACCATAAGCGTATTAATGTTTTTCTCCATTCTCAGCAAAATAGGTTTAACGAAATAAATTACTATCTCAAAGTTTACAGAATAAGATGCTATTTAGCTGCAACAAAATAGTCCACTATTGCTAGGTCCATTTTTTAAATAGGGTTCACAATAAGAATCTCCAAAGAGCCCTAACTAGTTTGGCTCAGTGGATAGAGCGTTGGCCTGCGGACTCAAGGGTCCCAGGTTCGATTCCGGTCAAGGGCATGTACCTTGGTTGCAGGCACATCCCCAGTAGGGGGTGTGCAGGAGGCAGCTGACCAATGTTTCTCTCTTATCCATGTTTCTAACTCTCTATCCCACTCCCTTCCTCTCTGTAAAAAATCAATAAAACATATTTTTTTAAAAAAAAGAATCTCCAATGATACTACCAGAATACTAAAGGGAAACTATATTCAACAACATGACACTGAAAATGGAACACTTTTCACTCATTTCAACACACAAAGGTTTATAAGGTTCAAATGGAAAACCGTGTACTAAATGAAAAATGTGTTTTCTAACAAGATTAGCATTTTTCTAGTAAAACTCCCTATTTCCCCACCGGCAAACACATACACACATACACACATACATACATACATGATACGGGGATAGAAAAAAAGAATACAGTCACTTTTAATACCAGCAATATGAAAAAGGACAAAATGACAAGGTTAACTAGAGCTCGGAGACCAGAGCCGCATCACCACTGCTCTCCAGCTGCACCGTGTTTAAACCCACCATGTTTTGGCAGGTCCCCATCTGGCCGCGCCCGGTAATGCTGACATCCCCCCCTCCCCGCTCCGCCCCCTCTTCCACTTGTGACGCCGATCACCTTCCCAGCAGGTACGTGAGCTCAGTGCCATTCCAGCAGACAATCCAGGGGAATGGCTCCCAAATGGCTGGGTCAGGAAATGAGGAAACGATCGAGGAAGCGAGAAAATATATCTGAGAGACATGTTCAAATGGAGGGGATGTTGACAGCGGCGCAGAGGGTGGGGACGCGGGGTGGGGAGCTACGCAAGGAGCCGAGTCGGGAGGGCAGGGTCTCCAAGGAGGGCAGAGACAAGCTCCACGGGAGACAGTGAAAGAAGCAGGTCCGGCCAGGAGAGGAAAGGGGAAAAGCCAGCACGTCCCCTCCGGGAATAACCCGAGGGAGGGGAACTCCGGCGGCCGCGGCGGGGAGACAGTCCCCGGGCCACCGGCGGCGCC
>NW_005871072.1:7381915-7401361 GCF_000147115.1 Myotis lucifugus
CGCCAGTCGTGGTACACCGGTTGGAAACATCCTTTTTATCTGTTGGCTGCTACGCGAGCTGCAGAAGACCTCAGCGTCAGCAGACGCTCGGGGAGGCTTCCGGGACGCTGAGCGCGTTACTGAGCATGCTCGGCCGGTCGCGCATGCTCGCTGGGGACTGCGGCAGCCCGGCCGCGCGCGAGGGGCGGGGGCGTTGGCCGGGTGGGAGGAGATGGAACAGTCAGACAAGCCCGGGCGCTGTCTCGGTTGTCAGCCTGTCCCGAGTGGGCGATGGCGAAAGGGGCGGGTGGGGCGAGCGGGGGAAGGTGTCGCGGTCCTGGATTGGTCTCTTGGCGCGGGCTGGTGCACTGTCACGCCACGCAGAAGCAGAGGCGAGGAGGGAGGGAGCGCGTTCCTAGGACACCTGAGGACATGCCTCCCGTTTACCAGCACTTCCTCTCATTACTCACCCAGCCGGGGAGCGTGCAGGCAGGTCCATCTCTAGGATATTTTTTTTAATTTTTTAAAAAATATATTTTATTGATTTTTTTTTCATAGAGGAAGGGAGAGGGATAGAGAATTAGAAACATAAATGAGAGAGAAACATCCATCAGCAGCCTCCTGCACACTCCCCACTGGGGATGTGCCCGCAACCAAGGTACATGTCCTTGACCGGAATCGAACCTGGGAACTTGAACCTGGGACCTTTCAGTCCGCAGGCTGACACTCTATCCCACTGAGCCAAACCGGTTAGGGCTAGGATATTTTTTTTTAATATGTATTTTATTGATTTTTTACAAGGAGGAAGGGAGAGGGATAGAGAGTTAGAAACATCTATAAGAAAGAAACGGATCAGCTGCCTCCTGCACACCCCCTACTGGGGATGTGCCCGTAACCGAGGTACATGCCCTTGAACAGATTCGAACCTGGGACCTTTCAGTCTGCAGGCCCACGCTTTATCCACTGAGCCAAACCGGCTAGGGCTGAAGAGTATTTAACAGGTGTGTTAACCTAGATGCATAAGAACAATGGACAGGGCTGGCTTAAAACCTTTCACTAAAATGATATGTCTAGGGCATGACTACCCCACATAACCTGCCCAGTTAGGAATTTATGATCAGATCACCCTATGAGGTTACTTTCCATAGAACCCCGTTTTTTTCATCCAGACCTACTCTGTGTGTGTATGTATCTCCCACAGGGCACAGAGCATGTTTCCCCATGGAGGAGAAGAGTATGATGGGCAATGTAAAGTACCTTTTAACCCAAAGACCTGCTTTCTATAGTCTGAAAACTGTGATCCTACATGATCTGGCCCAGCTACCTTTTTTACTTTAACTACTGAATGACCAAAAGGGATTCCTGGAATGAAGAAGGCCAGTGGATGAGCCTGATTGGCTAGGTAAAATAGTAAAAATACATTAAAGACAAACTTATTGAGAAATCAACAACTAAAAAAATCTAAGCCTTCCTGGCAGTCTTTTTTCAAAGCATTCGTCAGTTCTTCCTATGTTTGCCATCTTAACACATCTGGTGATTGAGAGCCTTAATAAGCTAACAATATTAAGATATGATGATATCATATTTAAATTTAAGCTTGCTTTCTTTTGAGCTAACTTAATGTATTTTAAATTCTAAGATAAACATATGACATTTCCTTGTATTACTGTACAAGAGCTCACCCTCACAATTTCACCCCAAATGGTATCACCTTTCAATGATCAAAACAATAGCCACTGATAAAAAATATATTAAGAAAAATAAAAAAGATCATATATAATTTTGGGGAAAAAAATCCACACCAGCCAATTTCAGCAAAATGAAACTAGATTCCTACATTGCTTATGGTCTATACAGTACATTTAGAACTTACTTTTATGTGTACTTTCATTTTCATTAATCATTTATATGTCCGTTTGTTTTTCAAATAGACTGCTGCTCAGGGTAGCAGCCATTTTTTTACGCCTAGCTCCTCACACAGAACGGTACTGAGATCATAGTGGTGAAAAACAAAGATGTGGCCAAAAGCAGACATGCTGAATTCTGTCAGACTTATGGACTCTCTCAATTTTACCCTCCTCCCAAGTTTTGTGAACGTTTTGCTAATCTTGAGAGCAGGTGACAAAATTCAACTGGAAAGCATCCCCCCCCCCCCCCCCCAGCCATTGGAGAAGGAAAAGGAAGGAGAAAGAGAAGTAGAATAACAGCTAACAGGTATTGAGCCCTTACCAAGCCAGGGATTGCATGTGTTCCATTATTTCATCCTCATAACAACTCCATGTCGTCGGCACAATTGTAGTCCTTGTCTAACAAATCAGGAAACTGAGGCACTGAGGGTTCAGAAATCTGTCCAAAGCCCAATCACTAGTAATTGCTGACACTCCAGAACCTTTCCTATGTTGAGCACTGTGCTATAATGCACCCTCCTTGGCCTCCCCCACAAAAACCCTTGTTTTTCTGTCCATCACTACGGTGAAACTTGCACAGAACACACAAATAAAAATAGTGATGCATCAAAAAGAGCCCATCTGGCTTTCTTAAATTCTTCTTGATTTTTATGAAATAAATGATTCTCATCATCCCCCAAGAGCCATTCTGAGCTCACCTTGCCCATTTCACAAGTAAGGCAGTTTGACCTGTTATGAGCCATCACAAGCACAAGCCCTGAGTTGTCCCACTGGGAGCAACGTATTTGGGATGAAATGGGAATAACAATATTGTTATCATTTTAGAGGTCTTAAGCAACATCCAATATTTTAAACCCCTAATCTAGTGGTGGTGACCACTCTAGTTACCTAAGGAATTGATGGTCATGTACCACTATAAATTACCCAGGTGGAATTTTAGAATTCTAGTGCACTTCGCTAACAGCTCTTATTCTAGCCTAATTAATTTTCATCTCCAAATACACAGCCACCAAAATGTTATTAATGCCATCCTACAGTCCTGGGGTAGATATGGAGGTAAGCAGCCTGCATTCCCTGTCAAGAAAGCACTCTGTCCAGCAGCAAGGAGTGTGATGAACCAGGAACTCCAGCTGTTTTGTAGGGGCTTCCTTTAGCTTTCAATAGAGGTCATGCTATTTTCAGGGTGGCACTTGGCCGTTGACTGAACAGGTGGAGGTATAGGCCTAGCCTGACACTGGACCTCTGTAGGGGCCAATCTTTTCTTCAGATCTCCCTGCTGAACTGGCAGAGACTTTGTCAGCTCGGCAGTATATTGTGACAATTTTTCCTGCCCAAACCTTTTTACTTGCCCAAATGTTAACTTCCCAATAAAGATCTCAAATTCATAACTTTATATCAGCATCTGCTTCCTAGAGAATCCAATCTAGACAAGTACCAAGATGTAAAGTGATAGAACACTGTTAATGTTATCAAAATTGTGTTAAATAACTACAACTGTCCTTTCACATCTTCAGAAAAACCCTCAATATCTTCCACTGTTACTATTTTCTTGTGTGACATTATGTATCATACCTGCAAGATATCTTCACCACCTGGGGTGGGAAGGGGGGCGGGAGGAGGGAGATTGAGAAAAAAAGAGAAAGAGCTCATGTTTACAGACAACAGTGTGGTGATTGTGGAGGTGGAGGGAGGTGGAAGAGGGTCTGGGAGGGTAAAAAAAATAAAAGAAAATAAAGGAAAAAATATATATCATCATAGCAACCCTTCTGTTAGTGCAGGATTGAATAATCGGGGCTATAGCTAACCAAGCTGACAGAGAAAACTATCGCATGCTTATTTAAATACTGCAAACTGAAAATACAATGTCTGTAGATTTGATTACATTTTGAAAATGAAATGTATTTAATAAACACTGCCTTTATAATTATTCAAAGTATATATATATATATATATATATATATATATATATAGTTAATCCTCACCTGAGGATATTTTTTCCATTGATTTTTAGAGAGAGTGGAAGGGTGGGGAGAGAGAGAGAGAGAACACACCTATTGGTTGCACACGCCACCACACGCCCCAACCGGGGATAGAACCTACAACACAGGTATGTATGTGCCCTTGACCAGGAATCAAACCCAAGACCCTTCGGTGTGTAGGCTGATGCTCTAGCCACTGAGTCACACTGGCCAGGCTTTATATTTTATAGGTACATTTATATAGAGGGGCATCACCAAGCAACAATTAGTAAATACTTAGATTCTAAAAAACTACATCTCAGTCCTAACAACGTTTTTATTTAGATTTTAATTGTTCCTTTGTTTGGTCATGAGTAATAAATGTGAACAAGTCAATAGCTATTTTGCTTTAGGGACTACATATTTTAAACTGGGCTAAATCATTAGTTATTGAAATGGCTTTGCTTTACCTTGAGTACAGAAGGCTATTTTCATTGATTTGTTTGTTTGCTTGTTTTTTAATTTGAAAGTACATTTATTAAACCTGGGGACAGTGAAACGAGGAAAGGCCTAGGATAGAAGAAGCAACAGGAGAGAGACTAGGTGGGTAGAATCAGAGAAAAGGGAGCCTTAGGGACAGGTTCAGGGGATTAGCCTGAGATGAGCTGCCCCTGCCCATTGCTCCCCAGGTGGGGTCCCTTTGAGTTTATGAGATGCACGCCTGTTGGGGAAATAGAGAGGGAACGGCACGGGAGTGCTCCGGGAGGGAGAACGGGCCCTTTGACCATTCTAAAGCAGAACATTGTATGGTGTTATGTCTCCTTTTTTCTGTCACAGAAGGGCAGGGCTGGCACTGAGTATATTGCCTATTATAACAGGTTTCTCTTGACTAACTAGTGTGTGATCATCAGGTAAGGAAACAAACACATGTGCATGTGGGTGTGGCTGTGTGTATAAAATACTGGGAGAGAAAAATATCTCCTACACTGTCAAGGTTTTCTTAACGTGTTAATGATCATTTGCTATCTTTTTTCCTATAACAGGAATCAGGCCTAATTTGTTAAACAATATTGTTGCTGTAAGAAATGTCCAAAACTGTAAAGAATTTAGGAGTTTACTTGACTCAAACTAATGATAATTGACTGGGAACAAGATCTCAAATGCATCAGAGAAGGACAGTTTTGCAGTTTCTTTTATTCGTTTGAAATGAAGGAGGAAGTTAAGGAAAATTACATTAAAGTGGAAAGAAAAGGGCAGGGGATTGGATTACAGGATAGTTAACAAGGTTATGTGCTCTCTTGAGGGTTGTGAATAGAAAAAGGGGTTACATACTAAACTTGACAAGGTCAGGGGAGGCCTGCATGTTTTTGACTTTTTTTTAGAGAGAGAAAGGGAAGAGAGAGGGAGAGAGAGAGAGAGAGAGAGAAAGAAAGATCTATTTAAGAGGGAAAAAAAACAATTAGTTGCCTCTCTTACTCGCCCCAACCAGAATTGAACCTGAAATCTTTTTGGTGTACAGTTCAACACACCAACCAACTGAGTCACCCAGCCAGGGCTAGGATGAAATTCTTTACAGCTCAGTCACAAAGAATCCTGTAGTAATAAGATCAATGTCCAATAAACAGTCTTAAGGTAAAAACATCTGACAAACCTGTAGAGAATTTTTATAAAAATTTATTTGAGCCAAACAATGGATAGGCCCAGAGCAAGACTTCAACAGACTGAGAAAATGTTTCTCAGAATGGCAGTTTGCAGCTTTTTTAATGCATTTTGAATTAAATAACAAAAAGAAAGAAAGAAAGATTACATGAAATAGGGGAAAAGCAAGGTGGAGCTTGGATTACAAGATAGTTAACAAAATTATGTGCTCTCTTAAGGGTAGTTTTAATTCTTTCAAAGGTGTTAAACTAGGTGGTTTTGCTTCTGAGGGGTCTGAAAAAGGGCATATTAAAAGAAGAGTTAAACTAAATGCACCAAAAAAAAAATGGACAGAGTTTGCTTAAGGTAAAGATCAGTCTTCTACTCAAGAATCTGTATGCCTGAAAAATGACTACTCAGATGACCAGGGAAGGGAGAAAGAGACAAAGACAGAAAGAGAAACATCCATTGGTTGCCTGCCATATGAGCCCTGACCAGGGATAGAACCCACAACCTGGGTATGTGCCCTGCCTGAGAATTAAACCTGAAACCTTTTGGTGTATGGGATGGCATTCCAACCAACTGAGCCACCCTGGCCAGGGCCATAAATTAGTTTTGACTAATTTATAGTTTTGACTCGGTATACATGGAATTATATTACATGTATACTTTTGAGTATGATTCTTTTGTTTATGTTTGTAAGATTGATTGGTGTTGTTGAGTGTAGCTGTAGTTAGTTCATTTTTGTTGGTATGTAGTAATTGTGATCCTATAATCCATTCCCTGTCTTGTTTTCCCCCACCTCCATGTAATCTTCTCTCCTTAATTTCAAATGAATAAAAGAAGCTGCAAACTGTTCTCTGGAGCATTTAAGATCTTGCTCTCTGGCATATATAGTCAGAATGGCTCAAATGAACTTATAAAAATTCTCTACAGGTTTGGACATTTCTTGCATCAACATACTCTTTTGTATAAATATACCATACTTTAAAACCTGATGGACATTTGAGTTGTCTGTAGTTGGCTTGTATTACTTTCCCAGGACTGCTGTAACAAAGCCACAAACTGAGTGGCATGAGCAACAGGAATTTATTGACTCTCAGTTCTGGAGGCTAGAAGTCAGAGACCAGGGTTGGATCCTTTGGAGGGATGTAAGGAAGAATCTGTTCCATGCCTCTTCCCTAGCTTCTGGTGGTTTTCTGGAAATCTCTGGCATTCCATGGCTTTAGAAGGATTAACCTGTTCTCTGCCTTCATCTTTACATGGCATTCTCCCTGTGTGCATATCTGTTCCAAATTTTCTGTTTCTAAAAGTCACTAATGCCCTAGCTGGTTTGGCTCAGTGGATAGAGCATTGGCCTGTAGACTAAAGGATCCTGGTTCAATTCAGGTCAGGGCACATGCCTAGGTTGCAGGCTCAATCCCAGTATGGAGTGTGAAGGAGGCAGCAGATCAATGATTTTTCTCTCATCATTGATGTTTCTCTCTCTCTCCCTCTCCCTTCCTCTTTAAAGTCAATAAAAATATATTTTAAAAAATAATCTATATATATAAAAGCCAAGAGACTGGAATGACCGGAATGACCAACAATCGGACACTATGACATGCACTGGGGAGCCCCCGATCGGCTCCTCCCAATGGCCCTCAGCCCCTCCCCCCAGCTGGCCCTCCCCCTGATTGCCCCCACCCCCCAGGTCAGGGGCGGGGTGGGCTGGCCAACCTCCCGGGCCCGCCCCCCCATGCAGGCCAGCCTGATCAGCCCCCATTGGGGCGGGCCAGCTGGACCCCACCTGTGCACGAATTCATGCACCGGGCCTCTAGTAACAAATAAAAGGTCACTAGTCATATCAGATTAGGGCCCCACCCTACTTCAGTATGACCTAATCTTAAATAATAACATCAGAGAGATTACAATGTCATTTCAAAGAGTTCAGTTTTATGGAGTACCAATGATTTTTCTCTTCAAGAAAAAAATGAAGTTTAACTTTATGTATCTGACAAATAAAAATCATATCTTTAAGGAATATGGGCTTAATAACTTATTGGAAGCAAAAGCTTCTTCAGACTCAACTAAGACCAATGTAATTCTCAGGGTGAGCATCTGGAAACATATATGACCAAACTTCTCAGGAGAATTTTTAATAAAATCTAGATTTAGATTGCTCTAATATAAAATATTAATGTAAACCAGAAAGAATGTTTAAATATGTTTTATAATTTTAATAATAAACATTTTTCTGATTATAGGCATTTTGAACATACAGAAAAAGATACAAAAGCAATTTAAACTTTTTTCCTAAGTATAGTTTCTTGGGGCCCAGAGAAGTGAACATAGTGAATAATTCTCTATATTTGATTTTATAACCTTTTTTCATTTAACCTTATAATACAATACCCTACATTGGTTTATTTTCAAAGTGATGAAAAATTCTTTATTAACACATTGCAAGAGAGGAAAATAGCAAAGTAATCAAGAATGTGGACTTAAGCCATATTTCTGGATTCAAATCCCAGTCCCAGCAGTTACTAGCATAAAATTGAGTCAGTTACTACTTCTCTGTGTCTTAGTTTCTTTTTATTTTTTAATTGATTTTATTGATTTCAGAGAGGAAGGGACAGGGAGAGAGAGATAGAAACATCAATGATGAGAGAAAATCATTGATCAGCTGTCTCCTATTCACCCCACACTGGGGATCGAGCCCACAATCTGGGCATGTGTCCTGACCAGGAATCAAACCATGACCTCCTGGTTCATAGGTTGATGCTTAACCATTGAGCCATGCCGGCCGGGCTGTGTCTTGGTTTCTTTATTGAAAAATGGGAATATTAATAGTGTATCTATCTGATAGGGTTGGTATAAGGATTAAATGTGTTAATCTTAACACATTAAATACATATAAAATTACTGAATAGATATAACGTGCTTTAATAGTGCCTCAGATACTAAGCATTCCAGTAGGAGTAGTAATAGTAGTAGCTATTAAATATCCTTAATATGGCCCAGCTGGTGTTGCTCAGTGGTTGAGTGTCGACCTATGAACCAGGAGGTCCTGGTTTGATTCCTTGTCAGGGCACATGTCTGCGTTGCAGGCTCAATCCCCAGTATGGGGCATGCAGGAGGCAGCTGATTAATGATTCTCTCTCATCATTGATGTTTCTATCTCTCACCCTCTCCCTTCCTCTCTGAAATCAATAAAAACATATATATTTTTAAAATCCTTAATAAGGTACTCTACTGAAATATTAAAACAAGACACATAATAATTGACTAACTACACTTAAAATCTGTAACATTATTTATAGGCAATTTATTTATAATGCTACCTCAGTTTAACATTTAACATCTATAAGGTATATTAGGTCAAGTAGTATGACTTCTAATTCAAATTTTTAATTTATGGATTAACTTTGTAATTTTATTTTTCACTTGTCAGAGGGATATATATCTTCACTGAAAAACATAACTTGTCAGATCTTCTAGTGGACAGTGTTTAAAAATATAAATGAAAATCAATAAAATGTAAACTTCCATTCCCCAGTCCCACTAAGCACTTGCTCATATAGCTAGGGCAATAGCCATATGTGGCTAGTGGCTACCATATTTGACAGAGTAGACATAGAATGTTTCCATCACTGCAGAAAGTTCTGTTGGATAGAGCTGTACTATGGTTTGTAGGCAGAAAGTGGCATGATTTGATTATGCATCAATTCAAGCGTAATGTGCTTTTGCTTCAGTTTCATTCAACTAATTATGCAATATTTAGTAATTTTTAAAAATATAATATAAATTTAATATTATTTGAGATCAATCATCTATGTAAGGATCAAATGCAAGAAAAGCAATATGTGAGTGTGATATACACATTTCATTTCACATTTTTCTTTTCTGAATTAACTAAAAAGCTCCTCTCACCGTACTTAACAAATGTTATTATTTATTTAAAAAATATTTTTATTGATTAGGGAGAAACAGGAAGGGAGAGAGAGAGGGAGAGGGAGAGGGAGGGGGAGAGGGAGGGGGAGGGGGAGAGGGAGAGGGAGGGGGAGAGGGAGAGGGAGAGGGAGAGGGAGAGAGAGAGAGAGAGAGATGAGAGAGAAACAGATTTGTTGCCTCCTGTATGCACCCCGACCAGGGATCAAACCCGAAACCTGGGTATGTGCCCTGACCAGGAATAAAACTGGAGACCTTTCAGTGCACAGAATAATGCTCAACCTATTGAGCAATGTTATCTTTTTAAATAATAATTTAACAGATTAAACACAGCTTTAAAAACTTTTTATAAGGAAAAAAATCACAATTTGCAAAGAAATAGAGACTAATATAATAAACCTCCCTGAATACATCATCCAGTTTCAACAATTATCAATTGATAGCCAATCTTTTTTTCATCTATAACCTACCTGCTCTTATCCCCTACCCGCCACTGAATTAATTTGAAGCAAATCTTAGACATAAATATTATTTTGTCTTTAAACATTTTAGTAGGGATCTATAAAAGATAAGAGCACTTTTTAAAATATAATAACAAAATATCCATTAGCATAGCTAAAAAAAATAATCTATCAGTAATTCTTAATATTATCAAATATATAATCCTTAAACAAACAAAAGAAACCCGTTTGTTTTTCTGACTTTTACATCAAATTTCAAGGTTGGAAAGCACATGTGATATTGTCATCAATTCAAGGTCACTGATTATTTTGTGTCAGAAATGCTATAGATCAATATTCAGAAAATGAGAGCAGTATGTTTTATCTATTAATTGCTAACAACAAAACAAAGCTTTATAAATAGACTAAAAAATAATCAATTGAAACAAAAGTACTTAGGCTATCAAACTATTCAAAGTAGGCCAAATAATCCTAATAATATAAACAAGTTACTACCTCACACCCATTAAGGTGGCTTCTATCCAAAATCAGAAAATAACCCTTCTGCACCTTTGATGGAAATGTAAAATGCTACAGCCACTGTGGAAAGCAGTATGATGGTTCTTCAAAAAATTAAAAATAGAACTACCATATGATTCAGCAATTCCATTTCTAGGTACATACTCAAAAGAATTGAAAGCTGGGTCTCAAAGAGACCAGTACATCAATGGTCAGGCAGCATTATTCCAAATAGCTCAAACATGGAAGTAACTCAAGTGTCCATGGAAAGAGGAATAGATAAGAAAAATGTGGTGTATAAATACAATGGAATATTATATGCCTTAAAAAAAAGAAATTCTGACATTGACTACAACATGTATGAACATTGAGGACATTGTGCTAAGTGAAATAAGCCAGTCACACAAAAAAGACAAATACTGTATGATTCTACTTACATGAGGTACTTAGATGTGTGGCTTATGACCTAATAGTTAAAGTTAAAATTGAAGTTTACTATGAGAATGCTCTTCATTTATATAAGGTTATTAACCAATGTTACCTCAATACATTTAATAATTAAAAAAAACAAAACAGGTTGTCATGAGAGCCCTGGCTCTATACTTTTCAAAAGTGAAAGGAATAAAATCCTAGTAACAGAATGCAAAGATTTTATAATTTTTTAAAATATATTTTATTGATTTTTTACAGAGAGGGAGAGCGAGGGATAGAGAGTTAGAAACATCGATCAGCTGCCTCTTGCACACCTCCTACTGGGGAGGTGCCCGCAACCAAGGTACATGACCTTGGCTGGAATCGAACCTGGGACCTTTCAGTCCGCAGGCCGACGCTCTATCCACTGAGCCAAACCAGTTAGGGCAGATTTTATAATTTTTAATACATTAGTCCTTCATTTGTGAAATTATCAGTGTTTATTATGAGCTTTGTAGAAATGAATATGACACATATCCCATTTTTATAGATCCTAGTTTAGGGGAAATGAATCATCTAAATATTCCAAAGAATATTAATAACCCTAAGGAAATTATGAAGCAGGAAAGGTTTTTCTTCAGAGCACTCAAATCCTCTCAGGGATTGAGTCCGAGACATTTTATTAGTTTGTAAGCAAGACTTTTCTCACCTTTGGTTATAGGCAGAGCTGTTACAGGATTCTACAGGTCTTGGTTCACATCAGTAGTCATTCCTGATTTATGAACTTATTTCCATGATTTTCTGGCAGATGGCAGTAAAATGGCTTGAGAAAGTGGTTGTTTTTTCTTTTTCTAATTTGCACAAAAACATGATTTGGGCTAGTGGCAAGGCTGGTATGTGCTTCTGCTCCTCTACTCTGGGCAACCTAACTTGTAATATACTACCCAAAGCACCCCAACAGCCCTCCAAGGGCCCTAGCCCCACTCATATCCTAACCTTAACCCAGCAGACTATGTCCCAGAAAACTTCCAACGTCCTGGGATTAACTCTGTCATCTCCATTCAAGGTCTTGCTATCATTTAGCAGTCAAGACAAGGAAGTCCATAAGCTAAATTGTGATAAAAATGGAAATCAGTCTTTGTTCATGGCTTTCTCTCTTTGGACATTCAAAGTCATAATTCATAGAAGTGTGTGTGTGTGTGTGTGTGTGTGTGTGTGTGTACGTGTAAGAGAAAAGAAGAGGGAGGAAGAGGGAGAGAGAAATCAAGTAAAGTAATAACCTTTTAAAGATACAGTATTCTTACTATGATTACTATAATCCCTTGCTCATCTCCATCTCCTATCCCAGATGAAACTCTTTTAACGTTTACTTTTCCCCCCCCTGGTATTTAGATTCATATGTCTAAGTAATCTGTTTATACTGGTGTGTCTTATTTATCAATTTCAAATTTATTTATTAATGTCCCGTAATGGTAAGTTAAGATTTATATTTCTTCTACTACCAATCCCACTTTCCTTATATCTGTCACTCTCCCAAGATAGTTCTAATGCAAGTAGAGGCCCAGTGAACAAAATTCGTGCATGGGTAGGGTCACTAGCATGTTAAGCGCCATGTCAGTCACCAGTGAGTGACACTATACTTTCCGTCCAAAAGACAAAACAGGCTGGGCGCTTAACGTGCTAGCAGCTGCCTCCCTTCCCCTAGCCACCTGCCACCACCGCCGGCAGGGCGGGCTGACTGTGGGGAGGGGCTGCAGGCAGTTGGCCAGCCGGCCTCGTCCCCTGGTTGAACTCCTGGTCCAGGGGACAATTTACATATTAGGCTTTTGTTACATAGGATTTTTGGTTAAATTGGTATTCAGAGTTACGTTTGCATGTCTGTGTAAATGTTGACACTTCAGAGTCATGTTCTTTCCTGTAAAACACTATTTTTCCTAGAATTAATCATTGCCACATTTTGTCATTTCTTAACAATAACAGCCTCATTTTATAATTTCTCATGAAAAATTTTATACATGTTCCAGCATATCTGTCAAATACCAGTATTTTCCAGTGCTCAAACATATCAGATAATTTATCAATTCTATTTTTTTTCCCAGAGGCTACCCCCAACTTCTGCTCAAATCTTGATTGATTGATTGTGGGTTTGTTGCACAGCTATCATTTAGGGTGTCCTTTCGCTATTACTCTGGGACTTTCCTTTGCCTCCTACCTGTGTCAAATCGCTTCCTTTCTGTGGTCCCTGAAGTTTGTGATCAGAGGTACTCTCTCATCTGTTGCAGTATATTCGTCAGTAGTTTCCTACAAAAGCTATACATTTGAAGTATCATTTGTCTTCAAATGTTTTTCTTTACCCTCATACTTAACCATTAATTTGTCTAAGAGAAATCATTGTCTGGGGTGGGAGGTGGAGGAGGAAATTTGGGGACGGGGGATAAATGGTGGTGAAAGGAGACTTGACTTGGGGTGGTGAACACCCAGTATAGTGTACAGATGATGTGTTGACAAACTTGTACACCAAAAACTGTATAATTTCATTAACTAGTGTCACCCCAATAAATTCAATAAAAGGGGAAAGAAGAAAAGAAAATCATTGTCTCAAAAATGAAGAATGGCTTCATTTTCTCCTAGGTTGCTAAATTGCTTCTAACCAGTCAGATGCCATGCAGTTCCTATTCCCTTGCCTGTGAACTGATTTGAAATACACTTTCAATATTCTTTCATCCCTCACGTTCTGTAATATGATGACTATATGCCTTGGTGTGGATCTCTTTTCATTTATTCTGCTGACACTTAATGGGGTCCTTTCAATCTGAAGACTCATGGCTTCAGTTCCAGGAAATTTTATTGTGCTCTTTTTCTGAAACTCCTCTTTCCTCAAATGTTCTCCTACATTAATCCCTAGAATGTATATTACATTTTCTTTGTCCTTTTATATTATTTTCTGATAATTTTTCATCTCTTACTATCTAACATGTTGCTTTTTTAAAAATATATTTTTAGCCGAAACCGGTTTGGCTCAGTGGATAGAGCGTTGGCCTGCGGACTGAAAGGTCCCAGGTTCGATTCCAGTCAAGGGCATGTACCTGGGTTGCGGGCACATCCCCAGTAGGAGATGTGCAGGAGGCGGCTGATCGATGTTTCTCTCTCATCGATGTTTCTAACTCTCTATCTCTCTCCCTTCCTCTCTGTAAAAAATCAATAAAATATAAAATAAATAAATAATAAAAAAATAAAAATCTATTTTTATTAATTTCAGAGAGCAAAGGGGAGGGAGAGAGAGAGATCAATGATGAGAGAGAATTATTGATCGATGGACTGCCTCCTGCATGCCCCCCACTGGGGATGGAGCCAGCAACCAAGGCATGTGCCCTGACCAGGAATCAAACTGTGACCTCTTGGTTCAGAGGTCAATGCTCAAGCACTGAGCCAAGCTGGCAGAGCCATATTGTTGATTTTTTTTTTTATTGATTTTTTACAGAGAGGAAGGGAGAAGAATAGAGAGTTAGAAACATCGACGAGAGAGAAACATCGATCAGCTGCCTCCTGCACACTCCCTACTGGGGATGTGCCCACAACCAAGGTACATGCCCTTGACCAGAACCGAACCTGGGACCCTTGAGTCTGCAGGCTGATGCTCTATCCACTGAGCCAAACCGGTTAGGGCCATATTGTTGATTTTTAAGAGCTCTTCTTTGTCATTTTCATTTCATTCTGTTTTTGTTTTTATTTTTTAGGTGAGGAAAGAGTGAAAATATGGAGCATATAAAATGGAGTCATTTTCACCGAGCTGCTAAAATAATTAACATATGAAGTTTGAGGCATTTGGAAAGACATCACCCTTGTTTAACTAGCCTGGGAACTTCAACTTTTTTTTAACTTTCCAGTCCTGTATCAATGCCTGGATATACATCTGGACCTCTAGGTAACCTTCTAATTATCCCCTGAAGGGCTCATGTACCCAGTGATTACCCTCTGAAATATTCACATATACATCCAATCAGACACCCATTATCCAGACCAGTCTGGGACTGACCAGACTTATTGGCACCCACCTTCCAGACCACATGGCATGAATCATCCTGACTGCCTGACATCCTGGACCAATCCTAGGTCTAAGAATGGAGAACTGATATTTCTCAAGAATGTACCTTTTACTATAAGAAGTTTTAAACTTTTCTTTCTTCTTTGGAAAACATCTGGGGTTTTGCCTAGCTGTGTATCCCATCTGCAAACTCCAAGACCCTTGAACAAATCTCTATTATTTATTTCCAACAAAGCCTCCAGACTCTTTTTTTTTTTTTAGTTTATTTAACATAGAGACGCAATATTTTACAGGAGGTTAGGTCTGCACCAGGACATTAGTATTTGGGGATCAAGTCAAGAAAAGATGGTTGGCAACCTCCTTTGGAGAAATATGTGGAACAAATACACTTACATGCTTTCAAAGAAGATCACCAGGAATAAGGTAGGATCAGACTTCTTACATTTCAAAGAGCTTCAGGAGTGCCCTGTTTAAATCTATGGAACAACGATTTTTAAAATTCAGATACAACTCAAATAGATCCCAGCAGGCATTAGACAATCTAATGGATAGAGAGTGATTTCGAGCAAAATAAGACTTTCTTATTATTGAGCTCTCACCAATACCAAAAGATAAATTCAGATTTCATTTTGACTTCTAATTTTCTGGCTACAGGATTCCTTAGGTTCAGAAGCAACTCATAGTGCTTCACAGAGATGATAGGTATGTGCTCAGCTTGTTTTGATGTTATGCACAATAATAATTGAGGTCCACACATTTTATCTTTTGGAATGATTTACCTTCGTTTTTTTCTGGTTTATGACCCTTCCTTAAAACTAGACTGAACTTACATTTTGTAGTTTCCGACTTTTTTGGTTTTTAGGTCTTTCCTAAAAGACCAACCAAGAAGCCAAAAATCTTGGCACATTATCTGTCAAATTAGCCTCAGATTAGTCTCTCTCTCTCTCTCTCTCTCTCTCTCTCTCTCTCTCTCTCTCTCTCATTCTTAAGATAATCTAACTCTATTAACTTCCCTTTATGAAGTTCTAGAATAGTTTGGATAGAGACTAACATCACAGCATACAGTAGAATTGCCTTTAATGTGAAAATCAGAGGTGACTGGAGTGTTGTTTAAGAAGAATAAAGGATAAACAGTCTGACCTTTTCTTTCTAAGACAATGGAGCCTGGCATGTACTGATTATTCAGACACAGCTCTCGGGCCTGCCTCTAGCAGTGGCTGAGCCATTTCCTCCCTCCCTGGAGCAGTCACTGTCCTGAGTCACTGCCCTGCTGTTGCCAGGTGCTTGTTTGCTAAGTAGTAACACACTACACCCCCACTTCCCCACACAGAGTTCTGGGGAATTGCCCCAATTTTCAGCTCTGCTGAGGTAGTTTGTGACTCATCCTCTTTTTTTCTTTAGTGACCTTTTGAAGAGACAGGAATAACCCCTATTTTTATTTTATTTTCTCAATTTCTCTCGTAGGTCTCTTTTGATTTATTTGAACACAAGCTATAATGAAGTCTAAAATCAATAACTTTGTTTTGAACACCATTTATATAACTGGCTCTCTATTCTACTTTCTCAGTCAAAATATTTTCTTTCCAGTGGGAGGAAAAATAGTGCAGGAGGAGCTTATTTCCTATGGGAAGTCAACTATATTTCCTGTTAAATATAATCAATAATTGTCCAAATTAAGGTATAGAACTGCAATCTTAGGAGTTCTACTTAGGTTCTGTTTACTCTTAGCTTTACATACAATACCTCTCCTGGAATGACAAGTATTGTCAGTGCAAGCAGAGTTGAAACCACTAATCTTTGCATTAGTCTGTAATGTCAAGTGATGTTTTTAAAGAATCTTAATTCCAGTATGTATAGTTTATATATTTCTTTGTTTTCTTGTTATGCTTTAAAAATATTATCCTATCTAATAATAGAGAAACATGGTAATTAGCTATACCTCCGCTACCCTTCCCATTGGCTAATCAGGGCGATATGCAAATTAACTGCCAACCAAGATGGCGGCCGGCAGCCAGGCACCTTGAAGCGAACAGGAGGCTTGCTTGCTTCAGTGACGGAGGAAGCCAACGTTCCCCGCCTAAGGCTGCTGGCCTCTGAGCTTGCAGTTTGAAACATTGTTACAAATATAGAAGCTAAACAAACCCCCAGAAACCTGCTTTCAGCCAGCCAGGATCTCAGAGCTGGAGTTGAAACAGTGTTTCGATTATAGAACCCAAACAAACCAGATACCTGCTTTCAGCAGCCAAGGCCTCAGAGTTGGAGCCAAGCCTCAGAGCTAAAGCTGGCCCAGAATAAAAAAAAAAAAGAAAAAAAGGACAGGTTGGGAGCTTCAGTCACCTGCCAGCCTGAAAACGGCCCTCAGCCCCTCACCCAGGCTGGCCAGGCACCCCAGTGGGGACCCCCACCCTGAAGGGGGTGTGACCAGATGCAAACAGCCATCATCCCTTCATCCAGGCTGGCCAGGCACCCAAGCGGGACTCCCACCCTGATCCGGGACACCCTTCAGGGCAAACCAGCCGGCCCCCACCCGTGCACCAGGCCTCTATCCTATATAGTAAAAGGGTAATATGCTTCCCAGCACCGGGATCAGCATGACAGGGGGCAGCGCCCAAACCCCCTGATCAGCCCTGCTCTGTGCCTGATAGGGGGGAGCTCCCCAACCCCCTGATCGCCCTGTGGCTCTGTGTGTGACAGGGTGCAGCACCCTAACCTCCTGATAGGCCCTGCTCTGTGTGTGACAGGGTGTGGCACCCCAACCCCTCCCATGGGCCCTGCTCTGTGTGTGATGGGGTAGAGCCATAACCTCCCCATCAGCCCTGCCCTGAGTGTGACAGTTGCGGTGCCCCAACCCTCTGATCGGCCCTGCTCTGTGGGTGATAGAGGGCGGTGCCCCAACCCCCTGATCCGCCTTGCTCTGTGGGTGACAGGGGGCGGTGCCCCAACTCCCCTATCGGCCCTACTCTGTGCGTGACAGGGGGGAGCTCCTCAACCCCCTGATGGGCCCTGCTCTGTGCGTGACAGGGGGGAGCTCCCCAACCCCCTGATCAACCCTGCTCTGTGCGTGACAGGGTACGGAGCCCCAACCCCCCTGATGGGCCCTGCTCTGTGCGTGACAGGTGGCGCCGCAACGCCCCATCGACCCTGCCTTGAGTGTGACAGAGGGCGGTGCCCCAACCCCCCAATCAGCTCTACCCTGAGCGTGACTAGGGGTGGCATTGCATCCTCCCGATCCACCCTGCTCTGTGCATGACAGGAGGCGGCGCCCCAACTCCCCAATCGGCCCTCCTCTGAGCCCGACCAGGGGCTGCACCTAGGGATTGGGCCTGCCCTCTGCCACCCGGGAGCAGGCCTAAGCCAGCAGGTCGTTATCTCCCAAGGGGTCCCAGACTGCAAGAGGGCACAGGCCGGGCTGAGGGACCCCCCCTACCCCCCGAGTGCACAAATTTTTTGTGCACCGGGCCTCTAGTAATTAAATATTCTTCACTTTTTTGTTTATTTGTTTTTAAATTTTATTTTTTTATTTGAGAGAGGAAGGGGAAGAGAAAGAGAGAGAGAAACATCAATTTGTTGTTCCACTCACTTATGCATTCATTGGTTGATTCTTGTATGTGCCATGACCAGGGATCGAACACTCAACCTTGGCATATTGAGAAGATGCTTTAATCAACCAAGCTACCCAGCCATGCCTCCTCCTTTTTTTTTAGAGTTGAAAATCCCCTTACCAATATTTTTTTTAATATACTTTATTGATTTTTTACAGAGAGGAAGGGAAAGGGATAGAGAGTTAGAAACATCAATGAGAGAGAAACATCAATCACCTACCTCCTGCACACCCCTTACTGGGGATGTGCCCACAACCAAGGTACATGCCCTTGACCGGAATCAAACCTGGGACCCTTCAGTCCGCAGGCCAACGCTGTATCCACTGAGCCAAATCGGTCAGGGCCCCTTACCAATATTTTGTTAAAATTTTTGACATGCGCATTAGCCATTTACTCTCCTATAAAGTGGAAAAACCCATGTGGAAGATATGTTTTTGTATATGTACTTAATTTCTATCACTAGCTCTGGAGTCAACTGGATTAGAAAATTTTAAGCAGCCCAATTTTGTTGGAACATAAGGTGTGAAGGTGGTAAAGGCAGGAGATGATGTAAGAGAGAAGTGTTAAAGAGCTTAAATTTTGTTATTTTAGAGTATGTCATAGGATTGGAGAAAAAGACTGGGTGTAATCTAATTTTAGCAAATCTAAAATCTAAATTACATCAATTTTCCTAAATTCAAGAAACAATATTTTTAAAAATTTAGAGGAAAAAGATATAAGGCTCCTCTATAATTCAAGAGGGCTTAAAACTCCAAAAATATATTTCTCATTACATAATTCAAAGGACACTAGTAATCATACTTACACTATGTAGATGCTCTACACCAAGCATGTCAAACTCAAAGGCTAACGCGGGCCAAATAAATGAGGCATGCGGTCTGCGGGCCACGGGTTTGACATTCTTGCTCTACACTATAGTGTTATTGTTTCAGTATATGCATGAGTGAATGGGAGATATCAAAAGAAATAAGATGATTCACAGGGAATTTTCTGGTAATCTCACATTTAATATATATA
>NW_005871072.1:7401477-7418395 GCF_000147115.1 Myotis lucifugus
GGGAGGTCCCTCAGCCCGGCCTGCCCCCTCTCACAGTCCAGGAGCCCTCAGGGGTGGGAGGCGATGCCCCATCACACCTCTGCTGCTACCACTGCTGGCAGCGCAAGCCTCATCCGGCCCTGGTTACCTGCACCTCAGGCCAGCCCTGGGCGGCTGGGCAGCTGCCATCCGACGCTTGCCTGTGTCTCGGGCCGGCACTGGGCGGCTGGGGGGCTGAGGGGACTGGGGGACTCTGGAGGCAGGTGCGAGGAGCAGCCGGGCCTGTCTGAGGGTGGGCCCGGCATTGCCATGCGCCTGCCGCCCCAGTGGGGCTGAGGGGACTGGGCGCCTCCATCTTGTGGCTGTGGGCACTGCCATCTTTGAGGGCGGGGCAGTCAATTAGCATAGTCCCTCCTTATTGGCTGTGGGTGCTGCCATCTTTGCAAGGGAGTGAGAGTCAATTAGCATATTCCCTCTTTATTAGATAGGCTAGTTTCCGAATGTGATATTATCCATACACACACTTATATGCATGTATGTATATACATATAGTGGAAATAAAAAGCAAATAACAAAGGACAGTGTCAAAGGGCAGCAATATGCCTAAAGAATGAACTGAGATTGTTTTTTAAATACTATTCATAGCAAGTTGTTTTCCTTTTCTTTTCCTTCCTCCTTGCTTCCCTCCCTTCCCCATTCTTTTATTCCTTCCTTTTCTGTTTTGATATATATATATATATATATATATATATATATATATATATATATATTCAAAACTTCTATGATCTCTCCCAAGGCATTGGGAAAGGCCTGTGCAAGTGAGGGACCCTAAAGCCTAAGCTTAAATTTGTCTTTGCTCCAGTGGGGACCTTTCTTTGACATGGCAGGACAATCACAAAGCCATTGTCACCACCCAAACACATTCTCTGAGGATCTCAAGAACACACATTCTCTGCTCATCTGAGTCACAGAACATGGAAAAATGATTTGAATGACATTTTTCTCAATTCTCCAAAGATGATTACATAATTAGTACCACTCTATCTAGATACACAGGAAAGAAGTTAATTCACTGCATACAATAGTTACCTTAGTGTAATAAAACCTACTTCTCTCTCTGTTGAGAAAGGCTGCTCTGGCTTCATATCGTCTGTTATTTTTTGTTTTTGTTTTTGTTAATCCTCACCTGAAAATATGTTTTCCATTGATTTTTAGAGAGAGTAGAAAGGAGAGGGAAAGACAGAGAGAGAGGAACATCAATGTGAGAGAGATTCATCTATTGGTTGCCTCCTGCATGCACCCCAACCAGGGCTAGTGATCAAGCCTGCAACAGAGTTAAGTGCCCTGACTGGAATTGAACCTGCAACCCCTCAGTTCACAGCCCAACACTCTAACCGCTGAGCCAAACCACCTAGGGCTCTTCTGTTATTGGTTGCTGAAAATGTATCACTGGAAGTTACACAATAAAATTTATGAGATAAATATGTCAGAGTGCTCACTTTTGGTCTCTCCAAGACTAATTTCTATGAGACTAAGTTATCACTCTAGATTATGATTCCAGGAATAGAGCTTACTCGGAGTGGACACATATAGACAGATATGCTCCTCTGGTTATTATCAGAGAGGTAATATCAATAATTAGGTCCAAGAGGCAAAGTTCAGGTCCTAAACAAAAAGTGAGGAAAAGCATCAGGAACCATGGTAGTCAGAAAGGAGATATGAAATCTAAACACAACTGGTGTGCTAACAACACAGTGAAAACGTACTCATTTCCTATGCTGTTCTAATATTTTCCCTCAAGGAGAACAGTCTTATTTTTTTAAATTAATATTTATTGTTGAGATTATTACAGAGGTCCTTCTTTCCCCCACACTTGCCCATAGCTTCCCTCCACCCAGTTCCCACCCCACCCCCCAGGCCCTCGACACCCTATTGTCTGTGTCTATAGGTACTGCATACATGTATATAAGATCTTTGTCTAATCTCTTCCCACACCCCCCACGACCCCTTCCCTCTGAGAATCGTCAGTCTGTTCCATTTCTGTGCCCCTGATTCTATTCCATTCACCAGTTTATTTTGTTCATCAGATTTTTTGTTCGTTTGATTTTTAGATCAATTGTTGATAGATATGTATTGCCACTTTGTTGTTCATTTTTTTTATCTTTACCTTCTTCTTGTTCTTCCTCTTCTTAAAGAATACCCTTAAGCACTTCATATAATACTGATTTGGTGGTGATGAACTCCTTTAGCTTTTTCTTGTCTGTGAAGCTCTTTATCTGACCTTCAATTCTAAATGATAGCTTTGCTAGGTAGAGTAATTTTGATAGTAGGTTCTTGCTATTCACATCACTTTGAATATTTCTTGCCACTCCCTTATGGCCTGCATAGTTTCTGTTGAGAAATCAGCTGACAGTCATATGGGCACTCCCTTTTAGGTAACTAATAGCTTTTCTCTTGCTGCTTTTAAGATTCTCTCTTTGTCATTTGCCCTTGGCATATTAATTATGATGTGTCTTGGTGTGGTCCTCTTTGGGTTTCTCTTGTTTGGGGTTCTCTGCGCTTCCTGGACTTCTAAGTTTATTTCTTTCACCAGGTAGGGGAAGTTTTCTGTCATTATTTCTTCAAATAGGTTTTCAATATCTTGCTCTCTCTCTTCTTCTGGCACCCCTATAATTCGGATGTTGGTATGTTTGAAGTTGTCCCAGAGGCTCCTTACACTATCTTCATATTTTTGGATTCTTTTTTCTTTTTGCTTTTCTGGTTGGGTGTTTTTTGCTTCCTCATATTTCAAATCATTGATTTGATTCTCAGGATCCTCTAGTCTACTGTTGAATCCCTGTATATTATTCTTTATTTCAGTCAGTGTATGCTTCTGACTGGTTCTTTTCCATTTTTTTGACATTCTCACTAAGATCCTTGAAAGTCTCACTAAATCCCTTGGAGGTTTCTAGAAGATTCTTGAGTAACCTTATAACCATGGTTTTGAACTTTATATCCAGTAGTTTGCTTTCTCCCATTTCTTTTATTTGTGACATTTTTCTTTGTCTCCGCATTTTGGTTGCTTCCCTGTGTTTGTTTCTATGTATTGGGTATAGCTGCTAAGTCTCCTTGAGTTGATAGCATGGCCTTGTGTAGTAGGTGTCCTATAGGGCCCAGTGGCTCAGCCTCCCCAATCACCTGAGGTGGACACTCTAGGTGCACCCCTTTGTGGGCTGTGTGCACAGTCTTGTAGTTGAGCCTTGAATGCTGTTGGTGTCACTGGGAGGAATTGACCTCCAGGTGAATTGGCTGTGAGGACCAACTGTGTCTACAATGGAAGAGCTGCTGTGCAGGAGACACCCTTATGGTGCAGGACTTACTTCATTGGGGCTTTGGTGCTCACTGAGTCTGCCCCTTGAATGTGTCACTTATGGATGTGAAGACTTGTAACCTGGTATGGTCTGACACTGATACTGAATACACTGGCTCTTGAGACTCCAGTGGGGTGCAAATCAGCCACTGCCTGGGGCCACCCAGCAGGAGCTACAAAGAGCTTTTCAGATTCCTCCTCTTTGTATGGGGTTTAGAAGTGCCTAGACGAGGCCCAGCTGTGAAGCAAGGCAGGCTGATGCTGGTGCCAGGTCTTGGGCCTTTTATTGATAGGTTTGGGGCTCCCTGACCCAGCTGCAGCTTGTTTGACAGGTTTTTAGCCTGAGAAAGGGCAGGCCATTCATATGCAAAAGCCGCTGCACACAGCTTGGGTAGGGCTGTAAATTGGTAGAAGCAGGGTCTCCGGGAATCACCAGGGCGGAGCTAAAGAAATGGCTGCCAGTCAGCCCTGCAACCGGGGAGGTCTCAGCACGGGTACAATGACCACTGCAAGCACCTCCTGGGGAGGTCCCAGCATGGGAACAATGACCACTGTGAGCACCTCTATCTGGAAGAAAGCTGCCCCCAACTTCCTGCCCCGATGCCAGACAGTCCAATTTCTCCTCGTATGTGTCTGGGTTCCCCAGAGCTTCGCCCTGGTGCTGGATCTCAGAGGAAGTGGGAGCTTGTAAATTCAGTTTTAAGAGGAACAGCTGGGTCTCCAGCAGCCTCTGTGTCACTGAGCCCCAATACATACTGGTTTTTACAGCCCGGAGTTCTTACTGCCCATAAGGACTTCTTTGCCCAGCTCTGGGACTGGGCATCTGGTTTAGGGCTGGGACCCCCTTGCTCCTCTGCAGAGGTGATCTCCCTCCTGATTAAAAAAGCAGCACACATGGGTGCCAATCCTGCCCATTCTGCATCTACGCACCTCCTACCAGTCTCAGTGTGCTTTCTTCTTTACTTCTCTAGTTGTACTTTCATTCAGCCAGCTTCCAGTGGTTCTGGATGATGGTTGTTCTGTATTTTAGTTGTAATTTTGATATGGTTGTGGGAAGTAGCGAGTACAGGCATTTGCCTACGCCGCCATCTTGGATTCTCCTGAGAACAATCTTTTTTTAATATATTTTTTTAAATAATTTTTTTCTTTATTGATAAGGTATTACATATGTATCCTTATTGCCCCTTTGCCCCTCCACTCCCTCACTCATGCCCTCACCCCCCTGGTGTCTGTGTCCATTGGTTAGGCTTACATGCATGCATACAAGTCCTTTAGTTGACCTCTCCCCTTTACCCCCACCCTTCCCTACCTTCCCTCTGAGGTTTAATGGTCTGATCAATGCTTCTCTGTCTCTGGATCTGTTTTTGTTCATCATTTTATATTGTTCATTATATTCCATAAATGAGTGAGATCATGTGATATTTATCTTTCTTTGATTGGCTTATTTCACTTAGCATAATGCTCTCCAGTTCCATCCATGCTGCCGAGAACAATCTTTTGATGGGTAATCATGAAATGAATATTAGTAAACAACAGAAAACTAAAATTAAAGAAGAGTTTTCAAAGAACTTGCCAATCTTATAAATGAGATGAAGTCTCTTAAGTTCCATGTCAGTTGTAGGACATAAAGCATCCTATATAATAAAAGGGTAATATGCAAATTGTCCCCTAGACTGGGAGTTCGACTGGAGTTCAACCAGGGGGTGGGGCCAGCCCGCCAACTGCCCAGGGCCCCTCCCCCGGCGGGCCCCGCCCCCAATTGCCCCCCCTTACATCCCCCCCAGACCTCACCCATGCACAAATTCGTGCACTGGGTCTCTAGTAGTTACATATTAGCTATGCTGTGGGAGAATACATCTGAGAAGGACTCTTAAAAAAGGTAATGCTTGAGCCCTGACCAGGTAGCTCAGTAGGTGAGAGCATCATCCAGATATGCCAAGGTTGCAGGTTTGATCTTTGGTTAGGGCACATATGAGAATCAACCAACGAATGTATGAAAAAGTGGAACAACAAATCGATGTTTCTATCTTTCTCTCAAATCAATAAATAAAATGGGGGAGGGGGTAAGGGCAATGCTTGAGATGAATCTCAGATGAACAGAACATTGCAGGTGGACAAGACTGGTTAAGAAAGGCAAAATAGTGTGAATAAGAACTTGCATGGGTATCAGTGATGCTTGAGTAGCTGTGAAAGATGGATTCTGGGAAGGTGTAAAAGAAAGATTATACAACATTTAGAAGAGATAAGATAATTCCACAAATTCTAAAACAGTTGATCCCAAGGAGAATTCTAAATTGGATTATTAAAGAACACTTCATGTCTTTTTAGTTCCCAGCATGGGTTAACTCGAAAAGATCAACACATTCTAAACTTACCTCTCCAGATCCCACAACCTAATTCATTACTCGTAGTAGCAAAGAGTGTCTGTGTGCTTAAAAGAGGGGGATGAAAGGCAAGGAGAAGAGGGGCATTGACTAAGGGGCTGAAGTGAAAATTAGTATAACATTACAATAGGGATTAAAGTAGCCAAGGGAAAGGCATAGCAAAGGGAGATGTTAAGGCTAGATGTTTGCACTGGGGGGTAGGGGAAGCCAGGGGATTGTCAAGGGCGGGGAAAAAAAAAAGGAGACATATGTAATACTCTTTGTAATAATTTAAGCAATAAAAAAATTTTAAAAAAAATAAATAAATAAATAAAAATGTGCCAAGTTTAAAAATATTAGAAAAGAAGTTATAAAAATTGAAGGCAGAATACAGTACCAATAATATGGATCCCAAGATAATAATAGCAGGTGCAAACAGTTTGGGATTAAATAGGAGGAATGGGAGAGAAATGGAAGATGATAGAGGAAGTAGGCCCTGAATGGTTGCCATAAACATTGATTCTTAAATTGTGGACCCCAGATGAACATCACATGAGAATTTGTTAGAAATACAGATTTGCAGGGCACTGCCCCAGACCTAGTGAATCAGAAACGCTTAGGTGGGATCCAGTGATCTTTGTTTTAACAAGCCCACCAGCTGATTCTGGCAAATGCTGAAGTTTGATAACTGCTTCCCGAGTATGTCAGCTAGAGTTTGCAGCTTGCTTTAATGGGAACAGGAAGCTCAGTCTAACTCCAAGGGTTAAATTCTATCTTGATTGTTACATGCTAAAGGTTATTTAAAAAGCCACCCCCAGTTTTTGCAGTGTTTCAATTTCAGGGGTCAGTCATAAACCCTTTTGTTAAAAAGATCTTCTGCAGAAAAGAATATAATTTTTCTCTAACCACCAAGAGTTACAATGAGCTTTTTATAGCTCTGAAAATAAAAGACCAAAAAGAGAAAACTTAGTGAACCTGCTGCTGATTCATTTGTACCAAGTGATAAAATTTATGAACCATCATAAATTTCACTGTAGCTATTATATCATGACTTTAGACAATTATTTATAATAATGCTTCACAAAATCTTAATACACTCAAATACAAAGGTTCCTATGGTGTATTTCAGAATAGATAATATTAGGTTCCATAGCACATCCTCTTCTTTTTAGGGACAGAAAGCACACTATAAAACAAAATACAATCTGATTTAGGACACTGATTCCCCTCCTGGTAAATCCAACGAGCAAAAGGTTATTTAATTGATAAAAAATAAATTATTTCCTTCTCAAAGGGTTTGTGAGTCAGGGTCCAGTAGACAGAAACCACACCAGTTATTTGAAAAGGAAAAGTTTAATATAAAGAATTATTAAATAGTAGAAGTGGTCATTCACCAAAACAAGTCCAGAAAATGTCAGGTATTAAAAAAAAGCAGCTACTATTTATAGGCTGTGAAAACAGAGACATAAAGAAACTAAATACCAGGAGAAGGCTGCCCTCCTCTTTCTTTCCCCCTCCCCCCACCCTTCCACCCCCCAGGCTGAGAGTCTGACCTCTTCAAAGAGGAAGCAGCTACCATAGTAACACACAGCCGGTGTGAAGAAGTTTCCCCGAGTACAGGTTGGCAATTGTTAGTAGAAGGGGCCCACCATAGCTGGAGGTTGTGAGTGGGCTGGAGCTGGTCTTTAGAAGTGGCACACCATTGC
This sequence comes from Myotis lucifugus, assembly GCF_000147115.1. NCBI lineage: Eukaryota > Metazoa > Chordata > Mammalia > Chiroptera > Vespertilionidae > Myotis > Myotis lucifugus. The sequence goes on from NW_005871072.1 coordinate 7,408,875, forward strand.
AAGAAGGTGTAGGCAGGCCAGAGCTAGTCAGATGTGGCTTCTGGTAAGGAGATCATGGCCTCAGGGCCATGGCTGGAGTTCATCTGCTAATCTCCTGCTCTGAATAATATCTAATAACTGGAATCTGGAAGAGAAGTGTCTTTCTACTGCTATTACCTGAGGGGTCACACCAGTGCCTCCTACTGGCCAAGTTTAACATTCCCCTAATGGAAGAATAAGACATGTTTTGAGAGTACAGATGTGGTATCACAAAGCAGGACAAAGAATTATGGGTTTGAAGCTGAGAAGACAATAAACTGAAAACAGTACAGTTCACCCTTTGGCTATTCAGCTTCCATATACACTTTTCTACATGAATTTAGACTTCCACTCACAAAACAGCTCAAGTTTCCCACCCAACATGAGATGAAGCTATTCTTCATACATGTGAAGAAGTTGTCACCCTCTTCCCAAAATGGGAGCCACACAGTTCTAAGGGTTATTGTAATTCAGCCATAGACCCACTGAATACTCTGTTATCTAAAGGCTGAATTATGAATTTAACCTTCAAAAACTTGTATGTAAAATAATAAATGAAAGAGAGAAGAATATCACTAATATATACAAATAAATGAATACACAAAGCAAGCAAGTAGAAAATATACAAAGTTACTACAGTCCTTGTTTCTGTAATTGGCCTTAGGCTGTAGTTGATATTTATGACTTTTTTTCTTCTACTACTCTTTCCATATTTTCCTTGTTCTCAGGAAAAACATCAGCCAGTTAGGGCTCTTTACCTTATAGAATGATTCAAAATTAATTCCTGAAGAGTCTGTATTCTTAATAACCTTGTCTTTTATTTAGTTATTTTTGGTTGCTTAGTATTCCATTAATTTTAGAGCATAAAAGTACTAAGATGTAGCCAGAGATCCCTAGGTTCTAGACATAGTACTCCTTACCACCATGCATAGTAGCAAGCCAATTTCAAACCGGTTTCGGCTATAGGGTAACATTTTTTTTCTTCCTGTTGGTTTAGTGACATAACACCTTCAAATAACCAGGTGACAATCTTATTTTCTAATTCAACAGGACCATTATTTTGTCTTCTGATGGAAACATTCTCTCTTGGAACTAAGACCTCCAAACCAGTGGAGCTCAATGCTAGGACATGAAGCAAAAATTCTGCAAATGTGATATGAGGTATAGTGTAAGAGAAGTCACACATATTTATACCCCTTCATTCCTATTACCATGTTATGGGGGAGAGAGCACCATACAATGGTCTCTGATTTAAAGTGTATACTGCATTCTGTACGATATCTTCAAGATTTTTTTTTCCTTAAAAACTGGAACCACAGCCCTAGCTGGTTTGGCTCAGTGGATAGACCGTCGACCTGTGGACTGAAGGGTCTCGGATTTAATTCCAGTCAGGGGCACATGCCTGGATTTCGGGTTTGATCCCCAGTAGGGAGCCTCCAGGAAGCAGCCAATCAATGATTTTCTCTCATTATTGATGTTTCTAACTCTCTCTCCCTCTCCTTTCCTCTCTGAAATCAATAAAAATATACTGGGTAAAAAAAAACTGGAACCATAATGATTTTTAGTAAGGAATTTACTAATCAATTAAGCCAACTGCTTCTGGGTATCTGCTTTCATAATTTTTCTAAAAGAAAGGACTTGCATATTTGTTTTTGGAGCAGATAATGAAATGACTTATCCAGTGTGACTTGAACCACAGTGGAATATTTGACAAATGGATCGTGATACACTTATGGACCATTTAGGGCAGCGGTCGCCAACTGGTGGTCCATGGACCACTGGTGGTCCATGAGGTCTGAAAGGTTGGTGACCAATGGTTTAAGGAAACCTTTGGAGCAGCGGTCGCCAACCGGTGGTCCATGGACCACTGGTAGTCTATGAGGTCCAAAAGGTTGGTGACCGCTGACTTAGGGAAATATGGATTGAATGGGTGGCTTGATTAGAAAATGGTCAAACAAAGAGGAAAAAAAATAACAACAAAAAAGAAAAGAAATATAGAAAGAAAATGGTTGAACACCAATTCTCAAAATATTCACAGGTCAATGTCACTTAGGTGACATTTGCATATCAAAGCAAAAGAGTATCCTTAGCTCACTAATGTATCCCACTCTGATAAATAGCAGCGAACATAATATAATGTTGAGGGCATACTCTTCAAATCTGTGATAACACAATATTGGAAGGGATATAGAATAAATTGAATGAGTCATGATATTAAAGTATTTAGAACTTAAATTTGGAACTTAATTGAATAAGATTAAATTTAACAAGGAATTAATACAAATACTAATAAGCTTTTATGGAGTTAGACAAGCTGATTTAAAGTTCATATAGAAAAATAAAAGGCCAAGAAAAACCAGGAAAACACTGAAAAGGAAACACTATGACAGGAAACTAACCCTACCAGAAATTAAAAAACCTAGTTTATACAAATATTTTATAATCAAAATAGTGTGGTACTGGCACACCAATAGACAAGTAGGCCAGTGAAATAAAGTAAAATAGCCAGAATTAGATTCAAAATAACTTTCTCTATCTTTTTGTTAGATCCAAAAATCTGATAGAAATTCTAGTATTTGAGAAAGTTAACTATTCAAATCACTGGGTTAAAGATGGACTTTTTAATACATGGTGCTGGGAACAATTTGGTAGCCACTTAGAAAAAGATAAAAATTCTATTAATATCATGAAAATACTAAAAAATAAAATAAAAAGGTGAATTCCTCTTTACCCTTGGAACTTAGTGCCTCTGATTTTGAGTCATGAAAGACTTTCCAATCATGACTCAAAATTAGTCACTAAGAAAATAATAAATTTGACTACATAAAAAATTTAAAAATTTGCATCACAAAAACACATTAGCAAAGGCTAATATAATGGATAAATTGGGAGAAATATTGATCACATATAAGAAAGACAAAGGACTAATAATCTTAATATTTAGCAACTCAAAATTGAGAGACAGTAGGTAAGCAATGCTTACTAAGGTATTTATAGCATTAAATATTTATATTAGAAAGGAAGAAAAGTCTCAGATCAATACCATAAGTGTCCAATTTAGGTACTAGCAAAAAGAGAGAGAGAGAGAGAGAGAGAGAGAGAGAGAGAGAGAGAAACCCAAAGCAAAGAGAATGAAGGAACATGGATAGGTTGCCTCCCCTACACACCAGGGACCACACCCACAGCCTGGGAATCGAACCAGCTATATTTTGGTGCACAGGATAAAGCTCAAACAACTGAGCCACATTGGCCAGGGTTCAATTTATGAGGCCAGCATTACTCTTACACCAAATCCAGACAAAGACATTATAAGAAAAGGAAACTAAGGACTTATACTATCAAAAACATAGACATTAAAATAATCAACAAGCATGCTCTCTCTCCAGGAGCACTTCTAATGAGCCAAAGCAGCCCCACCTAGGCTCTCTCCTGTTGCTTCTTCTGTACTAAGTCCTTCCTTGTTTCACTGTCCCCAGCTTTAATAAATGTACTCTCAAAATCAAAAATATAAAAATAAAATAAAATTTTCGACAAAATATTAGCTAATAAGATCCAATAACATGTAAAAAGAATAATATATCACAACCAAGTGGGGTATATGCGAGGAATGCAGGGTTGGTTGGTTCAATAACAGAAGTTCAGTCATTGTAATTCACCATACTAATAGTCTAAAGAAAAAAATCATTGACATCATTGACAAAATTCAACATCTGTTAATGATCTTAAAAATCTCAACAAAAGAATAGACAGGAACTTCCTCAACCTGATAAAAGACATCTACAGAAAGTCTATAGCTAACCTCTAAGTTGAACAGCTTCAATCCAATATAAAAAATGTATATTTAATATGTATATATATTTGAGAGACACATACTCAAGGGTAAAATTTTATATATATACATATAAAATATACATTTTTCGTAGGCAAGATTTTATAAAGTTGATATAAAGGCTTTCTCTAATAGATGACATGGACCACATATTTGCATACATAATATATAATTTCCTTTCTTTCCATTTTCTCAGGATATTATAACATTATCTTCTGGTGATCCAAATGTTTTTTGGTTAAAAAAAAAAAAGCCAGAATTCTAAATTGTAGTGTGTTCTATCTTTTTATCTTTTACAAGGCAGAAGTTTATTGTAAAAGTGAAATGGCTTTAATTATAATTATAACAAAGACAAGTAGTCCTGCTGAAAACATCCTCAGGGTTTTTTTTCTCACTTATGTTGCATTCAAAGTAATTTTATAATTTCGTTTGTATGCTTGAAAGGTAATATAATTATCTTACAACATATGATATACTGTAATTCCAAATTCTTACCTGAAACATTGTTAAATGTTCCCCATATAAAAGGGATATCAATCAAAAAGTCCATATTTATTTTAATCAGAGAGGTCTATATTGTATTTATTGAAGAGTTTGGGAAATGGAAGCTCAATTTATCTCACAGCCTCATTAATATTTGCTTCTGCCCAGATGGAATGTTAATATAGCTTATAACAACTACTAAATTATAATTAGCATAGTTAATTAAATTTCCAAACAAATAACTAGAAAAAGAGCAAATCTGTAAGTCTTACTTAAAATAATTTAAGTACTTATTTTTATTTCCTTTAAGTATATAAACTTGATAAGGATTAAAATTGATAAGACCAATATAAAGGAGTGTTATGGGCTGAATTGTGTGCCTCCAAAACTCATGTTGAAGTCCTAACCTCTAGTACTTTATTGGAGATAGACCACACAAATAGGTAGCTATGGGTGGGCCCTAATCTAATACAATTGGTGTCCCTTATGAGAGGAGATTAGGACATAGACATGCATACAGAAGAAAAACCATGTGAGGATACAGAGAAAAGGCAGACATCTGCAAGCCAAGGAGATAGGCCTCAGAGGAAACTAAACTTGCTGACACCTTGATTTTGGACTTCTAACCTTCAGAAGTGTGAAAAATAAAATTACCTTGTTTAAGTCACCCATTCTGTGTTACTTTGTTACAAGGAGTTTTTAATATATTTTTCAACGTGTGTTGAGAAATGCCTGCTGTATGCTAGACATTGTTTTAAGAAACAGCTGTTTCATTAAAGAAGTTTAGAATATACAGGTTCAAGACAACTATGGTAGATTATATATTCTCTAGTAAGTAGAACAATATATGTACATAAATTGTTTAACAGAGCAGAAAATTGAGCATTCTCTTCATAATGTCTAAAATCTTATAGTGGTGTTTTTTGTGGGTTTTTTTTTAACAATAATACATAAAATCCCACAATAATATGTAAAAGCAGTCTAATCAGGAAAAATTATCAATGGAAAACAGTTTTTATGTTCAACAGCACTACTGCAAGTACAAAAGCAAAAATAGTAAAACATACTACATTTAACTCAATGGTTCTCAACCTTCTGGCCCTTTAAATACAATTCCTCATGTTGTCACCCCCAACCATAAAATTATTTTCGTCACTACTTCATAACTATAATGTTGCTACTGTTATGAATTGTAATGTAAATATCTGATATGCAGGATGGTCTTAGGCGACCCCTGTGAAAGGATTGTTCGACCGCCAAAGGGGTCGCGACCCACAGGTTGAGAACCGCTGATTTAACTGAATGTCCTAATACTCTCCAAGCGGGTACTCATTAGCAACTGACTACCCACTGAAAGAAAATAATTTGAGGCCAGAGGACTGATAACTGGAACTGAGCAGAGAACAGTGTCCACACAACCAATGGAGCTAGAATCAAAACTGTATAGCCCCGGATTTTACTGTTCTTACAAAACAGGAGTGTGGCTCTTGTGTTTGTGATTGTTCTGAGGAATAATTATAGAGTATTTCTCTCCAGTAAGAAGTTTCAAAACTTACACAACTGCTTTTTCCACTTAAAAAAAACAACCGCACTGTATTATTAGCTAAAAGAAGATATTTTGATAAATGAGAGTTTTGTCTGTTTTCTGTGGTTTGGTACAAACTGTATGATCTGTTCCAACCCACACATCTACATAACCCATCTCTATCACTGAATAATTGAAAGTTAGCCTCACATTTAAGCACTTACTGCATTGTCTTCTCATACATTCTTAATACTGTTATTGCTAATAAGTTTATGATGCACTCCCTTATGATAGAAATAAATAATGAATCAAAGGTGCTGAACTCTGGGAATATGAGCTGTCAGCTTTCTTTTCCTCCCTAAATATTGAGTTCATTACTTTGATTACTTGGGACAGTAGCTGGGGATATCCCATCCTCTGCTGGACATTCAATAGGCATTTGGGGGAAACTCTTTCTGGAAATGAGTTAATTAATTTTAGTTTAAAGGGACAGAAACAAATTTCCATGTTTATAGTACTTGCTAAGAAATATTCCCAAGACATAGGTATTGCTGAAAACGATATGAAGTGTTCTTAGGTTTTATCTATAACTTTTATGATTAACATTAACCAATTAACTTCATTCAGACTTGCTGAATGCCTACTGTAAGAGTCTATGTCTAAGTTCCCTAGAAGCAGAGCTCTCGATGGTGATTATTGAGAGGATTAGTTGAGGGAGTGATTGCAGGAGAACAAGAATGAGGGAGGCAGGATAGTACACAGGAAAGAAATTTAGCAAGGCCACCAGCTTTAGTCTAATCCCACAGGAAATTCTCGTCCATCTTGAGGAAAGGGGCCAACTTTTGTGCCCCATGTCAATTATTGAATAGGGGCTGTAAACCTCAGGATGTGGCTGATCCAGTGTCCTGTTCTGCTGAGGGAAGAGAGCAATTCTAGATGGGACAGCTGTGAGTTGCTAACAACAGATACTCATTACATCTAGGGGATGAACAGACCAGCCAGATGGGGGATGGGCATCAACAGAGTACAGTAGATGACTGTTTTTGATATAGTCATGATTTATTTAATTTTTGAGATAGGAAGTAACTTAGAGATTAGATAGCAAATTACCACTCATTTTCCACCTAAGGAAAACTGAGGCTCAGAAATAGTGTTAGAAGTGCCCAGTTTGGCATAATATGGATTAAAGCACAAATCTGACTTGTAGCAGTGTTACCTTTTATTATATCCTGTAGGAACCCTAATCAGAGTACGCCAGATGTTCAAGGCCAATTTGCCATATGCAGGTGCAAAAGCAAGAACACAGCAATCTCACTGTATGCACTGCGCAGGTGTATCTTTCTATAACCCAATAATTGATGTCACTATTTGGCAAGAAGCCTCTTCTGTCTAAGTTAGTATAAAGACTAGAGGCCTGGTGTATGAAATTCGGGCCCTCGGGGGGGGGGGGTGTCCCTCAGGCTGGCCTGTGCCCTCTTGCAGTCCGGGATCAGGCATAAACCGGCAGTCGGACATCCCTCTCACAATCCTGGACCGCTGGCTGCTGATCGTTCACCTGCCTGCCTGCCTGGTTGCCCCTCACTGCCCCCCTGCCAGCCTGATAACCCCTAACTGCCCCCCACTGCTGGCCAGGTCGCCCCCAACTGCCCCCTCCCTGCCAGCCTGGTTGCTCCTAACTGCCCCTCCCCTGCTGGCCTGGTCGCCCCCAACTGCACCCCCCCCCGCCAGCCTAGTTGCTCCTCACTGCCCCCCCGCCAGCCTGGTCACCCCAAACTGCACCACCCCCCACCAGCCTGGTCATCCCCAACTGCCCCCCCTGCTGGCCTCATTTCACCTAGCGGACCACCTTCCCTTATTGCCCTGGGCCCCCCCTCCCGGCCCCAAGTTCTCCCATTTTCTTTTCCCTCACTAACCCCCCTGTTTGCCCGGTCGTAGGCAGCCATCTTGTGAGGGTGTGAGGGTTAATTTACATATCACCTCATTATTATATAGGATGTGTTACTGACCAGCAGGTGGCTGGCTCCTGTGTTTGCTACTATATTAGCAAGGGCTGCTTTGTGCAGCTACTTTGAAGAACTGTTTTGTTAGCAATGGCTACATGGTCTGCAATAAACTCTCCTATATTCCTACGGCTGCTCGTCTTCTTTGTCTAATACCTGGTGTCCACAGGGGTATAGGCCCTAGCAGAGAAGGACCTGTGCACCCAACATATCCTAATTCCTAATTGCAGAAATTTTTCTAGGTAACTGAAACCTTTTCTCTAATATTTTTCTTTCAGAGAACTGAAGATCCTGATATCATTTTAGGACTTAATGAGTTTTGTAATAGGAAAGAGATAACTGCTCACAAACAAATAACTGGACTCTTCCTGCTTGCAGTGATGTAAGAAAAAGAATCCGACATCTAAATTTAGATGAGAATAAAAAAGTAAAAAGGCAGCCCCAAACTGGAGATAAAAATAAAAAAGAAGAGATCAATTTCTGCCTATCGCAAGTGACGACGAGGCAGAAAAACCTTGGGCTGGACTAATGCCTAGAAATGAAAGAGCAGAAACAGATATCTCGTCACCAGAAATTATTTTAACAGCACTAAGTATTTTGACCACATTTTATGAGGAAGAATCTTGAAACTGAATTAGAATTCTATTTTTAAGTCTTTAGACTCAATATAAACAAAATCAGCATTGTCCTTTTCTCTTAAAACATCCCAGCTTTATAGATGTATTTATGTTGTCTTTAGGCATTCTGTAACTATACCAAATAGGCAAAATGTGAGAGTTGTAAATTCTGTTTAATTTATTTATCTGTTTATATTGTAAGTTGTTGACCTGGTGTCTTTGGATGCTGAAGGGCCCATGGATAGAATTCACGGCATGCTTGCATTTGATGGGTAAAATAATATACATATTTTTCTTTAGTAAAATTTAAATGAAATTTAGAAAATTCTCTAAGTATAAATGTTAGCAAAAATCTTAGTACTTGTGACCTTGTAACCAGTAGAAATCCCAGATACTTTCAAATCACAGTGAGGTTGTGGCAGATATTGTAAAATATCATTTATGTTTATCAATCTCTCAAGAATACTTCAGTATCAGTTCTTAGCCTCTCTTTCTACAGATGCTCTTGCACTAGAGCTAGCCAACTTCAATGCAACTCTGGGCCTTCAAATGGTGGATCTATATAACCTCATAATAGAAATTTGACTCAAACAGCTTTAGAGAATTTTGGTATTCCTTGAGAGAATCCATCCATTTCTTGTTAAGCAAACTAAGGGAACTTTAGTTAAATTTATGACAATATATTTTGGAGAATATGGGTTGCCAACATTTGTAACCAAAAAACCAAAAACTGGAAGTCAACTGGATATCTTACATGATATGCACAAAGCCATCAAAAAAGTTTATCATTCTTATTCATGCTAAGCAACAACAGCCATCACACTGAGTTATAAAAATAAAATTTAACTTTTGCTTGCCTATATTTTAAATCTATTGCTATTTAGCATAGTTTTAAAAGCTCGTATATTATTATATTACAAAAATATTTTATAAATATTTCAATATAATTTACTTTCTTCATAATCCTACTACGTATTCTATGTATTCAAAACATTATTCTTAATAGGAGTCAGGCTTTATCAGACTGCCAAAGAGCTCATGATATAAAA
>NW_005871072.1:7418495-7429127 GCF_000147115.1 Myotis lucifugus
ATGTTGCTCAGTGGTTGAGTGTCAACCTATGAACCAGGAGGTCATGGTTCGATTCTTGGTCGGGGTATATGCCTGGGTTGTGGACTCCATCCCCAGTGTTGGGGCGTGCAGGAGGCAGCCAATGATTCTCTCTCATTATTGATGTTTCTCTCTCTTTCTCTCTCTCTCTAAAATCAATAAAAAATAATAAAATAATAAAATAAAATAAAGAAGGTTAAGAACCTTTGATTTAGACATGTTATTCGTTATTTATATAAATCTTAACATTGTTGCTGGCTTTTGCTTCTGTGTTCTGGCTCAAATAATTTTTATTATATCCTTACTTATTTTTTTCCTATTTTAATACCTTTAATTTTATGAGATTTTACATAACATAAAATTCACCCATTTCAGATATATGATTCAGTGATTCAATTAGTAACTCACCATCATCATAACTCAGTTTTAGAACATTTTCATCCCCCCATCACTCATGCCTATTGACAGTCCTTAGCTCAATTGAAATTGTATTCTACCTCCTTATCATTGATTATAGTGTTTTTAGGTTGTAAGAATTCATCTATAAGGAAAGTCCTATGACTATTCTAACATTTAGCATAACATGACTAGTATAACATTGAAAAAAATTTTATTGTTGAAAGTATTACATATGTCCCCCTTCCTCCCCCATTGACCTCTTCTAACCCACCTACATCCTAGTATACATTTTAGAAACAAGTTTAATTAAAAGATACTAATTCTAATTGGTTCAGGCAGTAGTCATCAATTGATGCTAACACTAGTGGGTAAATGCTTGAGGACTAATAGAATAGTTACATAATTTCAAAGTATCTTTCCTAAAGGCATTTATTAATTATAAGAGGTAACATAATGCTACAGTGGAGAAACATGACAGACGCCACCTTAGCCAAATGATCAAGGTTATTTTCACCCATCCTATATAATAAAGAGCTAATATGCCATAACGACTCAGACACACAACACTGGGGAGAGAGGAATGGGGACCAGCCAGGCTGTGGTCCGGGAGAAGGACAATCCACCTGCACCACAGTCTCAGGTGCCAGCGGCTGCACCTGTGGCCCAGGAGAGGGACAAGCTGCCTGCCCCGTGGTCCCAGGCACCAGCACCTGTGGCTGCAGCCCAGGCAAAGCCACCTGCCCACAGTCCCCTGCAGCCATGGCCGGCCCGGGTGAAGCTGGCCCGGTTCCTGGGTGCTTGTGGCTGGCCAGAGGGAGGGAAGCCTGTGTCCCAGGTGCCTGTGACTGTCCAGAGGAGGGAATCCTGGGTCCCGGGTGCGGGGCAAGGCAGAGGCGGTTAGGGGCAATCAGGCCATCAGGGGAGCAGTTAGGGGTGATCAGGCAGGTAGGCACAGGTGGTTAGGGATGATCAGGCAGGCAGGCAGGTGAGTGGTTAGGAGCCAGTGGTCCCAGATTGCGAGGCAGTCGGACATCCCCCGAGGGGTCCTGGATTGGAGAGGATGCAGGCTGGGCTGAGCAGCCCCCACCCCCACGCATGAATTTCGTGCACCAGGTCTCTAGTAATGAGATAAATCGACAGCATATGCACTGAAAAGGAAATGGCATCATTTCTGTTATATTCCTGCCAAAAGTACATAATTTGAATCTAATCATAATATCAGACAAACCTTCGTTTGAGGGATATTCTACAAAGCAATTGTCCCATACTCTTCAAAAATATCAGCCTCATGAAATGCAAAGAAAGTCTTAGGACTTCCATATATTGAAGGAAAGTAAAGAGATACAAGAACTGAATGCAAAGCATGATCCTAAATTTCTTTTGTTAAAATTGATATCATTGGGACAATTGGTGGAATTTGAATAAGGGCTGTAAATGACAGTGTTGTATCAGTATTCATTTCTTAATTTTGAAAATTTTACTGTGGTTATATAAGAAAATAGCCTTGGTTTTAGGAAATGTACATTGTAGAGTATAGCAGAAAAGAAGTATCATATCTGAAACTTATTCTTAAGTGGTTCAGAAATTGTGTGTGTGTGTGTGTGTGCATGTGCACATGTGTAGAGAGACTGAAGAAGATTGTGAGGACAATAAAAGTTAACAATTGGGAAATTTGGGTGGAAGTTATTCTGGAGTTAAATCTTTGTATTATTTTTGAAACTTTCCTGTAAGTATGACATTATGTTAAAAAAAAAAAGCTAAGTGAAAGACAGTCCTAAGTGTATTCATCATTGTGTCAAATATTGAACGTTTTGATACCTCAATTTACACTTCACTACTAGGTATTTTTAGCTACCGGCAAATTTTCTCCATGGATTTTTTGCTGTGCCTATTTACTTCTTTCATTTGAGTATTTGTGCTGTCATTTTTTGTTTATTATTTCCCTAAAACAGATGATTCTGAACTTCAGACATGGCCGTTTTCATTTTCTGCCAATCACCACCACCACCAACAATAAAAAATGTCAAAAAAGACCCATCATTGCGATAAACTAAAATAAGGTTTGGAAATATGAAGCAGAATGAGTCATACATCTGGAGAGTCAGCAGCTTTGTTTGGCCGCTGATTTAATTGGTAACTTTGGAATAACACACGTCATTGGTTTGTGCCCTATTCTTCTTAAAATCTTTTTTATAACAGAGTGTTGAAAAGATTAACTCATGATTGTGCATCACTTTGAATCTCCATGATTTAGGTATTAAGGGACTTACCACAAAAAATATCCCTATAAATAACATACCTATGAAAATCCACTTCTTGGTATTTTAGTAGTTTTAGAACTGTAAGATCTTCATAATGCTCACAGTATTACCAGCGTTAGCTTGCAGTGTGTGCTTTTTCCCTGTGGACATTATATTAATATTATTGAAGACAACAGGAATCGTGCCAGGGATTTATAGATCACCAGTACTTTGCCCTATTTTTTCTAATTTCTTGAACTAAAAGTGTCTAAATTAACTTTTTTCCCCTTCTAAATTGTTTTGTTTGTTTTTGAGAGATAAAGAAACATTGATGTGAGAAACATTGAGCATTGATCAGTTGCCTCCTGCACGTGCTCAAAACGACTCAAAAGTTCAACTAAGAACAGGTAAATAAATTATGATTTATATATTTTTTAAATTGATTTGAGAGGTAAGGAGAGAGAGAGAGAGAGAGAGAGAGAGAGAGAGAGAAAGAGAGAGAGAAATTAATTTGTTGTTTCACCCATTCATACACTCATTGGTTGATTCTTATATGTGCCCTTACCAGGGATGGAACTGCAATCTTGATGTATTGGAACATCAGTTTAACCAACTGAGCTACTCTGGCAGAGCCCCATGATATATTCTTAAAATATACTTGCTATCCATTAAAATAAAATTTTAAAAAATGAGTAAGGTCTACTACTACACTATAGACTTACAGAAACATTTCCAAGATGTTTAGTGATAAAAGCAAGATACAGAATAGGATATATCATATGCTATTTTTTGCATAGGAAAAACAGATTGGAATAAAACTTTATATTCATATGTCTGTATATTCATGAAGAAATTTTGGAAGAATATATTTTAAAAACCTAATAATGAATAGTATTTATCTATGTATGTGGAAGGGCTGAGAATTGAGTGGATGGGAATATGTTTATTTTATTACATACTAGAGGCCCGGTGCACGAAAATTTGTGTAAGAGTAGGCCTTCCTTCCCCTGGCTGCCGGCACCGGCTTCCCTCCAGCACCTGGGACCTGGGCTGGCTTCCCTCTGGCGTCAGCTTCATCACGAAGGACGTCCAGTCTAATTAGCACATTACCCTTTTATTATTATAGATTATTATTATAGATGTAATAATTAAATTTAAAATGTCATATTTTAACTATCATGTTTTATGTTTGTAGCTAGAAGGTATCCATATTCATTTAGTCCACCTTAATGAAACAAGAAATCTTGGCAAAAAAGTTTTTGGAAGTAAAGGCTATTGAAAAAGTAAATGGAAAGAATGTAAATGTTAACTGCTTACCATTTCTAAATAAAATAAGTGATAGTGATACCTTTTTTGTTTGGGAATGTATGTATTATTTGAAGCAACAGTACAGTTATTTTTACTAGTACATTTTTATTACTTAAATAACAACAGTATTCTTCAGAATCCAACAGCTTTTAAAAGGTAAAATAATTGTCTTTAGTAAGTTAAAAAGCAAAAAAAAGTTTGAGCTCCCTCTGCTGGGTTCCTGCAGCATATCAGTGTATTTTGGTTTTATTGAAAAATAAATTAAGGAGTTTTAAACTATGTTTTTCATTCTCTTATAAATGTTCAATTCTGCTAATATACCACGAATATTGGCAAAATGAGCATTTGAATATAAATGTAAAATTAACTGTTCCATTTAATACATCCCTAGGTAAGGTACCACTTAAGTGGGTTGTACAAGAAAAAATTTCTACATGCACCACAATATGTACAGAATTTTCATTTTTAAATCTATTTTGCCAAAAAAACAACCCCCAAACAAACTGAAAGTGAAAAAAAATTTATTACGGCTTTCAAATTGTAGTAACCATAAAAACTACATATTGTGTTAATATATTAAGTTTTAATTGATTAAAAATACCATATGCATATTTTCAAGCTAGAAGGAATATAAAATATTCACATAGCTAAGCAATGATTTACATGGCAAATCTGAGTATCTACATTGTTTTGTTCTTTGTCATGACAGTATAATCTATAATGTATTAATTTGCAATGTCCTTCAAAAATTCACCAGCTATCTCTTTTCTCTTTTTGTGATTTCTATTTTTATCCTGTAGATCATTATTGTCTCAGAGATGACCATCTTATCCTTCTATTTATCTACTAAATTTTTTTGTGTACTTCAATCTCTTTAAGAATGCCTCTTTTAAAAAAAATTCAGGTTTTCAACTCTCTGGTCAGTTCTATTTTTGCCTTGTTTGTTCTGACTGATATTTCTCTCTCAAATTACTGGTGCTTCTTATATAAGATGTTGTTTTCCTTAGTTGGTTTGTGTTTTAATTCTGATTCATGTGGTGGATGGTAAAGGAGGTGTTTTTAGTAAATGTTTTGCAAGAGATAGCTATTAGCAGCCTATGAGAGCTGATTGTTCATTTTCCAAGAATTTTTTAGACTAGTTGTTAAACACAAGATTTTATTAAAAATTAAATTATCTCAACTTAAATTACATTAATTATATTAAAGAGGCAATAAACACTCAAAACTCATCATTTCCTAAGTACTCTACTTTATTTTATTATTATTTATGCTCTTCAGGTTATTTACATCTATTGTATCTCTATGGTGTAAATAATGTATAATGGCGTGTTACTGCAAATCTCTTTCCAACTCTGCATTCAGTGATATCATGTTGATAACTTGAAATTGGCTATGGTGAGAGCATTTATACCATAGAACCTGGCAAATGCTACAGAGCTGGGGCTTGATTTATTGTTTTGCTGATTGTCTAGACAGAACAAAGTGACACAACAAACGCTATAGATACAAGCATTTGGCAAAAAAATCAACTAAAACATTTTGTGAGAACCAGTTTGTTGCATGAATTTACAATAAAGAGTATTGTATATTTTGTTATTATTCATAAATTGTATGCTATACATCCTTTATTATCAGTAAGCTTACATACATATGTATCTATACATTTTGTTTTCTAGAAAGCCAATTGCTAAACATTAACCAGCACACCACCAAAGTCTCTATCCCCAAAAGTACTAGAGGGAGGCAATTAGTTAATTCTCTGCTGAGGCTCCTGGAGGAATCACTGATATAGTACTCACCTAGGCTCAAGGGTAGTGCAGTGGTTTTAAAATATGTCCACAAATTATTTGATATACCTCCTTTCTAAGGGTGAGGCCTAATTTACCCCTCCCTGAATGTGGATTGTTCTTGACTTTAATTAATAGAATGTGGTGGAAGCAATGGTATTAGATTTCCAAGGCTTTTTCATAAAAGACATCGTGGCTTCTGACTTGCTCTTTCTTGGATTACTTGCTTTGGAGGAAGCCATCTCATAAGGACACTTAAACATCCATATGAAGAGGCCCATGTTTAGCTTAATACTTTAAAAGAAATCCCAAATTTTCTAAAAAATATATTTATGGTTGGCCGGTGTGGCTCAGTTGGTTGAGTGTCATCCTCTGCACTGAGATGTCACAAGTTTAATTCTCAGTCAAGACACTTGCCTGGGTTGTGGGCTTAATTCCCAGTAGGGGGAGTGCAGGATTCTCTCTCATCGTTGATGTTTCTATCTCTCTCTTCCTCTTTCTCTCTCTAAAATAAATAAAAAACATATTAAAAATAAATAAAACATTTAAAGAATTATATATAGTTATGTTCCTGTTTTGATGATTTCTTTAGCATAAACCAGGTATCTATTACATAATGCAGGGCAAAATGAAACAGATAATGACAGATAGATGTAAATCTCATTATCCAGAGCAAAAAATATGTAATATTATGGAAAACCATCTGACAGTGAGATGATGTGACATCTATGCTGTAAAAATAATTCAAAGTGGGTTAAAGGGAGAAGATGGAGTATCAATAAGATTGACCATGAGTCAGTTATTGTAGAAATTGGATGATAGGGAAGATAATACTTCTTTCTGCTTTTGCATATGTTTACATTTTTCCATAATAAAAAATATTAAAATAAAAATCTAGGACAGCAAGGACACCCAGAAAACAAAAAGATCCCTGGGAAGGCCTAACAGACTGGCTAGAATACAAGTTCCATGAAGGTAGAGACTTTGCATGTCTTTTTACATCTGTATCTCCAGGGTCTAGAGAGATTTATAGCACACACTAGGCTCTCAATATATATTTGTTGAATGAGTGGACACTGAAAAACAAAATCCATAACTTGGATGAGAGTTTAACAGCTCAGACTAAGAGTCAAGACTCCTGAGATTCCTAGCTAAGACTCCTTAGCTATTCTAAGGATAAATATTTCACGACAACCACCCAAAGAAACAGCAAAGCAGATTCACAGATTTCATTTTGGAATTCCATCAGAAGTAGGTATTTACATGCTTATATGCATTTAATCCCTAGAGAGCTTCTGTGGGGACTATGCCATTATCATTTCATTTCATTGTTTTTATCCAACAAATATTTATTATGGAGATGTCTCTTTCTTTCTAGTCAAGAATCAGAAAAAAACACTATGTATACTCTATCCTCCCTTCCCTCTTTTATTCTTTGGTTAATATAAGTGAGGGGAGGAATAAACAATCTTTTGGAGAATGTTCACCTCTAAATTTGTTGTTTGCTTAGGAGCCTTAGGACAAAACTGTCTATTACAAAAGAAATGATGCAGAGCCTTAATTAGGGCTTTTGAAATTCAAGCCCACTCTTACTGGGGGCCAGAGCTCAGCAGAGGAAAATGATCAAGAACACTGAAACAACAGACATCAGGCACAATTAAATGTCCACATAAGATACTCTACGAAGTTTAAACCTATACTGCCCAATACCAGGGCCACTAGCAATGCATGGTTATTGAGCCTTTGTAATGCAGCTTGCTTGAATTGAGATGTGCTATAAGTGAAAGTACATACCAGATTTCAAAGACTTAGTAACCAAAAATAAATGAATGAATGAATGAATGAATAAATAAATAAATAAATAAATAAAATATCTCAATAATTTTTATATTAATTGCACTTTGAAATAATACTATTTTGGATAAATTGGGCTAAACAAAATATATTAAAATTAATTTATCCTTTTTTAATTTTGTTTTTTACTTTTTAAAAATGCGGCCATTCGGAAATTTAAAATTACATATGTGGCTCACATCATAATTTTATCGGACAGTGCTTTTTGAAAATGTAAGGACTTTTCCTCTATTGTGGAACATACTAATGAGTTCATTGTATTAATAGCACAATTCCTAGTCTTCTTATTCTGTACTGTTTTGGTATTTACATTTTTATTGAGAGAGGGAAGGGAAGGGGAGGGGAGGGGAGGGGAGGGGAGGGGAGGGGAGGGAAGGGAAAGAGAAAGAGAAAGAGAGGTTTGTTTTTCCACTTATTTATGCATTCATTAGTTGATTCTTGTATGTGCCCTAACTGGGGATCAAACTTGGTGTATAGGGACAATGCTCTAATCAACTAAGCTACTTGGTCAGGGCATATTTTGGTATACTTTGGATACTGCTACATGAAGTCATTATAATAAACGAGAGGGAGGCCAGGGGATTGTCAAGGGCGGGGAAAAAAAAAGGACACATATGTAATATCCTTTGTAATACTTTAAGCAATAAAAAATAAATAAATAAATAAACGAGAGGCCCGGTGCATGGATTTGTGCACCAGTGAGGTCCCTCAGCCTGGCCTGCACCCTCTCGAAATCTGGGACCCCTTGGGGGATGTCGGACTGCCGGTTTCGGCCTGATCCCGCAGGCCAGGCAAGGATTGGGCTGAAACCAGCAGTCTGACATCCCCTGAGGGATGTAGCAGTGCGTAAAGCAGCAGGCAGCTGGGGAGAAGCCCGAGCCCAGGCGGGGCGCCATGCCACTCCTGCTCAATCCAGCCCCCTGTGCCTGCCACTGCCGCTGCTCAGTAGCGCTGCTGTGGAGACAGGAGGCTCGCACCGCCTCAGCTGTGCTCACCAGCTGTGAGCTCGGCAGTGCTCCCGCTGCGGGAGTTCACTGACCACCAGGGGGCAGCTCCTGCATTGAGCGTCTGCCCCCTGGTGGTCAGTGCGTATCATAGCGACCGGTCAACTGGTAGTTTGGTCAACCAGTTGTAACGGTCACTTAGGCTTTTATATATATATAGATTATTGGTATAAATGGAGTGTCCACCAGAGAATTGGTGATTGTCCATCAAACTTTTTTACCAGAAGTACTCTGATCTTATTAAGGGAAAATGAGTCTGTTCTCTGATCTCAGTTTACACTCTTTGCTATTGCTAAAGTATTTCCTCTTGAATTACCTAAGGACTTACTTCATTATAGCAAGCATTACTTTTTTCTTTTAGTTATGTGTGTCTAGTCTCAAATGACAAAACTATAGTCTAGTCCCTTTAAGATTCTCCTAATTCTACTTCTAAAGAACCAAAAACGTGGAATTTATTATGTTAAAGGTGATTTGTATCTCTTCTGTTTTTATATAAAAACTAGAGGCCCAGTGCACAGATTCATGCACCGGTGGGGTCCCTCGGCCTGGCCTGCGGGGATCCTGCTGAAACCGGTCTCCAACATTCTCGGAGGGGTCCCAGATTGTGAGAGGGCGGTTCTTGGGTGACACACCCTGGAATCAGGCTCCCTCTTCTCTGGTTTCAGATGAGTCACCCGAGGACCACTCCTGTGTTGAGCATCTGCCCCCTGGTGGTCAGTGTGTGTCATAGCTACCGGTCGGAGCATCTGCCCCCTGATGGTCAGTGCACATCATAGCTACCAGCCGGTCAGCCTGTCATTAGGCTTTTATATATAGAGAGAGCCCCAAATTTTAAGCTTTTTCTTAAAAGAAGTACATGTGTGTTCATGTTTTCAATTAATCCTTATATACTGAAAACCTTTCATGACTGTGCATCATATATAAAATAAAAACTAGTTCAAAAATTTTAATATGGCCTCTGTTTGCCTAATTTAACCTAACTTCATACCCCTGTGACCTTTTGACCTTCTTTAAGAACCCAGCATGTCCTTACCTCAGAACATCCCACAAGCTATTATGTTGGCCTGGATGTTCTTGTCTTTCATTTCACATGGCTAACTTCTACTTATTACTTACTCTTCTTAATCATTTAAATATCATATCCTTAGAGAAGCCATGCTTGGACCTTTCTAGTCTAAATTATTACAAAGATTCGTATTTTCCTCTATTTCTTTCAAAATACCTGTAATTATACATTTTTTCCTATATGATTATTTGTTAAATGTCCTTCTTGTATATTCTGCTGTAAGTTCCATGGCAGACATGTCTTTTTTTTGTCCACCACTGTATTCTCAGCAAGTATGTCTGAAACAGAGCAGACCTTCAGTAAACATTTGTTGAACAATGAATTGGAAAGACTGAATAAAGTGCAAGAGTTGAAAACATAAGGGAGTAACTATGAAAGGAGGCCATAGGGGATTAAATTCAGAGCATTAAATAGAAGATAAAGTGTATGTATATTAAAAAAGTAAAATGATAGGTGATTACATCATAGCCATAGAAAGTCAAAGGCTTGTTAGAATGTATGTCTTGAGAGCATAATAAATTGAGGTGGCTAAGAATGATTTCAAAGAAGTACAGTAATTGATGTGTGGCTGGTTAACTCAGTGGTTAGAGTGCTGGCCCATTGACCTAGGAGTCGTGGGTTCAATTCCTGGTCAAGGGCACGTACCTCGGTTGTGGGGTTGTGGCTTTGATCCTGGCCCCAGTTGGGGCGAGTGCATTGATATTTTTCTCTCTCTCCCCCTCCACCCTCCCTTCCATTCTCTCTAAAAATGAAAGGAAAAAATATCCTTGGGTGAGGATTAAAATAATAATAATAAGTAATTGAGCCAGAAGGGATGGCTAAATTTTACTATTAACTATAATTTTTTTAATTCCTAAAAAATAGAAAGAATGATTTTAACCTTGTTGCTTTTAGGTGGGGGAACAGATGGTGGAGAATAGACGTTAGAATTTACAAAAGAATTTACCTGGAGAAGT
>NW_005871072.1:7429249-7456687 GCF_000147115.1 Myotis lucifugus
GGGGGGGGGGGGGGGAGAAGATTTGCCCCTGAAAAATAAGTCTTAACTTTTAAGCCTTGGAAAAGCTTGAAGAGGAGGCCCCAGAAAGGAGTTTTACCAGGCTAAAAGGGCTGTTCAAGCCTTAACTTACCATGCCCTTGGCAGTTTGAAGCAAGTGGAGGTCCTTTTCTTGAAGGTATGTCTGAGCAGTGCACCCTTGGGTGACTTGCCATACATTATAGGATGTCAACTTAATCCAAATTAATCTATAAATTTAATGAAGGATTTTTTGACAAGCTCAACAAGCTTTTTCTAATTATTTGGATAACGAAAGTTTCACATTTAGCTAAGTTAAGGATTTGCTCTATTATATACTAGAGGCCTAGTGCACAAATACATGCATGGGTGGGGTCCCTCGGCCTGGCAGGTGATCAGGGCCAATCAGGGCCGTCTCACCCAGTCCTGATAGGGGCTGGCCGCCAGCCCGGGAGGGATCACGGGAGGGCTCCAGGGTGTGTCCGGCCCTTTCACCCAGTCCTGATTGGCCGGACCCCAGCAGCAAGCTAACCTACTGGTTGGAGTGTCTGCCCCCTGGTGGTCAGTGCATATCACAGCGACTGGTCAAGTGGTCAACCCATCCGATACTTAGCATATTATACTTTTACTAGTATTATATAGGATTAAGATAGTCTGTAAGATGATGGTATATAAAAACATGGCACTGGTATAGTCATAGAGACCAATTGAAGAGGTCAGAACTAGAGCCACATATAAATGAAAATATGAAGATATGATAATGGTGACACCCTTCAGATATCAATGGGGGACGGAAGTAGAATTATAGAGAAAAATTAGTTTGTCACTTGGAGAAAAAGTAAGCTAGACTCCCACCTTACAACATAAATATGAATGTATTCCAGAGAAAATAAAGACCTAAATGTGATTCTCTGGAGAGAGTAATAAACTGTAAAACAAAGAGAAGAAAACATAGAGTATCTTTGTGATGCTGAAATGCAAACTGAAATTTTAAACAAGACCCCCAAAGCATCATTGAGAGTAACCCATAAGGTTTGGCTCAGTGGATAGAGCATCAACCTGTGGACTGATGGGTCCTGGGTTTGGGTTCCATTCTGGTCAAGGGCACATGCCTGGGTTGCGGGCTCCATCCCCAGTAGGGAGTGTGCAGTAGGCAGCCGATTTATGATTCTCCCTCATCATTGATGTTTCTATCTCTCCCTCTCCCTTCCTCTCTGAAATCAATAAAAATATATGAGAGAGAGAGAGAGAGAGAGAAACAAGATTGTATCCATCAGCTAGGAGAGATAAATGGAAGAACCTGAGGAATTAAGTACACTCTGAAGAATATTTCTAGATCAGGGCAGCTAAGTAAACCATAAGGATATATATAGGTTTGTTAGGAGATATATCATTATAACTTACCTATCCAAAATATTTTCCCCTGTGTCTACTTTCCTTCATTTAAAATGAAGTACATATCTTTCAATAAATATTTTTTTAGTTCCAGACATTGTACTCAGTGAAGGAAGTATAAAGAGAAATAAGCTTGGGTCCTGGTCTTTAAAGAACTCATAATCTAGGTAGAGAGACAGATGAGAAAACTAAATAAAATGTTTTAATTCCTATTCTACAGGTAGTAGCCAAGAGGCAACTACCTTCATTGCTCAGGTATTTGAGCAATGAAGAAAGTCATTCCAGGCCAAGGAAACAGCACTAACAAAGTCACAGGGTTTTAAAAGAGTATGGTGTGTTGGAAAATGTTAAGTCAGTAACCTAATACGGGACATTCTGAAATGTTTGTTACTGAATAGAGAAAGTAGCCTATAGGGTTTATTTTAATTTTTCCTTAATAGCACTGATTATATTAACTAATTATCACCCTTGAAGACAAAACCAAAGAAGATGAAGCACTGAAATGATGAGGGATACATGTTAATGGTTAAGGAAGAGAAGCATGCTAGGCAGCACTGATGACTAACCTTGGAGTGATAACAAACACTGACTGTATCATGGATAGAGGAAGAGGTTGTAATCAGCTACATTGGTCAGGGAAGATTTCATGGAAGTGGTAGGGCTCCATTTGATCATTCAAAAAATAGAGAACTGAGAACTGACTCTATACATCAGGGCTGTGCTTGGAGCAGGAGATTCAAAACTATTATCTACTAAGGAACAGATAATT
This sequence comes from Myotis lucifugus, assembly GCF_000147115.1. Taxonomy (NCBI): domain Eukaryota; kingdom Metazoa; phylum Chordata; class Mammalia; order Chiroptera; family Vespertilionidae; genus Myotis; species Myotis lucifugus. Next base: position 7,431,429 of record NW_005871072.1, read on the forward strand.
ATATAATTGCAAAAATAAAGTAATGGATGCTATAATAGAAGCTAGCACAGGCTGATATGAGAAAACCTCAGAGAGACTTTTGCGTTAGAGCAGGGAGGTCAGGGATGGACGTTCAAAGGTACTGCACTGACTTTGATGGATTAGTAAGATTCCGTCAAGTAAAAGGGAGGGAAACACATTTTGCAATGCCTCAGTTTAAAGAGAACACACCTCCTCTAAGGAACATGAAATAGTTCAGGATGGCTGGATCAAAGGCTGGAAGGCACTGAAAGAAGTCTCTAAGGCAAGTAGGAAGGGGTGATTGTGAAAAGCCTTTTACAGGATGTTAAAGAATGTGGATTTTTATCCTGAAGACAACGTGGAAGTTGATGAAGATTTTAAGCAGGGATGTGACATGATTTAGATTCAAGTTTCACAAAGATGTTAAAGGCAACGTTGATGGCCCTGGCTGGTGTGGCTCAGTTGTTTAGCACTGTTCCGTACATGCATAAAAAGGTCACGGGTTCAGCCTCCCTTTTGCAGCCCGACCAGATATGGAACCTGAAACCCTTTAGTGTAAGAGTTGATGCTCCAACGAACTGAACCACCTGATGAGCTCCCTCTCAATTTTTAATTGTAAACTATCTATATATATAAAAGCCTAAGTGGCCGTCCGACTGGTAGCTATGATGTACAATGATCATTAGGGGGCAGACGCCCCAACCAGTAGAGGAGGGAGCCCGATTCCTCGCGGAATCGGCTGTGGGTTAGGTTGCTGCTGAGGCACTGTTGGCCCTGAATCTGCTTCACCCGCACCCCGGACCCAGAGATCAGTTTTGGCCTGATCCCTGCAGGCCAGGCCGAGGGACCGCCAGTTAAAGATATTTAAGAAGGTACAAAACAAAATAAAAATATAAAATAAAAGGTCACCGGTTCAATTCCCAGTCAGGACACATGCTGGGGTTGGTTCGGGTCCCTGGTCAGGGTGCATACAGGAGGCAAATGAACGACGTTTCTCTCTCTCTCTCTCTCTCTCTCTCTCTCTCTCGGCATACAGGAGGCAAATGAATGATGTTTCTCTCCCTCTCTCTCTCTCTCCCTTTATCTCTCTCTAAAATAAATAAAAACATATTTTTTTAAAAAGGCAATGATGATGAAGGTAATTGAATATGAACTGATATGGGTGCAACCTAAGAGGCAGAGAGATTAAAAGGCTGTTGCTGCTGTTTAGAGAAAATAAGAGAAGATTTCAAATGAACACTAGTAGTGGTATTAAGAGAGAAGTATGTGTAAGGTTTGAGCTACCAGAGAAAGAAGTAAGTAAAAATATTCCCTGTGGAAATGATGTGAATAAATATTTGGAAAAGCGGAGGATAAGCATACCTGTTTACCTGGAGTATACAGTATTTGACAGTAGAATGATTAGCTTTGGCCGCATGGAATGAATGGCCAGAGTTATGGAACAGTGAAGTGATGTGGTTGAAAACATTGGTGGAGTCCGCCAATGACAAGGCTATTACACAAATAGGATATTACTTTTTCCCTATTAACATTAAATGTATAAATTATTTTTATTGCAGTAAAATATACATATAAAATGTGTCATTTCAACTATTTTTGAGTGTGCAGTTCAACAGCATTAAGTACATTCACATTGTTGTGAACCGTCAACACAGCCTATCTCCAGATCTTTTTCATTAATCCAAACTAAACTTTTTACCAATTAAAAAACAACTCCCCGCCCTGACCGGTTTGGCTCAGTGGATAGAGTGTCAGCCTGCAGACTGAAGGGTCCCGGGTTCGATTCCAGTCAAGGGCATGTACCTTGGTTGCGGGCACATCCCCAGTGGGGAGAGTGCAGGAGGCAGCTGATCGATGTTTCTCTCTCATCGATGTTTCTAACTCCCTTTCCCTCTCCCTTCCTCTCTGTAAAAAATCAATAAAATATATTTAAAAAACAAACAAACAAAACAAAACAAAAAACAAAAAAAAAAACAACTCCCCGATTCTTCCCCACACCCCCCACCCCTGGCAACTACTCTTCTTGTTGTCTCTAGGAGTTTGGCTACTCTCGGTGGCACCTCACATAAGTGGAGTCCTACACTGTTTGTTCTTCGGTGTTTGGCTTACTTCACTTAGCTAAAAATTGCTTTCCTCAACACCCTGGTTATTCCGTAGCTGGATTTTAATGTGTATGCTATACTATATGCTGTATTTGAAAACAAATATCCAGCTTTTCTTACTTGATAATTTTTTTCCACTTACTGCTTTAGGACACTTCACTCCAGGAAATTACAAACTTAGCATTCTTAACGGCAACTTAGGGTCTGTCGTAAATAACTTTTTCCTGGTCTATTTACTCCAAGTGTCTATATTGTGGATTGTTTTCAATGTTTACGGGCACTTGACCTTTTGTAGAATCCCACCCAGCACATTAAGGGTAGTATGCAATAGCATAAAACAACTCGGGCAGAAATGAAACTTATTTGAACTCAGGAGAAGGGACGTTTATTCGGGATGCTGACATGAAGGCTCTCTCTTCTGAAGCTATGTAATTTCCCTATCTGGGACTGAATCGCTCTCCATGAAAAGAATTAAAGACGCACACACACTTCTCTTATCGTCAGCGAGGGATAAGCCCCGACGTTTCGGATGGCGGGAAACTATTTGCGAACTGTCAGGGTTGTCTCACCTTTCCTTTGAAGCATCCCTAGGTTATCAGTGCTCTGCCAACGAGTCGAGTAATTTTGGACAAGACACTAATCCTCTGGAGGTCTCAGTGGGTGAGATCAGACCAGCCTGTGCTTCCCAAACCACAGCACAGCACACGGAGAACGTGGTCGTGCAGGGCACAGGTACCCCGAGGAGACACCCGCGCAGCACAGGGGGAACCCCGCACACACCGGCGGGGAGGCTCTCGCGGAGCGCTCCCGGCCCCGAGCTAGTTCCAGCGGACGCGCCACGGCCGTTTCAGAAGACGAGCTGGGGCTCCTGCTGTTTCTGAAATCATCGATCTTTCCCTCCTAGTAAAAAAATAAAATAAAATCTTTATTCCTTAAGAGGGCCGAAGTGTAAAAAGGCACAAAAGCCGCAAAAGCTCGAACTACGGCCCTCCCTACCGTTCGCTCTCCGCGAATCCTACGTGTCTTCCCAGCAGGCTCCGGGACATCGCGAGACTTTCTTAATTCTCGCGAGAGTTGCCGGCAGCCATCTTCTTGGGGGTGCTGGGAGCCGGGAAGACCCCCCGAATCGTTCCCATTGAGCTGCTTTTCCTCTTCGCTTTCTTCATTTTGCCTCTTCTGCGTTACCGACAAGCAACTGGTCCCGCGGCCGAGAGAAAGCCCGGGTCTAGGCGCGTGTCGCGCTCCCGGTTCCGAACGATTGGCTGGGGTGGAGGGAAGGGGGAGGGCTCAGGCAAGCCGTTGCTGCCTCAGCCCGGGCCGGGGTCCGGGGAGGGGGAAGCTCCTGGCACCCCGTGGACTCGCGGCCTGCGGCGGTCCCCGCGGAGCTGTTCACCGATCCGGCTCGCGGGAACCTGCCACCGGCGCCTCCCACCGCGGCCCACGCGGGCGGCGCGCGGAGGAGGGGGCGGGGGCAGCGGCGGCTGTAGCGGCCGCGACCTGGGCGGGCGGAGGAGAGTGACGGGCCTGGGGGCCGCTGTGGATGGTTTCTAAAATGATCATTGAAAACTTCGAGGCACTGAAGTCCTGGCTCAGCAAGACTCTCGAGCCCATGTGAGTATCCGGGGCTGTCTCCTTGCAGGGAGGGAGGTGGGCGATTGGCGGGCGCCGATCAATGCAGTTGCCCCAGATGCATGCGGTGGAGGCCGAAGCGGTGGACGGAGGTCTCGGGGCTCCTGTGTTTTCTCCTCCGCTTCTGTCCTCGTCCTCAGGTTCTGCATATCCCGGAGGGCCTTCATCGTATCGCCGAGTTGGTCCTTGAACCGCTGTCTCCTGTTCTTGTCTTCACGTTATAGGTAGACTGATCCCCAACCTACACACATACACACACTTTGTGTTTCCTGAAGGTCCCCAAATCGGCTGCTTTCTCTTTTCTTTTTTTTTTTTTTTTAGCGAATCCGTGCATAATCTCCTGCCTACAGACTATCATGCTTATTTAAACGAACTGAATGGTACTTATTAAAGATTTGGATAGTTCTAGTCTAAGCCACTCAGGTTTTACCTAAATGCTATCCCTGCAAGAAAAGCCACGTCTCCCATGTGCCGGCTGGCTCAGCGGCCCCTCTCTTAGCTGGTTGAAGATGTAACAGGTGCTGAGATGCTCAGTAAAATTCCCTTTTGCCACCTACACGGTCGTTGGCTTGTAGAGGAGGAAGAAATGCAGTCCGTCCATATGGAATTTTTAGCACTTTTAAGTGGGGTGTTGTAGATGGGCTATGTGTTTTGGGGGAGGGGATTCAGAGTGCTGAAACGCTTTGGATTGGAAAAAATGAGTGTTTTAAGGATTTATCTCTGACTACATAAGAATATATATAACGGGCCAAGTGCTTTATAAAATTGGTTGATTTACAATAAACTTAAAGTGCATTGGGGAAAATTCACTCATTCAATAAATTTATTAAACACCTACTTGGTACTATGGGAAGCCTTGGGGATGGAGCTTTCAAATTCCAAAATTGACAAGGCATAGTAAGCAAATACGATAACTTCAGGCAATAATAAGAATAGTGACGGTTGTAATAATAGATGTAAAAGACTGATTAGAAGGCCCCTCAGAGGAGGTGACATTTGAGCAACATCTTGGGGGAAGAAGGAACCATCTGTGTGAAAGTCTGAAAAAGAATGTTTCTTGTGGCAGGAACAGCAAGTGCAATGGCTCTTAGCAGGAGTGATCATAGTGTGTTCTAGGGAGAGAAGGAAGGTAGTTACAGCTCCAAGGAACCTTGTGGTGGGGGAGAGAATGGAAGGACATGAAGTTGTAGAAATAGGGGCCAAGTCATGTAGCATCTTTGAGGACATGTTCAAGAGCTAGGATTTTATTTAAATTATAATGGAATACGTTAGATGATTTAAAGCAAGCAAAGACTGATTTGATTTTGTTTTAACTTAGGCTGTTTTGTAGAGATTAAGGGGGCAAAAATGGAAGCAAGGAGACCATTGTGAAGGGCATTGTAGGCAGAGATGTAGGTAATTTGCATTAGAGTGATAATGGAGACAGAACTAAATATATTTTATAAGTTAGATTTGATAGGACTTGCTGATGGATTTTATGTGGGATATGTGGGAAAGTCAAGTCAAGGATGATGACTAAGAAGTTAGCCTAAGCAACTGGATGGGTGATGGTAGAGAAGGCTGGAAGAAAAAAGGTTGAGGGAAAGAGGGTAAGATGGTTGGTTACATCTAAGTGAGATGTCAGATAGGTAGTTGGGTCTATGATTAGAGCTTAGGCCAGGACTAGAGAAATTTGGAGTCACGTAGATGATATTTAAAGCCATGGAACTGTGAGAGATTTCCTAGAAAAATGGGTAGATATGCAAGAGAAGAGAGCCCTGGTCTGTGGTAGGAAGGAAATGGGATATATGTCACTAAGGGGATATATGACAAGAGGCAAGTTGTGAACTTAATGGGATGCTGCAGAATGGGTGAAAAAGGTGGCAGTAGATATGTGACCCTTTGATTTGGCAAGGTAGATGTCATTGGTGACCTTAGCAAAAATAGTTTTACTGGAGTGGGATGGTACAGATTGAAGCCCTATTTCAGGGATTTGGAAAGACAGTGAGCGTCAGTGTTGTATCATGGTTGAGAGGGAGAACTCGAACTCGGGAGCTAGAATGGCTGGATTTGAGTTCTGCCTCTGGCACTTACCAGCTGTATAATATTGAGCAAGTTGCTTTAACTCAGTGCCTATTTCTTCATCTCTAAATTGGAGAAAATAATGAATATGTGTTAAGCAAATCTTTGAATGCTGCCTGGTTTATAATTAACACTGTTTTAGATGAACAGAAAACTTTAAAAAATGTTATGAGTCAAAATAGTATTCTTCTTTTTAAGCCTCCAGTTTTTGAATTACTTATCAACTTTACTGCCATTTCTCTTTTTTCCCACTAAGCTAAAATTATAATAGTTACTTAGTGTTTATGCTTATAATTTTTCTTTTTAAAAATATATTTTTATTGATTTCAGAGAGAAAGGGAGAGGGAGAGATAGAAATATCAATGATGAGAGAATTGATCGGCTGCCTCCTGCACGCCCCCCTACTGGGAATGTGCCCTTGACCGGAATTGAACCTGGGACCCTTCAGTCCACAGTCCGACGCTCTATCCATTGAGCCAAACCAGCCAAGGCTATAATTTTTCTTTAGTTTTAACAAAGCATATTCCAGGTATCATGTAGCCTACTCAGATGACTAGCCCTGCAGTCATTACTTTTGGGATAAATAAGGCACTACATTAGTAGTAGGAATTGGGATTGGTCCTTCTATAATGTACATTGGTGTGGTAAAATTAATGGGATGCTGCAGAATGGATGAAACCTATCCAAGTTTCTGTTCCTTTAATTGCATTTCAGGTGAATTCTTTTAGATGATGAGTTTTAAAGCTCCAATTATTTAAGACCTGTGGTTTCTAACCTTGGTTTTGTGAAACTTTAGAATGGGCTCATTATCTGGAGGGATTTTTTTGCTTTACTTTAAAGTTGTATAATTGCCAAATAGCACCTGTTTGAGGGAGGAACATCTGAAGAAGAGCTAAGAGTAAGATGTAACTCAAATTTGTATAGAACTTTTTAGGTACTTTGTACTAGTAAGGCATCTCATGGTTTTGGACTTTGCCCCACATTTTGAATGTATTCATCCAGGAAACATTTATTGATTATTTAATCTTCTCTGTGCTAAACAGTGTGTTAGATATTGGGAAAATAGTAGGAAACAAGACATGAAATGACCATCTTCATATTGTTTACCAGTTAGCAGAGAAGACAAGTGTTAAACAAGTAATTACAAGTGTTGTGAAGTCCAGAATGTTGTCAAAATATATGTCTGGGAGGTCAGGAAAGGCTTTCCTGGCATGATAACATTTGATCTCAGTCTGCAAGAATGAAAGGCAGTTTGCTGGGGCAAAAGGATGGGAATGGAGATGTATGAGAGCATCCTAGGTTTTGGAGAGCAGATTGGATGAGGCCCTAAAGCAGTGGTTGTCCACCTTCCTAATGCTGCGACCCTTTAATACAGTTTCTCATGTTGTGGTGACCACCAATTTCATTGTTACAAATTGAACATAAAGCATAGTGATTAATCACAAAAACAATATGTAATTATATATGTGTTTTCCGATGGTCTTAGGCAACCCCTGTGAAAGGGTCATTCGACCCCCCCCCCAAAGGGGTCGAGACCCACAGGTTGAGAACCGTTGCCCTAAAGTGACAGAAAATGTGTCTTGGAGGAAATTAAAAAAAAGATCAAGGAGAAGAATAGCATTGGATAGCACCAGAGAGAGGAGCCAGATCACATGACTTTGTTGAGTCATGTTAAGGATTTTGGATGTCACTAAAGGATAATAGGAAACCAGTGGCGGGTTTTAGGGCAGGAGAGTTTTCAGATTGATATTTAAAATAAAAATAGCCTGGTTGCAGTTTCAGCATGAAATAAAATTCAGTAAATCTGTATTTTATTTGATTATAGTTCTGTAGATATATCAGAAATCTGAGTTAATTTTTCATTATTGAAAGTGTAGGTGTTAAAATTGACATCTTGAAATACTTAAAATTGATGTTTTGTTCTCTCAAACATTTGCTTAATTATACTTGCTAATAAAATAAAATTAGATATTGGTCTTTCCTTTGATAATGTGAAGAAAAATCTGTTTTTTTTATTTTCAAGTTTTCTGTTTTTGTTTTTAAACAGAAAAGGTTTTCTGCTGTTTTAAAACTTTTGTGAGTTTACATATCACTAAATGTGGCACTTTTATAAAATCATGAACTTTTTTAGCTGAAGGGAAACCTCAAGATCTAATCAAACTCAATTTTTCAGAAAATAAAATTGAAAGGCATTTAATGATGTACCCAGATTTTGTGAGTTTAGTAGTAAAGAACAGAATGCCTAAATTTGTGCTCCTGCTGCTAATGCTAAGTACTCCTCTGAAGATAGTGTGTTGTGTGGTGAAAAGAAAATGAGTTTTGAGTCCACATACACCAGTGTTCAAATCTTAGTTCTGCCACTTACTAACTGATTTCCTTATTAGTATAATAGGGAGAATTATACTTGTTTCCTTCTGTAGTTGAAAGGATTGAAGGGGGCACATTTTTTTAGAGCCTACTCCTTTCTTCCTTAAGTACTGGTTGATTAAACACAAATAGGTTACATTTCTATTGTTACTGTTACTATTATCACTATCATTGCTACTGCCACTACCACCTAACATTTGTATTCATTGATATGTTTTCTATTACTACCCAGTTCAATGAGGTAAGCATTGTTACCTCCATTTTGCAAGTGATGGCACTCAGGCCCTGAAGCACAAAGTCAAGATAACTTGCCTAGAGTCACAGAGTTAGCTATAGCTTGTAACTAAACAGTGATTTAAACAAAAGCTTTTAGACTCTGGAGTCATGTTTGTGTGTGTGTGTGTGTGTGTGTGTGTGTGTGTTTGAGTCATGTTTTTAAATTACTACTATACTGTACTTTCCTATTACTGTTTTCTCTTTTTTATTATAACATTTTCATAGTGATAGCTGCTATTGTAAGGGAACAAGTTCTGAGGCGTCATGGTTATCAGTGCTTTACAGTTTTAAGAAATAAACCTTTTAGGAATTTTTGTAATCTTTCCACCTTCACCCATACTTGTTACGGTACCTTTCTCACCACATTAAAATACATTTTTGTTCCTGTTTTACAGGAAGAACTGAAAGGTGATCATTTTACTCCTGAACTTTACCCCTGTTTCCTTCCTTTGATCTTTTCCTTTCTACAGACTCTTTTGGGCATAGAAAATCTAATCTTTCATTCTTTAAGGAAGAAAAACTCAGCAACAATAGCAGCAAAAAACAAAACAAAATGTAAATCATACTTTTCCTCTAGTCACTTGCATTCTCGCTTTCTTTTCTTTTTAGAGGTGAATCTTGAGAAATAGTAGTCTTTAATTTTTCACTCATTTGCCTCCAACCATTTCTTTCTTTTTTTTTTTTTAAATGATAGACACAAACTTCTTTTTTTTATATATATATTTTATTGATTTTTTTACAGAGAGGAAGGGGAGAGATAGAGAGTCAGAAACATCGATGAGAGAGAAACATCGATCAGCTGCCTCCTGCACATCTCCCACTGGGGATGTGCCCGCAACCCAGGTACATGCCCTTGACCGGAATCGAACCTGGGACCCTTCAGTCCGCAGGCCGACGCTCTATCCACTGAGCCAAACCGGTTTCGGCTATTTCTTAATGCTTTACAATATAGCTTCTTTCTGCTTATATTCAACCAGAATTGCTTACTTCAGTGTTACCAATGATTTATGTTTACTAAATATAAAGATTTTATATAAACTTTATGTTCTTTGACCTGTATTTATAACATTAGACAATGTTGATGCTGCCTTTTTTTTTTTTTTTTTCAACTTTTGAGTTATTGATTCCCTAATACTTTGGGTTCTCTTTTTACTCAAATCCATTCTAGTCCCTTTAGTTCTTTTCTTGCCTTTTAATTGTATTTTGTAAGTTCTGTTTTCATGACTTTTTTTCCCTCAACCATTTCTCCTGCTACCTCATTCACATTCATTTCCATGGATGGTTTCTATTATAATTTGTGTCGGTGGTTCTTAAAGTTTTTTTGTGTGTATTGTACATTCTTTGAAAGTTTAAGTAAAGAGTTCCTTCTTAGGATGTTGCATAACTTTCATACACATTTACTTTGAATTTCAGAGCTTTTCAAAGAGAGCCTCTACTTTATGCAATTATTTCTCATATTTATGTTTTACTTAACCACTGACCACTCTTCAAAGCCTTAAGCTCTTATTTCCAATTTTAGCTGCTTATCTACCTAGTTCTCTTATCTGAACTATATTTCTGAAAATAAATGTTATCTGAATTCAATTATTTTCATTTCATTTTTCCAAATTATTCAAGTGTTAACATAAGGAACATCCAAACCTCTAGATAATTTTTAGTTTTAAAAGAGTTTGAGTCAAACCACTGACATTGCCAGGAAGCAAGATCTGAAATGCTATGAGGATAACAGTTTTGCAGTTTCTTTTATACAATAGGAATAAGAGAGAGAATGGAAGGACGATCACATAAAAGTGGGCAAAAGCAAGGTGTGAGGTAGTCAAGATTCTGTGCTCCCTTGAGGGTGGTTTTTCAGGAGCCTGGAAAAGAGGATTAAGGTGTGTTAACCTAGATCAGTGGTTCTCAACCTTCCTAATGCCTTGACCCTTTAATACAGTTCCTCATGTTGTGGTGACCCCCAATTTCATTGTTACAAATTGAACATAATTAAAGCATAGTGATTAATCACAAAACAGTATGTAATTATATATGTGTTTTCCGATGGTCTTAGGCGACCCCTGTGAAAGGGTCGTTCGACCCCCAAAGGTGTCGCGACCCACAGGTTGAGAACCGCTGACCTAGATGCACAAGAATAATGAACAGGGCTTGCTTAAAAACTTTTTACTAATGAAGTTCTATGGTCAGATGTGACTACCCACCATGACCTGCCCAGTTAGGAATTTATGATTAGATAAATCTGTGAATTTACTTTTCATCACTGAACTTGTCCGTTTTATTTTAGAACCCCCCTTTTGTCCACAGTTTCCCAATTTGGTTATCAATCCAAAGGATGCGTTGATGACCAGCCTTTTGGTCAGATTGTGTACTAGGAAGGCTCATTCCTAAGGAAGTCTCAGTACCTATGTCATCTTGTTGAAATGGTGAATTGTTGGGGATGGGGCAATATTCTAAGCATGGGATGTGAGCTGAGGCTGTGTTTTCTCAAAAGAGAAGGGTAGGTAAATGGAAGGCAGTCAGGTCTTATGGCCTTTGTTGTGAAAAACACCCTGCAATATTTTTGTCCTGTGTAATAACATGATCTGAATTTTTGCCATCTGTCTCATTTTTTGTATTTTGCATCTAGTATAACATTTACATAAGCCATAAAAAGACTATTAAAAATTATCTTCTACATCTTTGGTAATCATAAACAGTTGGAGTATATAGAAAAGCCCAAAGGACAACTATAATTATTATTATGATTAATGTTATTAGCAGACAGGTAAAGGCAGTCAAACAAAATGGTTTCAGAGTTCAGTATCAGTCTGTAGGTATACATGCCTGTTGATATCTTGGGATAGCTGTCTACCTCTAATGTCAGTGGCTTGCATCTTAGAGGAGTTTTTGATATTCATTGTAGGCAGAGATGAGTGTTAGAGACAGGGATAGATGTACATTCATGATAAGGTCCCATTCAAAGGTTAGAGAGTCTTTGATGTCCTTTCCAATAAATAAAATCTCCAGGTGGTAGAAAATGACTTTTTGTGTGTATATGTGTGTGTTAATCCTATCGATTGATTTTTAGAAAGAGTGGAAGGAGTGGGGGAGAGACAGAGAGAGAAACATTGATGTGAGAGAGAGACATCAATTGGTTGCTTCCCGCATGTGCCCTTGACCAGGGCCGGGGATCGAACCTGCAACTGAGGTATGTGCCCTTTACCAAAATCAAACCTGCGATCCTTTGGTTCGTGGGCTGACACTCTAACCCAGGGGTCCTCAAACTACGGCCCGCGGGCCACATGCAAATACAAATATTGTATTTGTTCCCGTTTTGTTTTTTTACTTCAAAATAAGATATGTGCAGTGTGCATAGGAATTTGTTCATAGTTTTTTTTAAAACTATAGTCCGGCCCTCCAACAGTCTGAGGGACAGTGAACTGGTCCCCTGTTTAAAAAGTTTGAGGACCCCCTGCTCTAACCACTGAGCGAAACTGGCCAGGGCTCCAATAAGTTTTTGATTTCTTCCTCTCTTCTTCCAGCACTCCCATGATGCAAATGTTGGTACCCTTGAAATTGGTACCCAGAAGTTCCTTACACTACCTTCATTTAAAAAAAAAAAAATTTTATTGATTTTTTTACAGAGATAGAGAGTTAGAAACATCAATGAGAGAGAAACAGATCAGCTGCCTCCTGCACACCCCCTAGTGGGGATGTGCCTGCAACCAAGGTACATGCCCTTGACCGGAATCGAACCTGGGACCCTTCATTCCCCAGGCCGACACTCTTTCCACCGAGCCAAACCGGTTAGGGCTACCTTCATATTTTTAGATTCTTTTTTTATGCTGCTGTTATGATTGGATGTTTTTTGCTTCCTTATATTTCAAATTCTTGATTTGGTTCTTCATGTCCTCTATTCTACTGTTAATCCCCTGTAATTATTTATTTCAGTTAGTATATGTTTCATTTCTGACTGGTCCTTTTTTATGTTGATGTTATCACTATAGGAAGTTCTCATTAAGTTCTTTGAGTATCCTTATGACCATTGCTTTGAACTCCTGTATCTGGTAGTTTTCTTGCGTCTATTTCATTTCGTTCTTTTTCTGGAGATTTCTCCTCTTCTTTGATTTGTGACATGTGTCTTTGTCTCTGCATTTTGGCTACTTCCCTGTATTTGTTTCTATGAGGTAGATTTGCTTTGTCTCTTGGACTTGGTAGAGTTGCCTTGTGTATGTAGTAGGTGTCCTCTAGGGCCCAATGGCTCAGCCTCCCCAGCCACCTGAGCTGGGCATTCCCAGTGTGTCCCTGTGTGAGCTGTGTGTGCTGTCCTATTGTAGTTGAGCCTTGATTTATGCTGGCATCTTTGGGAGGGATTAACCCCCAAGTCAATTGGTTGCTAGGATCAGCTGCAGCTATAACTGAAGAGCAGGAGCCCACCCTATAGAGCTCCTTGGTACCCTTGAAATTGGTACCCAGAGGCTCCTTACACTTACTTCAGTGGCGCTTTGGGGCTCAACGAATCCTCCTCGTGAGTGTGTCACTCATGGAGGTGGTAGTATTGTAATCCAACGTGATTGAAGTTGACCACTTGGTACACTGGCTCTGAGGCCTCCAGGGTGTTGCAAAGTCAGCTTTTACCTGTGCCCTGCCTGGGACTACCCAGCGTGAGCTACAAGCAATCTGCACATGGCTGCTACTTGTGTTGAGCTTGAAGGTACTCAGGAGAGGCCAACCTTTGAACCAAGGCTGGCTGCTGCTATTGCTGGGCCTGGGGCCACTTATTGAGTGGTATGGGGTATGGAGATACTAGCTGTTGCTCGTTTGAGAGATTGTAGTGTTTTTATCTGCTATTGGAATCAGGATAATGCTGGCTTCATAAAATGAACTTGGGAGTGTTCTCTGCTCTTGGGTTTTTTGGAATAGTTTAGAATAGGTGTTCTTTGAATGTTTGGTAAAATTCACCTCTGAAGCCATCCAGGCCAGGACTTCTGTTTTGGGGGAATTTTTTTTTTTTTTTAAATACAGCTTTAATTTTATTAGTTGTAATCTGTCTATTCAGATTTTCTGATTCTTCCTGATTCAGTTCTGGAAGATTGTATGGTTTCTGGGAATTTATTTAATCCATATTGTCTAATTTGTTGACATTAGTTTGTAATATTTTTAATCCTCACCTGAGGATATTTTTCCATTGATTTTTTTTTTTTAGAGAGAGTGGAAGAGAGGGAGAGACAGAGAGAAACGTCGATGTGAGAGAAACACATAGATTGGTTGCCTCCTGCACGTGCCCTGACCAGGGCCCAGGCCGGGAGGAGCCTGCAACCGAGGTAAGTGCCCTTAACCGGAATGGAACCTAGAACCCTTTGGTCTGCAGGCCAATGCTCTATCCACTGAGCCTAACCAAGTAGGGCTATACCAGGGGTGGGCAAACTTTTTGACTCGAGGGCCACAATGGGTTCTTAAACTGGACCGGAGGGCCGGAACAAAAGCATGGATGGAGTGTTTGTGTGAACTAATATAAATTCAAAGTAAACATCATTACATAAAAGGGTACAGTCTTTTTTTTTTTTTTTTAGTTTTATTAATTTCAAACGGGCCGGATCCCGGCCCGCGGGGCCGTAGTTTGCCCACGGCTGGGCTATACTTTGTTTCAATTATTTCTGCTCTCATCTTTATTATTTCCTTTCTTCTATTCACTTTGAGCTTGGTTTTTAGTTCTTTTTCTTGTTTTAAATGTAAAGTTAGATTGTTTGAGTTTTTTCTAGTTTTTTTTTGAGATAGGCCTGTAATGCTATGAAGTTCCCTCTTAGGACTGCTTTTGCTATGTCCCATAGATTTTGGGTTGTTGTGTTCTCATTTTTATTAGTTTCAAGGTATCTTTTTATTTCTTCCTTAATCTCATTGTTAATTCTTTCAGTGTTTACTAACATTTATTTACTTCCATGCCTGTGTGTTTTTCAGTTTTTTTCTCATGATTGATTTTTAGTTTCATACAATTATGGTCAGAGAAGATGTATGCTTGATGTGATTTCATTCTTGTTTCTGTTGAGAAATCAGCTGTTGGAATTATGGTAGTTCCCCTTGTAGGTAACTGTCTCTCTCTTGCTGCTTTTACGATTCTATGTCTTTAACTTGTGCCATTTTAATTATGGTGTGGGCCTCTTTGAGTTCTTCTTCTTTGGGGCTCTCTATGGTTCCTGAACTTGTGTGACTTTTTCCTTCACTAGGTTAGGGAAGTTTTCAGTCATTATTTCTTCAAATGGGTGGTTGATCCCTTGTTCTTGCTCTTCTCCTATGTTGAGGATGTTGTTATGCTTTATGTTGTCCCAAAGGTCCCTTAAACTATCCTCATTTATTTGAATACTTTTTAATTTTTGTTGCTCTGAATAGGTGTTTTCTGCTACCATTTCTTCTAAAGAGCTGATATGATTTTCTTCTTCATCCAACCTACTGTGTAGTTCTTCTAGTCTATTCTTCGTTTCAGATATTGTATTCTTGATTTCTCACTGGTTCTTTTTTATTGTTTCCATGTGTGGTTTTTTTTTTCTTTTTCATTCTGTTGTTCTCACTAAGTTCCTTGAGCATCCTTATAACCATATTTTTGAACTCTATATCTCATAAATTGCTTGCCTTCATTTCATTTCTTTTTTTAGAGATTTCTCCTGTTTTTCACTAGGCATGTTACTTTGTCTTCCCATTTTGGCTGCCTCTTTGTGTTTTATTCTGTGTATTAGGTGGATCTGCTGTGACTCCCAGTTTTGATAGGGTGTCCTTATGTAGTAGGGATGCAGTGGCACAGTCTCTTTGATCACCTGAATTAGGTACTCTTCCCCTTTCATATTTTTGATGTCACAAAATACTGTGATTTTGTTACTAAGTTGTAGTAGCTGTAGCTGTGTTTTTTTGTGTGTGTGTTGTTAATCCTCACCTGAGGATATTTTTCCATTGATTTTTAGAGAGTGGGAGAGGGAGAGACAGAAACTTTGATGTGAGAGAGACAACACGGATTGGTTGCCTCCTGCATGCACCCTGACCAGGGCCAGGGATAGTGCCTGTACCGAGGTATGTACCCTTGACTGGAGTCAAACCTGGGACCCTTCAGTCCACAGGCCAATGTTTTTTATCCACTGAGCCAAACTGGCTAGGGCAGCTGTAACTGTTTTTACTACTCTTTAACGTTTATGCTATAGTTAATAGATTAATATGCTATTTTAAAACAATTACCATATTCTTATTCGGTTAATCAGAGTTATGTGTACTTTTGTCTTTTTATTTCAGCTTGAAGATCTCCTTTTATCATTTTTTTTTTTTTTGTAAGGCAGTTCTAGTGGTGGTGAACTCCTTCAGCTCTTGTTTGTCTAGGAAAGCCTTTATTTCTCCTTCAAATCTAAAGGATAACTTTGTGAGATAGCATATTGGAGGCTGGAAGTTTTACCTTTCAATAATTTCAGTACAGTCATGTGTTGCTTAATAATAGAGATATGTTCTAGAAATGCATCATTAAGAGATTTTGTCATCAAGTGAACATCATAAGAGTACATTTATACAAACCTAGATGGTATAGCCTTCTATACAACTTGACTCATGGTATAGCCTATCACTCTTTGGCTACAGCTTGTTACTGTACTGAATACTTAGGCAATTATAACAATGATATTTGTGTATCTAAACATATCTAAATAAATATTAAAAAGGTACAATAACAATACACTATAAAAGGTAAAAAATGGTAAACTTTATAGGGCCCTTATGAATAGAGCTTGCAGGACTGGAAGTTGCCTTGCATGAGTCAGTGAATGAGTGGTGAAGTGAATGCGAAGGCCTAGGATAATACTATACATTACTGTAGACTTTATAAACATTGTACACTTAAGCTACATTAAACTTCTAAAAAATATATTTTTTTCTATGATAAATCTTACCTTTATCTTTTTCACTATATAAACTTCAATTTTTTTAACTTATTGGCTTCTATCTAATAATACTTAGCATAATACACAAATACATTTTATAGAATTCTTTCTTTATATCTATGTTTTATTATTATTATTATTGTTATTATTACATTTTAAGCTTTCTTGTTAAAAACTAAGACACGGATACACATATTAGCCTAGGCCAGGGGTTGGTAACCCCTGGCACGCGTGCCAACCATGGCACGCCAGTAACTTTTGCTGGCACGCGAAACCCTCTCTTATAATCTTCCATTTACAATTTTTTTCTTAATATCGACTTTTTTATTTTTCAGATAAATTCAGTGTAGGTGCATCTTAGGTAAATAAATAATTTTACATAACAAGGTATCTTAAAGACCATAGACGTGGATTGATGAGAGAGGGGAAGAGCAATTTCTATGCCTCTGCCTTAACTCTCCCTGCTTTCCTAGATCCAACCAGTGTTTTGGTTTCATCCACATACGCTTGTGAATCTTTGTTATCAGTGATGAATTTTGTTAAGTGTCGCAATAGGAGTAGCCTGACGGATGAAAGTAGTAGCTCGTGCATATCTCTGAAGGTCACGAAATATAAACCTGATGTAAAATCTCTGTCATCAGTGATGCAGCAGCAAAAGTCCCACTGATAATATCAAACGGAGTCAAAGTTTTCTGTCGGACTATCAGTGTACATGTATACATTAAAAAATAAATGTATTTTTCATCATCATATACTGTGTTTTTGTCGCTTGAATGAATTTTATTATTTCTTCAAGGTTCTTCACATACGTACATCTTAACACATTGATGGAAAACAACAACGAAAAGCAAGCAAACCATCACAAACATTTCTGAAAACAGTAACACCTCCTCAACAAGATTCAGGCAGGACCTTCAGGAGGTATTCCAGAAGAAGGCATTGCTATAATAGAGATGACAGCTCCATGATTATTTCCCCTGAAGACCTTTTAGTGGGATAATAAGTAGAGGTGGAAGACAGTGGTACTGATGATCCAAACCATGTGTAGGCCTAGGCCAGGGGTGGGCAACCTTTTTGTGAGTGCGTGCCAAAACCAGCAAAATCTCTGACTCAAAATTCTGCGTGCCAACCCTAATTTTTTGAGAACATGTTACGCCTTTACGTTATTTAAATCATCATAATGCACTTTAGGTGTTGTTTTTCAATAATTACAACATTTTTATTTACCAAAACAATTAAAGTTCCTACTACTTTTTTAACGTATGGTACTGCGTAGAACATTTTCTTCTATGTAGAGGGACCAAACAAAATTTACCTAAGTATCTAGATTCGCTCCTTTTTCCATGGGCGTGAAAAACGAGAACACTCGTGAGCGGTACGAAATGTGTTAAGAGATATCAAGTAGGCGTAACATGTTCTCAAAAATTAGGGTTGGCACTCAGAAGAATTTTGAGTCAGAGATTTTGCTGGTTTTGACACGCACTCACAAAAAGGTTGCCCACCCCTGGCCTAGGCCTACACATGGTTTGGATCATCAGTACCACTGTCTTCCACCTCTACTTATTATCCCACTAAAAGGTCTTCAGGGGAAATAATCATGGAGCTGTCATCTCTATTATAGCAATGCCTTCTTCTGGAATACCTCCTGAAGGTCCTGCCTGAATCTTGTTGAGGAGGTGTTACTGTTTTCAGAAATGTTTGTGATGGTTTGCTTGCTTTCTGTTGTTGTTTTCCATCATAGATTTGCTTGTAAGCAAATAATGTGCCATGAACATTCCTTTCTATTAATGATAACCTTTCACTGTTGGGGCTCCATAAGGAGCTTGTAGAGGTCTGGAAAAACTTATGCTAAACCCTTCACTGAATTTTCTTGAGGGTTCATCTTTTTGTTTTTCTGAAGTTTTTCTATTCTCTTGCCTCTTTATGCATTCCTGTTCAATTTCCAATAATTCCTCATTAGTACTTCAGGAACCACTTCTAGGAGCTCCTTAATGCCATCCTCATTCACATCCAAGTTAAAGTTGTTTGCCATCTCAAAAACAGCCTTGTTGAATTTTGCAAACTTTTTTTTTTTAACTACAGGGCCGATGCACGAAATTCGTGCAAGGGGCTTGGCCCTCGCAGCCCCTTGCAGCCCCTTGCAGCCCCTTGCAGCCCCTTGCAGCCCCTTGCAGCCCCAGCTGGCCCTTGTAGCCCCTCGCAGGCCCAGCTTCGTCCGGAAGGTCATCCGGCTGTTTGGTCTAATTAGCATATTAGCTTTTTATTATATAGGAAGGATTATATAGGATAATAGGAAGCTTATTTAGAAAGTTACAGAAGTAGAAATGAGCTGTTGAAGAAATGGGCTCAAGAAACAAGTGACAGGCAAAAGAAGGAGCCCTTGGAATTTAACAGAAAGAAGGGGGGTGGGGGCGTGGAGAAGGAGCTGGCATGCTTCCAAGAGGGAGAGCTGAATTTTGCAACCTTTGTCCTTTGATGTTATAGCTACAATGTCACTAGGCAATAGACATTTTTCAGCTCTGTTACAATCTTAATGGGGCCACCATTGTATATGTAGTTCATCACTGACCAAACATTATTGTGGTGGCTGACTGTGTGTCATTCTACCCTCTCCTGGCCTGTAGATTTTCTGCTGAGAAATCTGCTAATAGCCTAGTTGCAGTGCCTTTGTAGGTTATTATCTTTTTTCCCCCTGACTGCCTTTAAAATTCATTTGTATCATTGGCTTTTGACAGTTTTAATATGATGTGTCTTGCAGAAGTTCTTTTTGTGTTGAGATAATAAGGTGTTCTTTTACCTTCGTGGACTTGTATATCCAATTTCTTCCTCAGGTTTGGAAGTTCTCAATTATTATTTCTTTATTTTCTTTTCATTATTATTTCTTTAAGTATACTCTCTGCTCCCTTCTCCTTCTGGGATACCTATTAGTCTTACGTTGGCTTTTCTAATGGAATGATATTTCTCACAAAGTTTCTTCACTTAAAAAATGTTCTCTCTCTTTCACCTGAATCATTTCTATATTTCTATCCTCCAGCTTACTAATTCTCTTTTCCATATGATATGTCCTATTTCTAATGCATTCTAATGTATTTTTAAATCTCATTCATTTATTGAGTTCTTCAGCTCCAGAATTTCTGTTTGTTTCTCAGAATTTCAGTCTCTTTGTTAAAGTACTTCTTCTGTGCATTACTTTTATTCCTGAGATCATTGTATTGCCTTTTGGAGTTTTCTTTTAGCTAGTTGAATTTCTTCAAACAGCTAATGTCTTTCTTTTTATTTTTTTGTAACAGCTTTCTTTTATCAGTTAGATTGCAGTATTTCATGTCTTTGGGTTTGCTTGCTGGAAAAATATTTTCTTTATGTGAATACTGTATTACCGTGATTTATGGTGTTTGATGGGAAGCGCCTTTGTTGCTGCATTTGAACTAGTGAACACTTTTCTTGTTTAGGCACGACCTGTGTAGTTTGATTCTAACAGTTCAACAGGTTGGTGCTTAGGAGCCTTCCTTTTGTTTTCTAGAGAGTGGCGCTATAAGAAGTTAATATTTTTTTTCTCACTGGAGCTGACTTGCTTCTAAGTTTGGGAGTGGGTACGTTAAAAAAAAAAAAGGGTGGTGGCAAACCCCGGGGGAGGAGTGTATTTAGCACTTGGGGCTTCTAATGTGCCTACAACTCAGTAGGGGGATCATCAAGTGGAGGGGTCCCAGAGATCCGTGAATGGTCTTCTTGCTTCTTGGGGCAGATAATGGGGAGACAGTTTCCTTCGGTTCTCTTTGTCTGCCTACTTCCCTTTCCCTTCCCCTGTCACTGCAGTCTTCCTTCAGGGAGAGCAACTGGTCCCTCCAGCTGTAGTGTTCATGGCCATGCAGACCCCTACTTACAGCTTTTACCCTCCACTTCTCTGCCAGAAAGGTTATTGTGGCTCACAGCTGTACTGGCCAGCACCTTCCCTGCTATCAGTGACGGGTTGGGCCTAAGCTGGCAGTCAGACATCCATCTTGCAGTCTGGGGCTCTCGCAGTCCCAGACCACTTGCTCCTTATCGCTCTCCTGCGGTGGAGGAGGGAGAGGCTCCCACCACTGCCACTGTGCTCGCCAGCTGTGAGCCCGGCTTCTGGCTGAGCAGTGTTCCCCCTCTGGGAGTGCACTGACCACAGGGGGCAGCTTCTGCATTGAGCGTCTGCCCATAGTGGTCAGCACGCGTCATAGCTACTGGTCGTTCTGCCATTTGGTCAATTTGCATGTTAGGGTTTTATTATATAGGATAGGATTATGGTTAGGAAGAGGTTTTTAAATCCAGCTAGCTTTTGTTGGATTATGACGTTAAAAGAGGTTTTATTGTCATGCCGAAGTATTTGCACATTTTGTGGAGTAAGTTATGGACAGTGGGGAAGATTATTAAAACAAGGAAGCAACTTGATCAGATCTCTAAGAATGATACTATGGTATGCAGAGGTTTGATTAGATAGCATTTTGGAGACAAGGAAGATTAGTGGTTTTTGTTTGTTTGTTTTAACCCTCAATTTGTTTCCTAGATCATCTGGGGTTCTGTGTTCCTTATCCATTCTGATCCTTTTCAAAGGCTAGACAGGCAGCAGGCCTCTATGGTCACCATCTTGGCTTCTATTGTGCATGTCTCAGAGTAGAAGCACCTTTCTTTGCACCATCTTGACTTATACTGCACATGTGCTTACCTCCCCTTTCTTGTTCTCTCTTTTCTCCCAGTAATTTGTGGTGAAGGACTGGTGATTCCCTGGGGAGTGTGTGAAGCTGTAGCTTTCTAGTGAAGTAAGCAGGCTTATTAGATTCAGCTCCCTGGTTTATTAGGCTTAACAATATCAGATTCCCTTTGCTCCCTTCCTTTATTAATATCTTACTACCTATGCTAATGTGTTTCTCCCCTAAAGAACTTTGGGCTTTATAATCTTACAAGGGTAAATGAATGAAGGTCTCATCTTCTGTAGCTTCTTGCTGTCAAGTGGCATAGTCCTTCCTATGCTCAGGCCAAGAAATTCTTCCTATCTGCCAAAGGAATAAAGGAGTTAAAGAGAAGGGGGAATCTTCTCACAGGGAAAAGGGATTTTGCAAAGTCCAGGTCAAGTGAGGCTGTCCTAGGGAGGTGGCATGTGCGATGACAAATTCATGGTGATGCTGGACAAACTGGCATTCTTGTATAGGTGACAAATTTGACAAGAAAGTTAAAAAGACATGGTCCAAAAATGAGAATTATAGCAACTAAAGGTCCGGTGAGAGGCAAAAATAAAGTGATAGAGCGAGGACTAACTTTACAGTGTCCTAGATTAGATTGAGGGGGGGCTTCTGTGGGGTAAGGTATGTCACACCTATCTGAAGCCCTCTTGTTTACTGTACTTAATTCAAATTAGGCTGAGGGGAACATTCTAAGATTTCTCTCCTGAATATCCTTGGGCAGAAAAGGGAAAGCAGTTTTAGGTGAAGCCTATAGATCGCTCCATACTTCACCAACTCAACCATTTAGTTCTGACAACAATTCAATCCAGCCAGACTGCTGAATCTCATTTTCGAGGGGGTGATGTGGATGGGCTTCTTTTTTTTTTTATTTTTTTATTATTATTTTTTTATTTTTTTTTATTTTTCGCTATAAGTATTACAAAGGGTATTACATAAGTGTCCTTTCCCCCCCCCCCCCCACCCTTGACACACACACACACACATGAATTTCATGCACTGGGCCTCTAATCAGGTAAATATACACCCTATGAAAATCAAAGGAAAAATCCCCACAAAGGTTAATGAACACAGCAGATCATAAACCAGTTTCTGAGTCCATAAGACTGTCAGTTGGGAAGACTTCCAAATGCAAGGCTTTTGCTGGAATGAAATAAGCAGTTACAGTCTGATAGATCCTCTTTGTCTGCAGTTTCAACGTTTCTGGTGATGCCATCAGGTGTTCAGGTAAATTCTGTGTGGCATATACATACACAGCCTTAGGAAAAAAGTTTAGTTCTCAATAATTCTTAGAGGAAATATGGTTGGGGAAAAAAGATGAACATAGCCTTAGAGGGTTGAAGAAAACTAGAATAGTTCTGGAACCAGTTCAGTTTATAGGTAAACAAAATTTTGAAGACAATTAATTGCACTAGAGTCAAAATATCCACAACTGGGCATTGTGATTTCTATTGAAACATATTTTTTTAAAAAAATTATTTTTATTGATTACAGAGAGGAAGGGAGAGGGAGAGAGAGATAGAAACATCGATGATGAGAGTGAATCATCGATCGGCTGCCTCCTGCATGCTCCGCACTGGGAATCTAGCTCATAACTGGGCATGTGCCCTGACCGAGAATTGAACCCCGACCTCCTGTCATAGGTTGCTGCTCAACCACTGAGCTATGTTGGCCGCTATTAAAACACATTTTTTCTCCTAAAGTTTTCCTCACTTTTATTAAAGAGACTGCATTAAGTCTGTTCTTAATTTGGCTTGATTATTTGCATAAATATAAGAATAGCAATTGGTCACACAGGCTTTTTAAATCTGCTTTACTGAAATTTGATAAGGAATGTTCAGACTGAGCTTTAATCAGCCCCTCAGGGCAAAGTAGCCAATCCACACAGTTTCCATCAAGCTTTGCCTGCCATACCTATAGGTTTGGGTAAATTCCTCAAAAATATCTTGAGGTTCCTTTCTTGCCATCTTCTCAGGAAAGCAACCTTCCTTCCTTACCTGGAAGGACTGCCATGAACCACGTGAATAAGCAAGGTGCCAGGCTATTTCTCTAATGCAGTGTGGTTCTCAACCTTCCTAGTGCCGCAACCCTTTAATACAGTTCCTCATGTTGTGGTGACCCCCAACCATAAAATTATTTTCGTTGCTACTTCATAACTGTAATTTTGCTACTGTTATGAATCATAATGTAAATATCTGATATGCAGGATGTATTTTCATTGTTACAAATTGAACATAATTAAAGCATAGTGATTAATCACAAAACAATATGTAATTATATATGTGTTTTCCGATGGTCTTGGGCAACCCCAAAGGGGTTGCGACCCACAGGTTGAGAACCACTGCTCTAATGGGTTTGTATTAGCTTCTAAAGTAAAATCTTGATCCTTAAGGCTTTCTGGTGACATCCAGAGTCCAGGCATGTCTCTCAGACATGACATTCCAGTCAAAGTCTTGGTTAATAAAACCACAATTAGAAACTGGTCTTATTGGATCCATGCAAACAAGTGTATTGCCTTAACTCATTCATTTAGAATTGCCAAATTCTGGAGGGATTAGGTTGGGAAAAATATAAAGCAAAAGAAAAAGTTCTTGTCCTCTTAACGTATTGAAAAGGACCCAACTTTAACTGTATTAGACATTTAAAAAGTAAGCAATTAGCATTCTTTAGATTGGAAAATACATTTTATAGCTTCTAGAAATATAGGCTCCTTTATTGGCAAACACACTTTTTAAAAAATATATATTTTATTGATTTTTTACAGAGAGGAAGGGAGAGGGATAGAGAGTTAGAAACACGATGAGAGAGAAACATTGACCAGCTGCCTCCTGCACACCCCCTACTGGGGATGTGCCCGCAACCAAGATACATGCCCTTGACCGGAATCGAACCTAGGACCTTTCATTCCCCAAGCCGATGCTCTATCCACTGAGCCAAACCAGTTAGGGTGGCAAACACACTTTTAAGATACATACTTTTCTGAGACAAATATTATAAAGCAAAACTTACTGATCTAGAAAGGAACAGTTGAAATTAAATTGATTTGCTGAAATGTCTAAGGTTTTTCTCTCCTTAAGATTTACCTCCCAGGAATTTGCATTTTAAAAAATGGTGCAGATAAGAGTTCTTTGAGATCAGATATTTGCATCTCAAAGGTACAGACTTCAGTTTTATAATGCCAACTATACTGCCTTTCCTTGAGGGAACCAGATTTAAATTTCTGCTAGTTGGCGAGTATGTATCCTGAAAGTGGTCTTTTGGGGGCACTGTGGATGGAAGTGATACATCCTATTTTCTTTGTGGAGATACAATTTTCTTCCTTGTAAAAGAGGGAGAAATTGGTTATCCAAGTGAGGCATGAGTGACCTCCATGCTTCCTAGCCCCATGTCACATGACCAAGGCCCTTGCCTCACTTCTCACCTGAAGAGGAGGAGATCTTCTCGAAGATTTCAGGTGTAGAGCATTAACAACACTCACAGTGGTGACCAGGCACTGTTGGTTTTATTTAACTCCACAAGGTGTTTTTGATGGCCTCTGGCCTTAACTAGCCTTACTGGAGATCCTCACCCTCAAGGAATCTCTCTATATATAAAAGGCTAATATGCAAAGTGTCCCCTTGGGAGTTCGATCGCTTGCTGTGATGTGCGCTGACCACCAGGGGACCATGTGGTGGTGGTATGCTGGTGGCGAAGGAAGGGGGAGGCGGGGAACCTGATCAACCCTGATTGCTGGCCAGGCTTAGGGACCCTACCGTGCACAAATTTTGCGCACCGGGCCTCTAGTGTTACACTGTCTTGGGCTTACCGCTCTGAGAATAGTGGGGCCAGCTAGGCAGAGATAGCAGTTGTCCTTCTTTAAGGAAGATCATAAATTGCTGGGCCCCCCGGGGTATGAGAAGGCCAAAAGTTTTGGGAGAGATTAACAAACATTCAGTCAATCTTCAGATTATTTTAATATAAAATTTCCCATTTTTATATTTGCATCTGAGGCTTTTTACTTGTATACCTGTGGGAGCATTAATAAGGACTGGAATTTGGGAGTTTCAGCTTTGGAGTCATGATTTCCCATGTTTACCCGGGGCTGTGGACATGAGCACTGCATCCTGTGCCCACAATCGAATAGGAAGCTCTGGCTGGCAGCTTCTGCATCCAGGCTGTGATTGCTGGCTGGCTGGGCCTCCCTGTATGGGTGATCGCTGACGGTTCTGCACACTCACACAGCGTTACTGGCTGTT
>NW_005871072.1:7456928-7499715 GCF_000147115.1 Myotis lucifugus
GACCAGTCGCATTGACTTGCCTTGGGTGGCTTGGTGTCAGTGTGTGTCATAGCATGGTCGCCCGGAAAGTCATTCAGATGGTCGTTCTGTGTTGTTTGGTTGTTCAGTCGATTTGCATACTATGCTTTTATTATTATAGATGTATTGTGATAACTTTTCAGTGATAAGAACTGGTTTGTGTGATTCTCATGGGTTGATACGCTTATTTTGTTGTGGTGATTTTATTTTGTGAAATTAAGTGGGTGTGATTATTCTCAATGAGTAACCTCTGCTGTAACTAACTGCTACATACAAATAATATATTTTTGCCTTAATTTGAATTGAATGAAATTATAATAAACTATGGCAAGCATTTTTTAATGTATATGTTATATTTGTCGCAATGGAATTTGAATTTTTAAAAGAGTAGTCTAAGTACAGAATAATAGAACCATGTCTGATGCAAATGAGATATTTTTCCTGAATATAAAGTGGAAATTTTGTTGGAACAGACGTGGGTGTATTCATGTTCTGAAGTTACTGAGTTAACATATTTGAATTTAATTTTAAATTCTCACTGCCACCTCTAGCTCCTTCTCTCAAGATTACTGAAAATAGAAGCTTGGGTTAAATTTTAACAGTTATCTTCCTCTGAATTTCTAAAGCCTCTAAGAAACTTGAGCAAAACAAAATAGTTTTTTAAAACATTGTACTGGAATGTTAGCTTTTTAATTTTTAATTTTTTACTTTACTGTTTTGTTACTATTTTGAAAGTTCTAAATTAAAAAGTAAAAATTAATATGATGAGTGTATTAACAATAATTTTAACATTTATATTAGGGCTTATTTGATTTGTGTTATTTAAAGTATTAAGAAAATTTATTTTGGGGGAGAGACTTAATAACATTTGATTTTTGCATTGCTTTGGCTTCTCCAACTTATTTAGTGTGTGTACTAACAGTTGGAAGAGAATGACCCTCTTAGATTGTCAACCCTATGCATTTCAAGGCCATTATTATTAGTTGTATCCTTAACACAGTATATTCAGAGATTGATAAAATTTTATATTTATGCCTTCAAAATCATTGATTTGAATGACTTCATAGCAATCTGGACATTAAATTTGTCAAAGCTCATTGAAGCCATTAATTTTTAATCCTAACAGAGAAGAGAAATTAGAAATTCAAATGTTTATGAATGCCCACTTTGCCCAATCCCACTGAACTCTTGTTCCTCATGTATCAAGTAGGCACCCAAGTCAACCCTTTTCTGTAGGGTGCCTTGGCCTAAGTTACCCTTGCACTCCATTTTGATCCCTGTTTAAATGTCATTTCATCAGGGACCTTTATTGATGATTTTACCTAAGATATATTCATTCATTTATTCTCTTTTCTTTTCTTCCTCCTTCCTTCCCTTCATTCTTTTTCTTCTATACTCTGTCCCTTTACATTGTATTATTTTTCTTTAGAGCACTTGTCTACATGACATTACATTATTTATATGTATGTATGCATTGTCTGTCTCCTCCTTATACATACCCCCTAAATTCCTTGAGGACAGGAACTTTATTTTTTTTAAAGTTGTATCCTCAAGATACAGAACAGTGTCTGACATAGTAGGTGCTTATTAAATACTTTTGAAAGATAAATGTGGTATTTAGGAGATAATAAATGTATTTACTTATTCTGTCTCAGGTACTGTGTTAGGCCCAGAGGCTACACTCATGAGTAAAAAGTTCTATTTTTAGATTTTGATATTTTTGATAAAACTATCTTACATAAGGTGTACTTTATAGTGTTGTATAACTTTAAACATTTTACTAATATTTATAGATTAGTAATTAAAAAGAATACTGCATTATCTTATATTTTATATAGCTGCACAATATCCCATGAACAAAATTAACCTAGGTATTATGCTCTCTCAGATTTGTGAGGGATTTACTATCCAATCTAGTACTTATCTGCCAGGGGCTATTCAGCCTTTGCTTGAAACCATTCTAATGATGGAGAACTCACTTTCTCTCAGACAGTTTATTCTGCCTGTGGGAGGCCTCTGATTATTGTTTTTTAAAGTCTGTCTCTATTTTAAGCCAAAAATGGTTGCTTTCATTTACTAGTTCTAATTATATCCCATGGAGGATATAGTGAATAAATGTAATCCTTTCTTGTGATAGCCCCTTAATTATTTGAAAGCCTACAAAGTTCTCTCTGACATTTCAATTTTCCTGAGAATCCCTAAGTAAGCTATCTGACCCTTTACCATTCTGGTCTTTTTCTATGAATCTTTTTGAATTTGTTGATATATTTATAAAAGTTGGCACCTATAAGTGAAAGCACTCCCTACTGCAAAAGAGAACTGCACTGCACTGTTTCCTTGGAAGTTCTCAGTGTTCTATTTTTATTGCATCTTTATGATTTAAGTTTTCTCCCAACCATTTCACACCTTGTCTCACTTGACTTACTATTAACTAAAATACTTAGTTGCTCCCCCCTCCACCTCACCTGTCACAAATGCTATTGGTATGTCATGTCTCATGCCTGCCTTATTTTGCAGTTTCTTTATGTTTTCCCCACCTCCCCTCACCTCCATCCCCCCCCCCCCAATACACACACACACACACTACTCTGAGTTAGACTCATGCTTTATTGGCAGATTATGTTTTTGCTGGGCTAAGTGCTTATGAAATATAGAATCAGTGGGAATTTGGCATGCTTTCTGAGCTAGGAATGCAGTTTGCCACTCTTTCAGTATTCCTTTGTCCTTATGCATTTTCAAATCTGATTGTTTTCTGATCTGAAAGAAGATTTCAGCCCCCCCCCCTTTTTCTTTCACATGTTTCCAGAATGCTAGCAGTGTAGAAGAGGGTAAAGTGTAGCTCTGACAAGATATGTATCATTCACACCACAAACCTATTATCAGTAGCAGCTAATTTAGTAAAGTACTTAATGAATAATCAATCTTACTTGCCATGGAGACATTTTTAAAAAGTAACTAACCCCTTATTATGTGAATGTGATTCTTTTGATTAGGTTATTTAGACTTTTTTTTTTACATCATTTATTTTGCATAGTAGGTTATCATTGCTAGATGTTGATATGATGCAGCATTGGCACTTTTAATTAAGACAAATAGAAAAGAGAACACATTTTGCCTGTTCCTGATACATACCATTTTGGTATATTATTAAATGTTCATAGTTCAGATTATTTTTTACTAAGCTATAATTTGCAAGCACATACCTTTTTTTGTCAACAATAAAGATAAAAAACACACAAAAACAAAATAATTGAAATACAAATAAAATGCTTTCTTATAGGACTTAAGAAAAATTGCCTATCAAATACAGATTTACCTGTTTTGCTGTTAAGTGTGAAATTACAAATCTTCTAGTTTATAATTTGCAATCTAACAAATTTTAAAAGGTAGTCTGCCTTTCAGGCTATCTCAGGTACTTAAATTTTTTTGTGTATAATAGTTGATTTGTTGTGGTTGTGACTTTTATTCTAAATTTTATTCAAAGTTGTTGAGCAAAGATTGGGAATTTTGTCTTACTATTTTATAAAACTGTAGTCTATAGACCATAATAATTATAAAAATCACAAAGGTCTTTCTCCAGATTTTTAGATGCTGACATATTAATCCTTTGAAAACAGGGTGGGAATAGAGTAGATTTGGTGTTCAGTTTAGAGAAATGTAAACTGACAGTTACATTATTAGAAAGGCATTATTAAATTGAAAATTCACAACAAACCAGTTTTGAATCAAATTATAGCATTTAGATTCAATGTAGAGACTGAATTTTTTATTAACAGCAACTGCAATAAAACAATATAACATTGTGATATAGTATTAGTGATTTCTAGTAAACTGAAGTATGTTTAGCTTGATGTCTAGTTAGGTTAATGCTTAGTTGATTGTGTTTATTCAAGTTACCTAACATGCATAAGTATTGTTTCATGGTTTCTCATGCAGTAATACCAGATTGCCAGATATAAGTATATCTATAAATACTTCATGAGGTGGTTGTCACATTTCTTCATGCTTATTTTATCACAGATCTAAATATTTCTGTGCTCATTATAATTAAATGGGAAAATATTAATTTATCATAAATTATTTTGTCTGCATTTAAAAAACGTTGGTATAAGTAACTATATTGAAGTAAATTATGAAGAAAAAGTTTTTTAAAATCTCTCATGTAACATTGAAATAATATTTTTGCCCCCTTGTTTTTTGTTTAGGTTATAACTTACTTCAAGTCTTTGCAAATAAATAGTAGTAGATCTATGAGAAGGTGACTTATGATAAGTAACAAATTACCCTGAAAATGAACTTAGTAGCCCAGCAGACATTTATCATCTCACTAGAGGCATGGTGCACGAAATTTGTGCACAGGGGACGGGGTGTCCCTCAATCCAGCCTGCACCCTCTCCAATCTGGGACTCCTCGGGGGATGTCCGACTGCCGGGATCAGGTCTAAAACGGCAGTCAGACATCCTTCTCGCAATCCAGGACCACTGGCTCCTAACCACTCACCTGCCTGCCTGTCTAAGGCCCCAGCTGCCCTCCCCTGCCGGCCTGGTTACCCCAACTGCCCTCCTTTGCCAGCCTGATCTCACCCTTAACCCTCTGCCAGCCTGATCTTGCCCCTAACTGCCTTTGCCTCAGCCCCCACCACCATGGTTTTGTCCGGAAGAAAGTCGGACATCTGGAAGATGGCTGGTTGACCTGGTCTAATTAGCGTATTACCCTTTTATTATCATAGATAACATTTATCATTCCTTTAGGTCAGACATTTAGATACAGGTAGCTTAGTTCATCTCATCTTTATTGATTTTAATGCCACCATTATAAAATCTAAAATACTATATATGTTTGGTTCTGTTTCCAGACTTTCTTGTCTGTTGTTAAAACAATATATCGAGTAATATATATTTAAGTTTCTCTTTATTGTGCTCTTCCAGTATTTTCTTAGCTATTATTTATCTACTTCTGAGAGGAAAAAGCCTTTTGATATTTTTATCATACCATACTAATTATATTAGTTTTTGATGTTTTGCAATTGTTTTTACTTTGTTATAATTTATCTTTTTTGATAATAATAAAGACTACTGAGTTTTCAATACATAAATTAGTATATATTTGGAAGGATACTAAATAATGACTGTACAAATTATGTAAAGTATAATAATGTAAAGCAGAACTTATATGTCTTTATTGCCTTCCATGAGCCAGGTGCTTTTTATGTTAATTCATGTCACTATTGATTATGCCGACTAAGTCCACTTGTAACTGGAATTTGTAGAGTATGCAATTATTTATGGCTAAATTTCCTTCAACACTGTTTTTTTTCTTCAGCTGTGATGCAGATCCATCAGCCCTAGCAAAATATGTTCTTGCTTTGGTAAAAAAAGACAAAAGTGAAAAAGAATTAAAGGCATTATGTATTGATCAACTGGATGTATTTCTTCAAAAAGGTAAGATCTTTGGTTTAAGAATAGTACTTTATTTTAATGTTATTTAAATAAGATTATCTAGCTGTTCTTGAAAGAAGTCTGAGGTGACCTCTGAAAATGGTTCGCTATTCACTTGACCAGAAGACCTCACAAAATCATGCAAATCAAGAGGTTCAGATCTTCATGTTCACTTTAAGAAGACTTGTGAAACTGTCCAGGCCATCAAGGGTATGCATATCCGAAAAGCCATCAGGTATCTGAAGGGAGTCACTTTACAGAAGCAATGTGTGCCATTCCGTTGTTATAGTATTAGAATTGGTAGGTGTGCCCAGGCCAAACAGTGTGCTGGACACCGGGTCGGTTTCCCGAAGAGTGCTGAATTTTGCTGCATATGCTTACAAATGCAGAGTAATGCTGAACTTAAGGGCTTAGATGTAGATTCTCTGGTCATTGAGCACATCCAAGTGAACAAAGCTCCCAAGATGTGGTGCAGAATTTACAGAGCTCATGGGTAGATTAACCAATACATTAGCTTTCCTTGCCACATTGAGATGATCCTTACTGAAAAAGAGCAGATTATTCCATCCCAGCCGGTGTGGTTGAGCATCGATCCATGAACCAAGAGGTCACCAGTTTGATTCCATATTAGAGCACATGTCTGGTTGCTGGCTAGCTCCCCGGTAGGGTGTGTGCATGAGGCAGCTGATTGATGTCTCTCTGTCATTGATGTTTCTATCTCTCTATCCCTCTCCCTTCCTTTCTCTCTAAAAAATCAATAAAAACATATTTAAAACATTTTTAAAAAAGCAGATTATTCCTAAACCAGAAGAACCAGAAGAGGAGGTTGCACAAAAGAAAACTATCCCAGAAGAAACTGAAGAAACAAAAACTTACGGCGTAGGAGTAAAATCAACATAAAGTAAACACTAATAGAAGTTTAAAAAAGAAAGTATCCATAGTATTAAAGGAAC
Source organism: Myotis lucifugus (assembly GCF_000147115.1). Classification (NCBI taxonomy): domain Eukaryota; kingdom Metazoa; phylum Chordata; class Mammalia; order Chiroptera; family Vespertilionidae; genus Myotis; species Myotis lucifugus. The sequence goes on from NW_005871072.1 coordinate 7,463,338, forward strand.
TCAGTAAGAGACAGGCTCTAATTGTAACGAAGATGAACAATCCATATTATTGCTGATTTATATCCACAACTTATTACTGATTATATCCATAGCTTATTTATAAAGACTTTTTTCTTATTACCATTCTTAAGCTTTTTCTTAAATCATGCTGACATTTTTTCTTTGAAGTTTAAGAAAATGACGGTATGCTTGTTTATTTAAAGATAGTACTCCTTATGGATCTACTTTGAATGTTGTCTAGCCCAGTGCTGTTTAGCTTTTTCACTTGCCAACATCTAGATCAGTGGTTCTCAACCTTCCTAATGCCGCGACCCTTTAATACAGTTCCTCATGTTGTGATGACCCCCAACCATAAAATTATTTTCATTGCTACTTCATAACTGTAATTTTGCTACTGTTATGAATTGTAATGTAAATATCTGATATTCAGGATGTATTTTCATTGTTACAAATTGAACATAATTAAAGCATAGTGATTAATCACAAAACAATATGTAATTATGTGTGTTTTCCGATGGTCTTAGGCGACCCCTGTGAAAGGGTCGTTCGACCCCCAAAGTGGTCGCGACCCACAGGTTGAGAACCGGTGATCTAGATGATGGTAGTATCTGTGTTTGTGCACTGGTAGGGTACATGGAGACTGGTCATGGCTGGAAGTGACTGGCCCAGAAACTGGCTGTTCCAGCCCTCATCACCCTGAAAACTGAATATATTGGTGTTACCATGGGACTGTGCCATGGCACACTGGTTAGGAAGGTTTTAAGTGGAGAATAATATCTTAGCAAATGGCTTTTAATATGTGGGATTTTTTGGTTTGTTTTATTTTTAGAGACACAGATATTTGTGGAAAAACTTTTTGATGCTGTGAATACAAAGAGTTACCTACCTCCCCCAGAGCAGCCATCATCAGGAAGCTTAAAGGTGGAATTTTTTCAGCACCAAGAAAAAGATATAAAAAAAGACGAGGTAAGAATTTGTGTTAAACCTTACATTTTCTTTGAAAACATATAAGGGATAATTAAACTGAGTTGTATTTTCTGTATCTGTGTCAGGAGCCTTCAAGACCACCCCCAAGTTCAATGATTTCACTAGGAGCACTCACAGGACTTAGCATATAATCATTCTCACAGTTATGATTTCTTACAGTGAAAGGATACAAAGCAAAATCAGCGAAGGGAAAACAGTGTATGGTGCAAAGTCTAGGGGGATACAGGCGCAAGCTTTCAGAGTTCTCTCCCAGTGGAGTCACCTAAGATGTGCTTAAGGAGAAGTGACAGTATGTGTGAACCAGGGAAGCTTGTTAAAGACTCAGTGTCCAGGACTTTTACTTAGGTTTGGCCACCTGGGTACCTTCTGCCTAGTATGTTCTAGATTCCTAGGAGGAAGGCAGGTGTTCGCTATGAACCATATTGCATACACAGACAATTCAGGCGTAAGTGAGCTGTTATTATCAGGCAACCCTCTAGAAATCAAAGTTCACAGATGCCAGCCAAGGATCTATCTTACGTGCAGGCCTTTAACTTTTCTGCATAGTATCTTATAGCTATGGACGCTTATTACCTATGTTCTGTGAAAATAATTAGATTGACAGTAAATCTGTTTGTTTCTGTTCCACAAGCATTTTGTAGGGAACTATTTTTAAGGTAGTTAAATAAAATGACCTTCACAGGGCAATAGAAATGACCTCATAATTTAAGAGTTTTTATGGGAAAACTCCAGAGCAGCCATCTTTTATACAAGATTACCATTTTTGTTTAATAATCATATAATAATTAATACTCCGGTGTGGGGTGAATTTCCCGCCAAAATATAAGATGGCTCTGTCTTTTGGTTTTGTTCCATCCACCAAAAGGGTGGATTACAAACAAATATTTGGTAATACGCAGTTACAATCGGCCCGAGTTTACACGTTTCCCGCACTCCACCGCAAATCTATATGAACCGAGTTAAAGACGGCTCCCGCGGAGTACGCGCAATTCACGCGAGCCGACTTAACTCGTTTCCCCCACTCCAAGTGTTAAGATCTCCTCAATTTGATATTTAAGGATTGTAATTCCAGCAAAAATAATTGACAATTAAAAGTTGGCTTTAACAGTCACTGCCTTGTGACCTTGAAAACATGACTTTTTCAAGCCATAGTTTACTCAGCTGTGAAATGGAAATATTATGGGGTTATTGTGAGGTAGTTAAATAATATCGAGAAAGCACCCAGTATATATGTGGCACATAGTAGGTTTTTTAATAAATGGTAATTACTATTAGTATTGAGAGATTGTTGTGTGAAAGATGTGGTTGTGACTTTTGGGTTTTTTACCCCTCATAAACCTTTTTTTTTTTCTTCTTCAGATTATATAACTAAGACATGTTTATTATGCAATTATATATATCTATATATATATATCTATACATACATATATTTATACATACATACATATACACACACACATATAATGTTACATAATAATTCTTAAATATATTTTTATGCCTCTATACCTAAACATATTTATACACATGTATTTGTATATAATTACACAGACAGACACACATAAAACACCCTTGTTAAAGATATTTGTCCCTTTAAGAACTGTCAGAATGTCAGATGGCAATCTAGATAAAAAATGCTATGGGTGTAGTAAAAGTTCACTGTTGATTGTGTACTATGGGGTATGATGATCTGTCAACACAAATTACTCCCAAGTGTGCATTGAGGCAAATAGGAAAAAGTGTCTTAGAGTTTTATTTGTACCCAGTATTTTTGGTGGGGGAGGGTTGATATGGGTGGCAAGAGAATAAAAGTATTAATAAGGGGGAAAAAAGGGCAGACTGTTATAAAATTTTTAAGCAGTGTCAGAGTTTGGTCTGTTGATAGAATATCCATATTTAACTTATCATACAACCTGAGGCCTGGTGCACGAAATTGTCCACTCGCGACGGGGAAGGGGTCCCTCAGCCCAGCCTGCACCCTCTCACAGTCCGGGAGCCCTCAGGGGATGCCCAACTGACGCTTCCTGCAGGGAGCGGGCCTAAGCCGGCAGTCGAACATCCTTAGCGCTGCCGCAGAGGCGGGAGAGGCTCCCGCCACTGCCGCTGCATTCACCAGACATGAGCCCGACTTCTCGCTCAGTGGCACTCCCCCTATGGGAGTGCACTGACCACCAGTGAGCAGCTCCTGCATTGAGCGTCTGCCCCATGGTGGTCAGTGCGTGTCATAGCGACAGGTCATTCTGCTGTTGGGTCAATTTGCATATTACCCTTTTATTATATAGGATGGGGACACTTGACAGTGAGAGGCTTTCACCCAAAGGGATGCTGGAGCAACTGGCATAAACTAGAACATGTTTATATTATCTGTAGACTACCTACATCAGAATATCTTAGGGTTCTTATAAAAATGCAAATCTTCATGCCTATCATATTTCTAGAAGCCACACGTTCAATATTTTCTGAATTTATCTTCTAAATCCTTTTCTTTCTAGTAACATCTATTAATGTGCTATGGAAATAGTGTTCTGGGCAGTACAGCATGGAAAATTTTGGCCTAAACAAAGTAGCATTGAACAAGGGAATGTTTTTCAGGGCTGCTTTCTATTAATTATATAATGTGAATGGAGGCCTTTTGTAGGAAAGAGGAATATATAGCTGCCATACTACCATGAGAAACTGAAGAACTATTTTATCTTATATGTTATTTTCTCAAATGTTTTATTTTTTTATGACTTGGTTAGTTCTAATGTATGCTCATATATTTCCTAATGTGTTCAGTACCAGACCAATTCAATGAACCAAAACATGAGTGTATGTTGGACTTTTGAAAGAGGAATAAAGTTGGGTTTTCACTAATAATTTTTAAATGAGGACACTTGCTTAAAATGTTTTTTCTCCACTAATTATTATCTAAGATAAGCATTTATGAGTTTCTTTAGGTTCACTGTAACTTTCAGCATGCCTCTCTTTTGTGATTAAACTAAATGTATTTTGTTTAAATGGCAATTTTGCTTTTATATTTTAATATCAGTTAAGTCATTGAAATAGTAACATGATAAGGAATGACTGTTGCTAAATCTTCTACACCTTTTATTTTTGGTATGTCAGATCATAAAAGAGGAAGAACGAGAGAAGAAGTTTTCCAGAAGGCTAAATCACAGTCCTCCCCAGTCAAGCTCCCGATACAGAGAAAATAGGTGATTAATTAATTGAACCATGTTTGGTGATTAGACATTGGTTATCTTTTACATAAAAGATACACAAAGCTGTAAAATCTTTTACACGGGGGCAAGTAATGTCTATTTTGTTACTGGTTTAAGAAAGTGTAACTCAGTTCTTTTTTACCATTTATTAGTTATTCTTATTTTTATTCTTCAAATTCCAGTGAAATCTTGAGACCTTTTCTTGCCTGAAGTTTTCCTTTAATAAGAATTTGATTTTTTTAAATTAAATCTTTATTGTTCAGATTATTACAGTTGTTCCTCTTTTTTCCCCCTATAGCTCCTCTCCACCCAATTACCACCCCACCTTCTGCCCTTACCCCTGCCACTGTCCTCATCCATAGGTGTATGATTTTTGTCCAGTCTCTTTCCGCACTCCCCACAACCCTTCCCCCCTGAGAATTGTCAGTCCACTCCCTTTCTATGTCCCTGATTCTATTATGTTCACCAGTTTATTCTGTTTATCAAATTATTTATCTTCTTAAAGGATACCTTTCAGCATTTCATATAATACTGGTTTGGTGGTGATGAACTCCTTTAGCTTTTTCTTATCTGTGAAGCTCTTTATCTGACCTTCAATTCTGAATGATAGCTTTGCTGGATAAAGTAATCTTGGTTGTAGGTTCTTGCTATTCATCATTTTGAATATTTCTTGCCACTCCCTTCTGGCCTGCATAGTTTCTATTGAGAAATCAGCTGACAGTCATATGGGTACTCCCTTGTAGGTAACTGGCTGTTTTTCTCTTGCTGCTTTTAGGATTCTCTCTTTGTCTTTTGCTCTTGGCATTTTAATTATGATGTGTCTTGGTGTGGTCCTCTTTGGATTCCTTTTGTTTGGGGTTCTCTGTGCTTCCTGGACTTGTAAGTCTATTTCTTTCACCAGGTAGGGGAAGTTTTCTGTCATTATTTCTTCAAATAGGTTTTCAATATCTTGCTCTCTCTCTTCTTCTGGCACCCCCATAATTCGGATGTTGGTACGCTTGAAGTTGTCCCAGAGGCTCCTTACACTATCTTCATATTTTTGGATTCTTTTTTCTTTTTGTTTTTCTGGTTGGGTGTTTTTTGCTCCTTCGTATTTCAAATCTTTGACTTGATTCTTGGGATCCTCTAGTCTGCTGTTGGGTCTCTGTATAATATTTTTTATTTCAGTCAGTGTATGCTTAATTTCTAGTTGGTCCTTTTTCATATTCTTGAGGGTATCACTAAATTTATCGGCGGTTTCTAGAAAATTCTTGAAAAACCTTATAACTGTGGTTTTGAACTCTATATCCAGTAGTTTGCTTTCCTCCATTTCTGTCATTTGTGACCTGTTTCTTTGTCTCTGCATTTTGGCTGCTTCCCTGTGTTGGTAGAGTGGCTTTGTGTGCTAGGTGTCCTATAGGACCCAGTGGCTCAGCCTCCCCAATTACCTGAGGTGGACACTCTTGGTATACCCCTTTGTGGGCTGGGTGCACAGTCTTGTTGTAGTTAAGCCTTGATTGTTGTAGGTATCACTGGGAGGAATTGACCTCTAGGCCAGTTGGCTGTGAGAATCAGCTGTGTCTGCAGTGGGAGAACTTCTGTGCTGGAAACACCCTTCTGTGGCAAGACTTGCTTCAGTGGGGCTTTGGTGCTCACTGAGTCTGCCCCCTGAGTGTGTCCTTATGGATCTGAGAAGTTGTAGTCTGGATGGTCCACTCTGACCACTGGGTACACTGGCTCTTGGATGTCTAAGGAGGTGCTAATTTAGCCTCTGCCTGAGGCTACCCAGCAGGAGCTACGAGAGATCTGCAGATTCCTCTTCTTTGTCTGGGGTTTGGAGGTGCCCAGATGAGGCCCAGCTGTGAAGCAATGCAAGCTGCTGTGGGGCCTTGGGCCTTCTTTTTGGATATTCTGGGTCTCTGACCCAGCTGCAGTTAGTTAGGTAATTTTAGATTGCAAAGGGCCAGGTCATTCATATGCAAAAGCCTCTGAGCACAGCTTGGGTGGGGCGGGGTCTCAGGGAATCAACAGGGCGGAGCAAACAGCTATGGCTGATCCTCAGTCCTGCCCAAGAGGCCCCGAGCGGGTCTCACTGTCCCGCGGTAATCGCTGCAAGCACCTCTGAGAGAAAGCCGCCCTGGAGTTCTGCTTGATGCCAGACAGTCCAGTTTCTCCCGGAGTCTGGGTCCCCAGAGACTCGCCCGGAACAGGAGTTCAGAGCCATCAGGAGCTTGAGACTCCCTCCTGACTGAAAAAGACAGCCACGTCCTCAGTTGCGAGCCTTTTCCGCGCTTGCCTCAGTACCTCTGCACTTTACTTCCGCACCTCCTCTGAGTCTCAGTGTGCTTTTCTCTTTCCTTCTAGTTGTAGAATTTCCACTCAGCCAGCCTTTCTGTGGTTCTGGATGATGTCTGTTTTGTCTTGTAGTTTTTTTTTTAAGTAGTTGTGCGATGCAGCAATTTCCGGTGTTTACCTATGCTGCCATCTTGGTTTTCCCTCAAGAATTTATGATTTTTTTTTCATTAAGGTTTCAAAGGCGTTTAGAATGCAGGGCATGTGATACATGCCTATGAGATATGTGTTCATATGCATAAGTACATTTATGTACAGATATTATTTACTATAAGACATGTATAGATAACCTAAATGTATATATGCCTTTTTGTGTAAGACTAAGAATTAAGACTTTTAGAGATTTTTCCTTAAAGGTGTTTTAGAGTACTTCTTCTGCAGAACATGTTCAGTTTTGTATTGTTCCAGTTATTTATTGTTTCATTTTCCTATGTTTGTATTCTGATGGTACAAAAAAGAATCATGATATTATAAGAATTAAATATAACTTTTGCATTTAGAGTTTTCCCTGTATCTACTTAAAAGTTATGTACATGAAAGTAAAGTGATCATATATTTCTTTAGAAGTCGTGATGAGAGGAAAAAAGATGATCGTTCTCGCAAAAGAGATTATGATCGAAACCCTCCTCGAAGAGATTCATACAGAGACCGGTACAATAGAAGACGAGGTCGGAGTCGCAGTTACAGCAGGAGTCGGAGTCGAAGTTGGAGTAAAGAGAGGCTTCGTGACAGGGATAGGGATAGAAGCAGGACCAGAAGCAGGAGCAGAACACGAAGCAGGGGTAAATCATATATGTGTATATTTTTATTGGCATTCTCTTATTGAGAAAATACTTCTTAACTTAAGGACCATAAAACTTGTTTTAATTATATATCAGTTATACTTCAAAACTATGAAAACAGTTAAAAGTTTTCATTTCAGATGTGTGTAATTGCACGACCATGTCATTTCCAACATGTATAATATTTCTTGCAATGTGCATTATTAAAAGGGAGATATTATGACCAATGAAACAAACATCTTTGAGTAAAACACCTTTACTTAAGCTTTGATATTAGCTACCCTTGCAAACTTTATTGTACAGCCATCTTTATTTAGTGTAGGAAGTGATTTTGTAGCCTTTGTATAAGCCCTGCACTTCTCTGTTACTCTTCTTTTAGAGTTTTTTCCCCCTTTGTTCTACGTATACTAGGCCTCTCTGCACATTGCTTCACTTAACGAATCTCCTTAATACCTATTCTTTTCCTTGGGACCATATACAGCCCAGTTAATTTCTTTGTTTATGTTTAATATGAACTCCTTTTTCTTCCTCTGCTCATCCATTCTCATCGTCAAATGGTGTTCACTGTAAAAAGGCATGCTAAGATTTTTAGAAGGATGACAAATATTCATCGCAGAAAAAATAACCATAGTTTTATTATAATACATATTATGCTTTTTGGGGGGTAAGATTACAGTGAAGAAAAATTAAAAATCTCTTCTGTAAATAGAACTTCAAGAAATTTTAAACTCATTAAGTACAGCAAATTTATGTGTGGTCTTATAGTTTAGGTCATATTGAAAAGAAATAGCTTTTCTTGGGCCATTGTATATTCATTGTTTTCAAAAGAAAAGGAGGGTTGTCTAAAATGTGGACATTTTCTGTTTAGTGAAAATAGTACTATTTCTGCATCTGGGACATGGTTTTTAAAAAAAATAGTTTTATAAGTCATTTATATTTTATTGCAGAAAGAGATCTGGTAAAACCCAAATATGACCTGGATAGAACAGATCCACTAGAAAACAATTATACTCCAGTTTCTTCAGTACCTAACATTTCATCTGGTCACTACCCTGTACCTACTTTGAGCAGCACCATAACAGTAATTGCTCCTACACATCATGGTAATAACACTACCGAAAGTTGGTCTGAATTTCATGAAGACCAAGTGGACCATAACTCATATGTCAGACCACCAATGCCAAAAAAACGGTGTAGAGACTATGATGGTAAGTAAGCCTTTCAGCTGTTTCTACATATTGAATTAATATATCTAACTGACTAAATTCTGTAAGTTTAGGTTACACACAGTTATTCAAAGACTTAACCTATTGGAAATAGTTGTAAATTAATATTAAGCACTCATGAATTTCTCAATATTATTGAAAACGTCATTAATCACTACTAACTATTGAATATCAATTTAAATATATTATTTGCATGTAAGTCTTAAGATATATTTGGAATTTATCAAACAAGACTAATATTTATAGAGTTACTTGTGAGGGAATCTGCTACTGAAATATTTTCTTCAAAGTTTATGTTTTTAAAAATGAACAGTTATTGTCATGTAAGTGGAACCAGAAATGTGAATATCACCTATTTAAGAATTTATAAATGAAGACTCTTAAGCTTTTATTGTAAAAGTTTTATAAACTTATGAAAGCTATAGTTGCAGTGTTTATAAAGTTATATGTGAGATTTAAATACAGGAAGTATTTCTAATGACATATATATATATATATATATATATATATATATATGTTTTATACCATCTTATTAGTTAGGTATACTCACTTTAATTTGGTGATGTATTTTCTAGTGTATGTGTTATCTTTATTATGACTTAAGTATTTTTAAATTACTGGAATTAGTAGGGTAGCTCTTGTGATATGGTTAATTACACTTGCCCTATATTAAAAAATATTTGTTTTTAAATATCTTACTTTTGTTAACTCAGAGAAAATTTCAATGTCCAGCACTTTTCATATTTCTTTTTCCTCACAGAAAAGGGTTTCTGCATGAGAGGAGACATGTGCCCTTTTGATCATGGCAGTGACCCAGTAGTTGTAGAAGATGTGAATCTTCCTGGTATGCTGCCTTTCCCAGCACAGCCTCCTGTTGTTGAAGGACCACCTCCTCCTGGACTCCCCCCACCCCCACCAATTCTCACACCCCCACCTGTGAATCTGAGACCCCCAGTGCCACCACCAGGCCCATTACCACCCAGTTTACCACCTGTCACAGGTAAGTAAATATGTTTGTTTGCCTCTACTTATTATCTGTCCATTTGGAGTCTTTTTAAAAAGTTAATAGTTTGATGCTTGCTTTTATTAAAAGTATCTAAAGTAATTTTGTAGATGCTGGAAACTAAGACTATACCCCTACTTTACTTGACTATGCCAAACCTATGATTTACTGTGGTTTGGAGTAGCTCTGAATTATGCACAATCCCTGATAAATTCCAGCTGCCTGTAATATTTTATAGCTTAAGAGAAACCTGTTTTAGAAAACATTGAAAGGCTATTTACCCTAGAAAACTAAAATAGTTATAAAAGTTTGATGTTTGTAGATATTATAGTTTGATGAATGAGAATATCATGTTTGGATATACAAATAACTTATTTTATTTGTTTGCTTTCAGATGATATTTCTTATTCTTTGGTTTTGACAGGACCACCACCACCACTTCCTCCTTTGCAGCCATCTGGCATGGATGCTCCCCCAAACTCTGCAACCAGTTCTGTTCCTACTGTAGTAACAACAGGCATTCATCACCAGCCTCCTCCTGCTCCACCTTCTCTTTTTACTGCAGGTGCAGTTTTGGCCCTCTCTATATTTATGAATTTAGCTTTAGATGAGGAATTTTTAAATGTTTAGAAAGTGAATTACTCTAGCAGGTCTATTTTTCTCACTACAATTATATAGAATAAAAATGTAGACATGGTGAATGTACATTAAATGTAAGTCTTCAGTTAAGTTTTTTAAAACTGTTATATTTTCTTTTAAATAACGCATTTTTATAAAACTAAATTTTCTTTTTAATACATATAAAATATGTTAGCTTTGTATTAGTAACATATTATAGTTTACTTTTTCTATTACCAATATAGAAAAATTATAAAATGGAGTTTTACAATTGTTTTTTAATTACAGTTTTTGTATTACCAGATACATATGACACAGATGGCTATAATCCTGAGGCCCCAAGCATAACAAACACTTCCAGACCTATGTATAGACACAGAGTGCATGCACAAAGGCCTAACCTGATAGGATTGACATCAGGGGATATGGATTTGCCACCCAGAGGTACTATGATTAATCTTTTCTTATAGTTTTTGTAATATCAAGCGTGACAAACATTTATAAAGAACAGTTGGTCCTGTATTTATAGGTTGAGTAAAGGATAGTGTTTATGTTTGTTTCTTCAATCCTTTGGTCTCTCATGAGAGAAAAGGTAATAATGTATTTCTCTATTTATGGTGTTTCCAAGAGGAAAGAAATTTTACAAAAGTACATATTTTCTAATGTAGCTTTTGTTGGGTATTTTCTATCATTTGCAGTCTTAATAGGTTTCTTTAAACTCTTTAGAGTAATGCTTTAATTCCTAAAGATAGATTCCGTCATAGTTAATGAAATTAGCTGTACAAATTATGCTTGATGTGTATTTTACTTTTGATGTTAGAATTTAAAATTCGTTTGCTTATAATATTTTAAGCAAAAGGAATTATGTTTCAGGAAGTGTCTAATTAGCTTTTACATTTTTCTTAGAGGTGACAGACTTTTTGATAAAAGTTCTAAATGGGAGAAGATAGAGTTTAGACTGATACAGTCACAAGCTGAGGCAGCAAGACTCCTATGCTAGAGGTACAACTGGATATGGAGAGTCAGAGGAGGTGTAGAGCTTACATTAATTTGAAAGATTTGCTACAGATAGTTGATATAGGGAAGTGAGGGATTGTTAGACATAATGAAAAATATTATGTACGCCAATAAGTGTCTTTTTCCTTATTTCAACTAGTTTTTAAATGCCATTTTCTTTCCAGTTTTTCCCCAATGTCTTTTTTTCTAGTATGTCATGTCTCATCAAGCGTGAATAAAACTCGAACTTAATTAACAGTCAGTAACTAATGTGGTTTAGTAAACTTGTGATTACTTATACTTTGATTTATTTTGTTGTTGTTTATTGAAAACTCTCAGATCCTGAGCATCTACATACCTTGAGTATTCAAAGACCTTTTTGTGATGAAGATGTGAAGATCATTTTAATTTATACCCAATTTAATTTGAGATCACAGGACATTTCATTTGGATGCCCACCTTTTAAATTCTTTTTGCAGCATTCTAATAACTCTCATTAACAACAACAGCAGTAAAAAAGATTATTTTCTTATGAAAAATTTTTTTTTTAACAGTTTCTTGTAATTGAAAAGTAGCCACTTGTGGCTGTTTATCCTCCAAGTCTCTTCTACCTAGCCAGTTCAGAGAAAACTTCTTAAGGTCACTATTTAGTACTTGTTTTCTTTTTATCATGTACATATTCCTTGCTCTTGCTAGAACTCCAACATCAGGTCATCTCTTATCTTGCTCTTTTGGAATGGCATAACTATACGCTGCTACAGATCAGTATTTATTAGACCCATTCCAGTGCCAGGTCAATTTTTTGTTGGTGATGAGGGAAGGAAGAGGAATCAAACCTCTTACATATAAATCTTAATCATATAGAAGTTGGAGTGGTGGTAATTTCAGCTCCACATGCATGTAAATTACATGAATGGACCTATTGTGAGATAAATGTCTGGTGTGCCTAGAAATTTGAACGCCTTTTCTCATGGAATCATGTAGTAATTGCTTTAATACTGTTCTTTAGAAACATTATGTGCTATTTCTGTGAGCTGGTTTAGGAATATACTCTTTATTAATAACACTTTTTTATGCGTCAAAACTGATTTAGCAATCCATTTATATTGAGTGTTACCTATACTTCTGTTTCCTTTTTTTGGTCCCCGTCCCCCAAAATGTTTTCATCTGTTGCCTATTTGGTTTGAAACTTAATGTCCTGGATTGTGATAGATACTTAAAAGCCTATGATACTGTTAATTATATAATTATTATATATTTCTAATAGCCCATAGATGGCCTTAATTTAAATTTGTCTTAGACTATTATGTGATAATCATATTTTTATGCTTCATACTTTAAATTTACAAATGAAAATAATGTAGGTCCTTTGATGCCTTAGAATTCCGAATATTAATGTAACTTGGAGGCCTTGATAGTTGCCCTTGCCATATTTCTAAGGAGGTGGGAAATTTGATAGATGCTACTTGATTGAATATACGTTGGACTTGATTGAATATAGGTAGGAAGAAGGGCTAAGTTTCCATTTGCTGTCAACAAAACCAGTGCTGAAAATTTTAAGCAGAAAAATAATTTATTAAAATGGATATTGGGGGAAAAACACAATACATATAGGTAATACGCACATTTGGTAATTGTATACCCAGAGGAACTTGCTTCTTTTTTTAACTCTCTTTTTAAAATAAATAACAAAAATATGAGTGAGAGAATACAGATGAATTAGAACAGACACATCACAAATACTGAGGAAAAACACATTACTGCCTCTTAGTGAACCTTTAGGTAAATAACATATTAAAGAAAAAAGGATATTGGATAGCTCAAAGACCTCTCCAAAAGAGCCAGTGAACCAGGCTTGTGAGGCAGGAAGAAGGCCAAAAATCCCATTGCAGAACTGATCCTGCGAAGATAAACTGGGCAAAGAAATTGCGGCTTGCACTGTGAACATCACCCATGCTAAATACTGGATATTTCTACCTAATCTGCTGTAGACATGTAGGCTAAGTCAAAGGTAGCCAGTGAAAGGATCTAGATAAAGTGTATACACTCTAAAATAGTTTTTAGAACCTGGAAGAATTTTGTGACTGGGAGAGAAGGGAGTAAGGGATGTGGAGGGATGTAAGAGGCCAATTAAAGGCATTTGAAGAATTCTAGAGAAGAGATGATAGTTGCTGGACTATGGTAGTAACAGTGGGAAGTGAAAGATTTAAGGTTAGTGGAAAGGGATGACAACACATGTAACTTATTGGACTTAGAATGGGATTAATGGAGAAGGTGAAAAAGACACCAGGTTTCTGCTCTGGAAATTGGGCAGATGAAAAAAGCATGTAGAACAATCTTCTGTGTCATTAGTAATAGTGAGAAGCAAAGAAAGATGAAAGGAGGCATACCCAAGTCTGCGAGCCTGACTGACATACTAGTAGGTTCTAAATACACTCCCCTTCCTTCTTGAGAATCACTACATTGATGAATGAAGTCATGGCCGTAGATATGATGTTTTAGGGAGGTTGTGTAGAGTGAGATTAGAAAGTCCTAGTAAATAACCTGGAGGGATGCCTACACTGAAACAGTGGACAAAGAAAAAGGAGCTTACATAAGGCACTGAGAAAATGAATCCAAAAAGGCAGAGAAGAAAGCAGAAAGTGTGGAGACATGAAAATCAAGGGAGAAGAATAAGAAGGAGGGGAAGATAGATGATCAGCAGCATTAAATGCTTTCAAGAGGTCAAGTAAGAGAAAGATTGGAATGAATTCATAAGCTTAAGCAACAAGTGAGGACAGCGATTTTAGCAAGAGCAAGTTAAGTGCAATAGTGGAAGCAGCTGCCAGTTTTCAGAGAATTAGTGAATGCCTGGGTTGTAAGGAAGCAAACTTAGCTGGTGTAGACAGCTCTTAGGATATAGCTGTTAGGATAAGGAGTGAGAGAATGCTGGAGCTGGAGGGGAAAGTGGTCTCGAGGTTTCTTTTTAAAATAGAATAATGTTGATGGGAGACATCAATATGGAGTTTCCTCAAAAGATTAAATATGGACCTGCCTTCTGACACAGTGATTCTACTTCTGGGGATTTATTTGAAGAAATCCCAAAACACTGATTCTCTAGGGATTTATCTGGAGAAGTCCCAAAACTAATTCAAAAGAATATATGCACCCTTATGTTCATTGCAGTATTTATAATGGCCAAACTATGGAAGCAACCCAAGTGCCCATCAGTAGACAACTGGATAAAAAAGCTGTGGTTCATATATACAATGGAATATTTAAAAAGAATGAAATCTTAAACCATTTGCGACAGCATGGATGGACCTAGCGGTTATGATGCTCAGTAAAATAAGTCAGTCAGAGAAAGGCAAATACCATATGATTTCACTTATACGTGAAATTGGGAAGAACAAAATAAATGAACAAACAAAACTGAAACAGACTCAGATAGAACTGGTGGTTTCAGAGGGGAGGGCAGGTTGTGGCACTGGTCGAAAGAGGTGAAGGGACTAAAGCACAAATTGGTGGCTACAAAATAGTCACAGGAAGTAAGTAAATCATAGGAAATATAGTCAATAATATTGTGATAACAGTGTATGGTGCCAGTTGGGGTACTGGAAATATCGAGGGAACACTATGTAAAGAATATGGTTGTCTAACCACTAAGCTAAACACCCCAAATCAATATATATATTAAAAAATGTTGATGGGAAGTGTCAGTTTAGAGGGAGAGGTTGGAGATGGAGGAAAGCAGCAGAGTTCTGGGCACTTATATTGGTAGCTCTCTATAGAGGATAAGTCAGTGGTAGGAGAATCTAGAAGCATAAGCTCAGGACAGTAGACTAGGTGAAAAGTAATGCAAGTTTGTATCAAGGTTTTCTCAGTGGGAATTGAGAGGAAATACATGCAAGGTGAATTGAAGGGATGTGGGCAGAGTTAGAAATCAAATATGATTTGGGATATGGTAGTTTCATTAATTTAAATGTTTAATATTTAAAAAGTACATTGATGTGAAGGTAATTTATGTTTTGTACATAGTTTTAGGATACCCATGGGATTTCCAGAAGAAGATGGCCAGAGAAAACCCAGAAGTTAGAAATTTAGGACTGGTCCTCAGAGCAGAGTTCACGAGTGATAAATTGATATGATCTACTGCATAGAGATTAGAGAGAGTTGTAGCCCTGAGAGAGATTGTGCTGAAACAGATCCCAAGTTCTTTTGGTTAGTTATGTGTTTAGAAATACTAAGAATAGGATTTCTACAACAATTTTTAAATCTATCTTTAAAAAAAGGAACTTTAAAATTATATATTTTATATGGATTAAGGTTTGCATGTCATTTGGTAATAATAGGTTAAAAAAACTGTATCAAACCCTAAGTAAATGTAAAGTGTTGATAGTAGATATTCAATAGATCTTTGGCACTGCATTTCAATCTTGAATATTTACCTTTTAAAATTATGTATGTTCTAATTATATTAATATGTTGGTGTTTAAATAAGCAACTCACTTCAGTCACAACTCTTTAAGTTATCAATTCTTAAAGGTCATATTTGTGGTGAGGGTGATGGTAAAGGGGAACAGTGACATAGATTTATAGAAGTTGTCCACAGAGTAATATTTATTTACTTTATTTTCAATAAAGCCCCCCCCCCCCTTTTAAATCTTCATCTAAGGATATATTTATTGATTTTTAGAGAGGAAGAGAGAGAGAGACAGACAAAGACAGAGACAGAGAAACATTGATTGGTTGCCTCTTGTATGCACCCTGACTGGGGATTGAATCTGCAACTTATGTATGTGCCCTGACCAGGAATCAACCTGAAACCTTTTGGTCTACTGGATGATGCTCCAACCAACTGAACCACTTGGCCAGGGCCAGAGTCATATTTTAATTTGACATGTGAGAATTACTAATTCTTCTTTAGTTAGGTTGAAGTGAATTAGAAATAAATTAAAATCTCTTAGATTACTACTATATTTGAATGTACATTTATTTCTATTTCTTCTAAAATATATATTTGGACAAAGTGTCAGAACTTTGTTTTCAATGTGAATTAAAGGAAGTGTAGCAATGATAAACAAAATATTAATCTATTTTCTTTTATTTTCTTTTCAAACAGAAAAGCCTCCTAATAAAAGCACTATGAGGATAGTAGTGGATTCAGAGTCAAGGAAAAGAACGATTGGTTCTGGGGAGCCTGGAGTTACTACAAAGAAGACTTGGTTTGATAAGTAAGCTGTCGGGAAATTGAGGAATTTTTGTACATAGTAATTTTTAGGGTAGTTGGAGTATTATTATGACAGTATGGTATTATTTTTCAAAATAAAATTTATATAACTTTGTTCTGTAGGCATTACCCCACTAAAATGTAAATTTTCTAAAAATTTGTTATTCATTTGTCTGGTACATGGAAGGCATTTTCATATAGAAATGGTATAGTGGTTGAGAACACAATTTTTCCACCTCCCCAGCCTACAACATACTCCTTATGTTGAAGATATCATTGAATACTACCCATATAAAGGATAGTCATGAGCTTGTTATTAGGGAAGAAAGTGTGGGTCAGATCTGAGAAGAGGCATTAGCCTGGGAGCAGTTCCTGTTAAGAGCTAGAAAGGGATTTTTTGGGTGTTCGGGGAGGGACTGAAGTTGTCAAGGAAGGGCTTCAGTGAAAGAGGTAAGGAATCAGAATGTTGGGGTGTTTATGATGATTCAGTTATAAACTTTCATGTTTGAGGCGAGACTAGGATCACACATTTTTAGAGCTTTGTAACATCACTTAAAGGTGAATAATTTCTAGTTATGGCTCTGCCTTTAATTCTGTGATTTAAGGCAAGCATTGTAACCTCTCAGGGCCATAGTTTTATCCTTTTTTTCCAAGTGTCAAATGTGTGGTCTACAGTTCTGAGTTTTTTTTTTTTTTAGGTTGAGAAGCAGTTGAGACAGTCATCCCTACCTTTTGATCAAGGTTTTAAAATAGGATACATTTCATTAAGCTAGCTTTTGCAGAAATGGAACAAAGGTTATATATGCAAATGGACTGAAATAGGGTGCTAGGACCTTTCCTTTTAAGAATTTTAAGTAGGAGTAGATTGAAAGTGCCAAGTACAAGTGATATGGAAGAGCCCTTCTCAGTTGGTTTCCTTGAAAGATGCGAACATTTACTAATTTGGAGACTTCATTTTTTTAAAAAGAAAATTTAAATTTTTAAAAAATAGAACTTAAATAATAAAATTTTATTTCTTTGTACTTGATAAGGGGATAGGATATATAAATGAATGTATTAATTAACTTGATTTTTGTTACAGACCAAATTTTAATAGAACAAACAGCCCAGGCTTCCAGAAAAAGGTTCAGTTTGGAAATGAAAACACCAAACTTGAACTTAGAAAAGTTCCACCAGAATTAAATAATATCAGCAAACTTAATGAGCATTTTAGTCGATTTGGAACTTTGGTTAACTTACAGGTAAGAGCTGTGAAGTGATTCTGTTGTCTTTGCTTAATTATTTAGGGAGATAACAATATAATAAGAAAAATATTTTATAAGGAATTATGAAAAATTTGGTAACCTAAATTTGAAAAATTGGATATGAAATGAAATTTTTTATATTTTAGATGTATGATTTTTAATAACTTTTGTGCTCTGAAAAGGCAGGAGTTTTGATCATATTACATACGTTTTACCTAGAAGAGGTTATCATAAAATTATAGCAAAGTTAAATAATCTTGTAGTTTTCATTTCCCCAGTTTCTTAAAGTCATTACAACAAGATGCTTTAGTCAGATTATTTTTTCTGCCTCTGTGATGGGATACATTGGCCCAGAGACCATGTAATCCATAATTAGCTGAAACATTTGCTTTTTCCTGTACCATTTTTTGAGTATTTTTCAAGATAAATATCAGTGTAGTTTGTATTTGACTTCACCCTAACTTAGACCTTGGCTTTGGATATAACTTGTAAGGTTATTTAGTACTGAGCTTTCCTTGTGTAATATGTAAAAGTGTTGAAATAATATTGGGCTTTCTTTTTTTTCAGTTTTTTCAATAAGAATTATTTGTCATCACCTGATAAAAATAATAAATTGTAGAGAGTACAGCTTAAGTTGATTAATTTGGAAAATTTTGTTTTATTCCCATTTAAAAATAATGTAAAAGTAATAGATGAAAATCGCATGCTTGGTTGTGGCAGGACAGTAGAAATTTATATAGAATAAAAAAAAAATGTTTCTACGTTAACTCTTTTTGTCCCTTACATTTCTCTTCCCATATATCCCCATAATACAGTTACATCATTGTTAACAATTTACCATGTATTATTGTAGATTTTTTTGTTTTGTATTTCTTTATCTATATTTGCTTATCAGTCAGTCAACACACACACTTAAAAATGTATATATTTGAAAATTATGGACCCATCTTATACACATTACCCTGTAGTTATTTGTGAATATCTTTTTATGGCTATTTAATTGATCTGTCACATTTAGATTTAGACAAAAAAGTTTCTGGAATATTTTTTCTCACACAATTAACTACACTGGTAATATTAAATTTAAGAGAATTTTCAAAACCAAAAGAACAAAAAATTTGAAGTGAAAAGCCTTGTATCTGCTACTTACTAATATGAGTCTGCAGAATCATATACTCTTTGAATTCAGTTTACTTATGTGTAAAATTTATTTATTTCTTAAATTTTCTTGCACTCTTTTGTTTGTTTTGTCAATCCTCACCTGAGGATATTTTTCCATTGATTTCTAGAGAGAGTGGAAGAGAGGGGGAAAGACAGAGAGAGAGAAACATCGATTTGAGAGAGACACATCGATTGGTTGCCTCCTGCACTCTTCTGGAGTGAAAGTAGGTTATGGTAATAGTCTATATTTAAGGAAGTATAAAGATAGAATCTCACATAGGAGGACCAATATTTTATTTGTTGAGGAATTTTACTATATGAAACAACATATTCATTTGGAAATTCACTGTTCTTAATATTTGACACCTTAGGTTGCCTATAATGGTGATCCTGAAGGTGCCCTTATCCAATTTGCAACATATGAAGAAGCAAAGAAAGCAATATCAAGTACAGAAGCAGTGCTAAACAATCGCTTTATTAAGGTTTATTGGCACAGAGAAGGAGGCACCCAGCAATTACAAACTACTTCTCCAAAGGTAAGAGAAATTTATGTGAAATTAAATGCTCATAGAATACGCTTAGAAAGCAGAGGCATTGCAGTTAGGTAGACTTTTGAGTTTAGATCCTGCCTCAACCACTTTTAAATATATAGACTTGAGGAAGTTATTTAATCTCTCTTCTTTCATTTTATTGTGAAGTTAAGCCCTAGTTTATTAGATAATTATAGGTATGTGTAAAGCATATAGAAAATATTCCCAGGTAGATCAGAGACACTCAGTACATGATAGCTTTACATATTCCACATAGTCAGACTATGGGTTCATTTTGGAAATCCTCTTCCTTCTTCGCTTCTTTCCCTTCCTCCCTTTCTCCTTTTCTCCCTCTCACTTTCAATCAGTGAATCAGTCAATATGTAATGTTAGATTAATTGCTCGTAGAGGTGTCTTACAGCAGTTTGTTTCTTTAACTTTCTGCTGTTCATTAAAATAAAAGAAAGAAAGAAGGTAGTGAAGTGTAGATTTTAATTTTTTTCTCTATAAATAAGTTCTTACATGCAAAGGAAAACGTGAAGAAATTTGGAAGGTGGCTAGGTTTTGATTACAAGCTGCACTTTTAAGACTTTCTCTGCATGGGCAATTTAGTAACAAAATAACAAAGGTTATTTTCGATGCTTGTGAATGTTTAACATTTTTTTCTTATTCTGAGGTAATGCAGCCTTTAGTCCAGCAGCCCATTTTGCCTGTTGTGAAGCAGTCTGTCAAAGAGCGGTTGGGTCCAGTACCTACAAGTACTATTGAACCAGCAGAAGCCCAGAGTGCCAGTTCAGACCTTCCTCAGGTGAATGAAAAGTCTTATTATTGTGTCTGTCACATAGTAGGTTCTGAGTAAATTAGTTTCCCTTGGTGATTTGAATTATAGTTAATTGTATGTATTTTATACAGAAATAGGATAGTTTATACATATTTTTGTTACTATTATAACATTTTCACATTCTACTTTTTCTATACTATTTGAATATTAAATTCTTCTCTCTAGTTAATACCTATTTATAAGAAAGAACTCTCTTTCACTTTGTGGAGGAGGTATTTTTCAGCAAATCTGCCTGGAAAGTGAAGTTCAGTATACTAAATCTTATTTTTTCCCATCATCTTTGACTTAACTAGAATTCTATTTCAGAAATAATTATGCAGTAGTCCGAACTGAAAGCTATTGGGACAGGAAGGCTTAAACCATCCAGTTGTAACATGCTTAATATACTGATTCAAGTTACTTATTACGCTCTCAGAACTTTGCATCACTTATTCCTGACTCTTGGATTTTCTTTTCCATATGTCATTCCCTTCCCACTCCCTTCCATACTTGAGTGGCAATTTCTTATTTCTATACCTTCAATCTCTAAAACTTAGGTTTTCTTTGTCTCCAGATGTTTCAGCATTTGTATAAAATAAAGTTATGATATACTATCCTACTTAGCTAATGGATGACACCTTATTCCAGTAGTCTTCCTGAAAAATAATATATTGAGATTCTATTTAAAAAGTAATAGATTGAGATTCTATTAAAATAAACGTGCAGAATGTAAATTGGTAAATTATTATTTACTTAAAAACCCCCACCTAATCCTATTATTCCAAATCATCAGCAAATGCAATGTATTTGGCTATAAAATAAAACATACTTTAGGAAAGAATGACTTTTATTTTTAAGCTCAAGAAGCAGGCACATCCTTTATTTACTCAAACCTAATATTTACAATGTTCAAACTTTCTATTGGTCAACATAGGATTCTAAGAATTCATGGTTCTGTATCAATGGAGGGGACTTTAGCAACCACCTGGCTTAGACATCTTATTTTACATCATAGTTTTTCATGATTAATATTACATACTGTTCGTTTTTCCATACACATTTTCTTTCTGTCTCTCTTTGAAAAAAGATCCAGGTTTTGTGATTAACATCAGTATACCTACAAAGTCAGTATATGTTAGTAGAATCAGAATGTTCATAATCCCTTCAGACATATATGTTTAGGGAAACACTGAATATGTCCGTTTTAATTTTTTTAGAATGTAACTAAATTATCTGTGAAGGACAGGTTGGGTTTTGTATCAAAGCCATCTGTTTCAGCAACTGAAAAGGTAAGAAGAAGCATGATGTGTTTGTCTTGGCTTCATAAATGTTTTCAGATGGCATCTTAATTTTTTAATTTTTTCATAGTTTCAAACTTTTGCTTCTTAATAGTATCTTTATCTCTTATCCCTACCATTTTGCTTTCCATTTGCTGAAAAGAAAAATATTTGCTTCCCTTTTTTTACTTTTTGCATCAGCATTTTAATACTTGCTGCTCACTATAGTTTCCATGTGCTTCATTCATTCTTTTTCTTTGTATTTACTATATTTTCTTTAGAAATATTTTTTACATTTTATTTTGAAAACTCTGGCAGCCTAAAAGAAAGGGCCATGAACTAGGAATTGTACTTGAGTTTGAGCTTTGACTCTCTATTTACTAACTGCATGATATTGGGCAGTGCTGTTAATCTTTATGAAACTTTTTCTTCATCATAAAATGGTGATGGTAATATTTATATTGCTCATAAAGTTTTTGAGGGATTAAGTAAAAGTTATTTAAAAATATTTTGTAAACTAGAAAAGATGATGTAAATGTAGTATTTTTATTTATAATTAATAACTATTGTATATAGCCTGACAATACATCTAGTCTTTTTTTTTTTTAAATAAAGAGACAAATGCTGATTAAATTAAGATAATTTATGGACCTATCTTCTAGTTTTGTGTAGATGTGGCTTTTTTTTTTTTTCTTTCTGGTTAGGTATAAGTGAATGTCCTGATCTTTAGTCTTATTTGAGGTATATGGAAACACAGTATATTAGGATTAGATAATTTTTCCCATTTCTATACCCTCACCTTAAAGGAAGATAAGGCCCAAATAGTGTTTTGGTTGATCTATACACTTGAGTTACTTGAATCTGGATCTCCTATTTTAGTCCATTATGAAGGTTACATGGGTAATTGATTTCATGAACACCCCATGAGATAGCTGACCTGCTTTCTGTACTGCTTCTTCAGTATATTGTTTTCCTTATTTCCTCTAAAACTTCGGCAGTTCTAGATATTTGAATATGAATTTCATTCGCTAAATCAGATTTCCCTCTTGGACACCTCAGCATTACTCTAGGCATAATAAGCCTATCATGATTCATTATTTCCCACATAAATTAATTTCTCCTAGCCTTACCTCTGGAAGTTATACCACCAATTTCCAATTTGTATAGTCTAAAAGCCTTTAGAGCAGCCGTGGGCAAACTACGGCCCACGGGCCGGATCCGGCCTGTTTGAAATGAATAAAACTAAAAAAAAAAAAGACCGTACCCTTTTATGTAATGATGTTTACTTTGAATTTATATTAGTTCACACAAACACTCCATCCATGCTTTTGTTCCGGCCCTCCGGTCCAGTTTAAGAACCCATTGTGGCCCTCGAGTCAAAAAGTTTGCCCACCCCTGCTTTAGAGTCATTGCTTGTGTTTACATTCCAATTCTCTTTCTCTATCACCTTCAGGCCCCTGGCCTATGGATGCAGTTCAGAGCTGCCATACCTTCATCTAGTGTATTCTGCCACCATCCTACTTTCAGACTTATTTTAATGTTAGTTGCTTAAAGAAACCTTCATTTCCTCAGCTAAATGACTTAGCTTGGTTCACAGGTTATCATACCTCAATTATTCTGGTTCTGTTAGTACGTCTGCATTACACCTTTCTTTTCTAAGGAGTCTTTTTCTGCTATTGCCTGCCTCGTTTTCATTTTTTGGTGGTGATTTTTCTGGAGTGCATTTCCCTCTGCCTAACTGAATTCTAGTCATTCTTTTAAAGATTGAAAAAATCACTAACCTCTTCTATGAAACCTCTACATTTTTTCATATGATATCCCCCCCTTTCTCTAAATTTATATCCCTTAGTCTATGCTACTAAATTTAGCAATATGTAAATATTTACTTTGATTAGATTTATTTTTCTTGATAAGTAGCTGAGGAATAAATGAACAATATAAGTCTTTTATTCTTAGCAGTTCTGGGGATGAATACAAAGCTGATGATGTTTAGGATCTGTTTATGTCGACATTTGGACATGTACAAATTTGAAGTGTACTAATTATAGCTTTTACAAAATCTTTCTATTATTTTTTTGCTACTGTTTTCATTTTTTTTAGCATGTTTTATATAGCTTTAGGCTAAAAGGGGGACATTCTTGGAAATGATAGTATAATTTATTAATATAATTACTACTAATTTAATTTATGAAAATCACTAATGGCAGTGGGCTATTTATGGAGGAAATTACTTGTAAAGAATGTTTTCTGGAAAGCAGTTATTTCTAAAATATAACTTTCAGTCAACTTCAGTGAACCTGTTTAAAGAATAGCATTTCAGTTTTGTTCTCTCTCCCTAGTCCATAGTGATTTTTGCTGCAGAATCCTTAGAGGTCAGTGATTCAGAGAAGTCTTAGGAAAAATAGAAGATTGTTCATCATCAAATATTACTAAAAAAAAATATTTTTTTATTGAAGGCAGGGAAAATCTCAATACTAGTATCCATCCAGTATCTTCTGTCATTTTTAAAGCAAATAAATACACAAATGTAAAATTTTTATCCCTTTCTTGTAAATAACATTGAGTAAACCCTTTAGTGATTCTTCTTCTAAGTTTCCATTTTTGTGAGAGGACTAATAGAGAGGAAACTTAAAACCTGATTCATATAGCTAAATATTAAGATATTGCAATAGCTATTAAATAGGTATTATTTGAGTAGAGTGATCAGTCAGATGATGTTTGAGTGCTTCTGCTTACCTTGGGAGATTTATGAAGAATAAAGGCATCTGCGTATACCATCCTGGTTAGTTTTTTTAAAAGATTTAGGCTGTTCACATTATCTCCTTAAAACTCTTGTAAATTCTTTGTATGTATTTTATAAGTTATAGCATTCTGGGGTTTTATTTTATTTTATTTAGAAGCTAGCATTCTTGAATAATAGGCATAGTGATGAGTTACCTAAACTTTGTGATGTTCCCTAATCTATTCCATGATAAAAGATTATAATGCAGTGTCCAGATTGCTACTTCTCTGGTATCCAGATATTTACATTTTAGTAGCTAGAGAGCAAGGTTTTTTTTCTCATTGATACTCTCCTCTTAATGTCTTTTTAGATCATGAACTCCTTTAAGACTTGGGAAGCTATGTTTTTTCCTCTGGAAAGTTACATTCTTCATAGATACGGTTTAATGTTTTGTTTTTATATAGTAGTCACAGATTTCTCTGAAGGAATTCCTAGACTCCTTTCCAAGACCCAGTAACGAACCACCCCATGGAACTTGCAACTTTTTGCTTTTGAAGGATAAAGTAGCCCATACACTTCTCTTAACTTGACCATGTGTAGAAAAGGTTGTCCACTTGGATTTATCATCATTTCAGTTTAATTTAGTGCAAAGTGTTTATTGAATATTTAGAATGTGTGCTGGAACTGTTCTTGGCACTGAAGATATAGCAATGAAGCAAGCCAAAAAATCTCTACTCTCCTGGGTTGGTTAAGGACATTAGATATCATCAAGATGAACTTCCTCATTTTATAGAAAAACAAACTGAAGCCTGAAAAGTACTTGAACTTACCCAGGGTCTTAAAATTAACTAGAGGCCCGATGCATGAATTTGTGCATGGGTGGGGTTCAGCCGACCCCCCAATTGGGCCAGCCAGAGGGAGGGGCCGCAGGCATTTCACCGGCCAGCCCTGCCCCCTGGTTGAACTCCCGGTTGAACCCCTGGTTGAGGGGACAATTTGCATATTTGCCTTTTATTATATAGGATTAGTAGCAAGGATTGGGTATTTGGAGAAAGAGCAAAGAGGAGAAAGGCACGCTTTTTGTTTCAAGGACCTTACAGTGTAAACAGGGAGAGAAACAATAAATCATCAGATCATTTTTACTAAATAATTTAATAGCTGTAGGAATAAAATTTCATAGAAGGACCTGGGTAAAAAAAAAAATGATTAGGACTTTGTGGAAGTCTTGGCTGGTTGTGTTGAACTTGAGCTGGGTTTAAAGGTAAAGGTCACTTGAAGCAGAAGGAGCAATGCTAGCAAAAGGATGGAGAAAGAAAGCAACAAAGTTAATTTCCAAACTGTAAATTGCAAATGATCTTAAGAGACAAACAATTGCAAATTGTTTGAGGAACAACATCCAGTTTTTTTCCTGTGCCATGCTCTTAAGTACAGATTTTGTTTTAGTTAGTAGGAATACTAGCACAGGTATTCAGCAACTAATATTTTCTCAGTGATATAGTAATGACTGTTTTTTCTTGAAGTTTTTATGTTTGTTTTTACTTTTTTCCTATAAATATATTAATTAAATTTTTTTATTTCATAGTTTATTCATTTTTCATACCCTTCTTTTCAAATCAATACATTTAGTTCACTGTACTAAATTTTAACAGAAGTGCTTTAATGTTATTTCATAAGAAAACAGGACTCAGAAAATCATGAATGCCTGATAGATTTTTTTTTACAAAATTGAATTTTTATTGGTAGGTGTTATCTACATCTACTGGCCTAACAAAAACAGTGTATAATCCAGCTGCTTTGAAGGCTGCACAAAAAACCTTACTTGTTTCCCCCTCTGCAGTTGATAATAATGAAGCACAGAAAAAAAAACAGGTAAGTACAACTATTATTGTACAAAATTTGCATGTAGAAAAGCTCTTCTGCATGTATCTGTTTTTTCGGTG
Organism: Myotis lucifugus; assembly: GCF_000147115.1. NCBI lineage: Eukaryota > Metazoa > Chordata > Mammalia > Chiroptera > Vespertilionidae > Myotis > Myotis lucifugus. The sequence continues at coordinate 7,489,384 of NW_005871072.1, forward strand.
CTCATAACAAAATGAAATTTAAAAGGAGTATGTTGGCTGCCTCTGAACTTTTATTTTCCATAGTGTAGCAGTAACTATTAATATTTTTCTTGGAATGAAAGATTCTCCTGATCTTTTAAAACTTGCATACATATTTCAGTGTTACATAGGAAACGTTTGCATTTAATTTTTGTTGCCAAGCTTCTGTAGTTATAACCATTTCTGTCCTCTTAAATCATTTTGTTTATTGGAATAATAAACGGTCAATATTCTAATGATATTTTTGGTCCCTTCCCCTAGGAGGCACTGAAACTTCAGCAGGATGTAAGGAAAAGAAAACAAGAAATTTTAGAAAAGCACATTGAAACACAGAAGGTAAAATATTAACAATTAGATTTGGCAAAATATATTTTTGTAAATGTTACAGCTTTGAGTGAACTTAATCTTACACTATATAGATATTACTGAGAAACATTTATTGTAACTGATATGGTAAAACTAAGATATTATCAATGATAAAGTATATTATCAATTGATAGTATATTGGACATGAAGAGCATACATTGAATGGTGGACTGGGAATTGGAGTAGTTTAAATGGAACTATGGTTTTCAAATTTGAAATGAAAATAAGGAGTATTTATCCAAGTATATTGCTGTGTAGTCCTTTATTCAACAGATAGTGAAATGGAACCTTTTTCTTAATATTGAGATGGACCTTTATTTAATTGCCATATCTGACTATTATTTACTTAAAATGTGTCTAGTCCAAGTTGAGATGTGCTGTCAGTGTAAAAAATACTTCACCAGATTTCAAAGATGTAGTATGAAGAAAAAAAGCAAAAACCTCTCAATTTTTGTTGAAATGTAACATTTTGAATACTTTTTGTTAAATGGAATATATTATTAAATTAGTTTTACTATATCTCTTATCTTTTTAAAGTGACTGCTAGAAAATTAAAAATTACTTATGTAGCTTACAGTATTTCTTTATGTCTCTTGTTTATGACATTAATTTAGTGTAAGTTCTTAAATCATATCTGGTAGTAAAGGTTATGACATTTCCAAATACTGAAAATACAAAAAGTATACATTTTAGTCTAAAATGTATGTCTTTTATAATTTAAATTTGGATATGCTTGATAAAGAAAAATCATAGTGCTTTATACCAAAAACTGAAACCATCTTGACTCAGAGAACCTATAATGTGTGGTATCTTATATGCCATAATACCCTGTTTCTCTTCTTGTTCCCTGTCCATGGTGAGGATATCATTCCTAGGCTAGCCAGGTAGTTTCCTTATGACAAAGAAAGTAATTAAACTTTTCATTTCCTAAACCTCATTATATGAAGGGAAAGCAGAATTTCTCCTGTGATTCATTCTGGGTTACAGATTCCATTTGGATCAGGAGTACTTAGAGGCAGTAATATCAACAAATGATTAGAAAGTAAAATTGTTAATACTACTTCAAATTGACAGCTTTTCAGGGATTGAATTGAATTTCTTGTGTTCTAAGAGACAGACCCAAAGAGTAATACTATAGTTCTTTACAAAGTAAACCAAGATTAAGGCTTGAATTGAGATAGTTAGCATCACCAATCTGATATTTTAGTGGTTATAATCCTTGTTATGAATATACAAACTAAAAGTAGTAGATACTTATTTTTATACTTAGTTTGTTATGTTTGTTTTATTAATAATAGTAGGAATAAGTATCTTCTATTTTTCTCTTAAAAAATCTGGCAGATGTTAATTTCAAAACTGGAGAAAAACAAAGCAATGAAGTCTGAAGATAAAGCAGAAATAATGAAAACTTTAGAGGTTTTGACAAAAAATATTACCAAGTTGAAAGATGAGGTCAAAGCTACTTCTCCTGGACGCTGTCTTCCAAAAAGTATAAAAACCAAGACTCAGGTATTTTTATTAGTGTTTCATATTTTTATTAGTGTTTTTCATATTACTTCTTTAAAAAAAAACACATTAAAAACACTACATTGTTTAAAGTTCTTTTCCTTTTAGATTATATCCTTTGCTCAAAATCTGACCATTGTATGCTACAATTTCTTCTCTTCCTTCATTAATTAATAAGTAAATAAACACAAACAAGTAAACTCTACTAATCTTTTGAATCCTGTGGATTACAGTGGGAAAGTTAGTAATTAGGAAAATAGTTATGGATAATCCCGAAAAGGTAACTTGAAGACAAAATGATAATAGTTACTTAAATGCTTGACTGAGGATTTTGAGCTTTATTTTATAAGGTGTTCGTGGTATAAAACATTAACGAACAGAGAAGTAACATTCTGACCACACTTTACAGAATGTATTCATTGAACCAGGGGAAAATTTATTAGATAACAAATAAGTGAGCAAGTTAATTTCAGTTGATAATAAGTGCTTAAGAAAAAAACAAACCAGTGTCATATACAATATTTATACTTGGTGTGTGTGTACATGTATAAAATCATTAGTTCCTATTGAAATTTCTAATTCTAATCCAACATAATGGGGTTCTTCCTTTCTTCATTTCCTTATTTTATCTCCCTGTTCCCATATGATAACTTGGTTTCCACTAATGTCAACACAGCACTCATTTATTTGCTCAGTCCTGTAGTACATTCCAAATAGTCTCATAATTGTTACAACAATACCACTTCCAACAACTAACTATAAAATTTAGAATTTATTTTCATTCTTTATAACCTCACAATATATTCCCTAAAGGTATTGAATCAGAACTGTGGCGTAGGATTACTTTTTCTTTTTGCGTGGTTATATTATTAATTTGAAAAAGTTGGGTGTATTTCTGTATGTATTATTCAGTTTTGGATCTCCCTCATTCTTGCTGATTTTATTTTTTGAATATGTGAAACATTAACATGACTCAAAAGTTAAACTATGAAAAGGTATATATAGAAGACCTTTCCCCTTTGATTCCTGACACTATTCCCTACTCTTCCCTCCTTGGTGTGTGTGTGCATGGATTCTTTTCTACATAAAAGCATACTATATATTGCTTGTTAATGCCGTGGTATTTTGCTTTTCTTTCAGTTATTTCCTGAAAATTACTTAATATCAGTCCATTAAAATTCCAGGGTTTTTTTTATAGAAAGTGAATTATAGGGAAATCAGTGGGATTAGGAACAAGTTAGGCAGCTAGCGGTATTGTAGACTAGAGGTGATTGATGGCTTGGACTAGGATGGTAGGACTGACGATAGAAAAGAAATGTACAGATTAAATGGGAATGTGTAAAAGTTTTTTGTAAAATGTTTTGTTTAAATGCAGGATATTAATTGTCACCAAAAATATTAATTACTGTTTTCTAGATGCAGAAAGAATTACTTGACACAGAGCTGGATTTATATAAGAAGATGCAAGCTGGAGAAGAAGTCACTGAACTTAGGAGAAAGTATACAGAATTACAGCTGGAAGTATGTTTCATCATAGCTACACAGTGTGCTAAAAAGGAGCGAATGTAGTTATGGTGGTTAATTTGAAAACACAATTCCCTCATTCTAGTCAACAATTGTGGGCAGTCTCTGTTAGAACTATATCAAAGAACATGCTTAAGTTTTGCCTATAGGTGGTGCTGTGGATGTTTATAAAAGAGAAAATAAACTGCTTTCTTAATAGTCATGATTATATAAGAAAAATAAAGTGAAATTGATTTCCGTGTATGAGAATTCTATTTTTGGTTTTCAGGCATTCTTTCAGAGATATCCTATGCACAAATAGGTTTATAATATTAAGTTCTACAGATTAGACTTCTAGTGTTAGAACTATATCAAAGAACATGCTTAAGTTTTGCCTATAGGTGGTGCTGTGGATGTTTATAAAAGAGAAAATAAACTGCTTTCTTAATAGTCATGATTATATAAGAAAAATAAAGTGAAATTGATTTCCGTGTATGAGAATTTTTAACATTTAACAAAATGATGTTTAAAAATCAGAATTGCATTTTAAGTATGAAGATGTTAATGTCATTAATTGGTACTTGTCTATATTTATTGTTTAATGTCACAATTTAATTTTATGTTTTTGATCATTACTTTTGCTTAATCTGAGAATAATACTTTTTTCCAAATTTGTTAGCAACTTGATCATCTTTTTCTGACACAGTACAAATCTGTGTTGAGTACTGGCATCCAGGTATCAAAGACTTAATATTTAGCAGCCACTGTGCTTGTCTTAAGGTGCTGTCTTATCTAACAGTCATAGGAAGCCATAAGATGGTGTCCTAAACTTGCACACTTTTCATTCTCTGGAAACTTGATATGGTCACCTGTCTGTCCTGCCCAAAGTAACAGGTTTTAGAGAAGATAGATTTCTTTATGTTAATATAGAAATTGTGTTTTCTCCATTCTAGAGATTTGATGCCTGTGTTGGTGGGATAAAAACCAAATTATCATTTCAAAAGTTTTGCTCATAATTTTAGTATAAACAGTAGTAGTATCAGTATTTTTCTAGGTATGTTTTTATTGATTTCAGAGAGAGGAAGGGAGAGGGAGAGCTAGAAACATCAATGATGAGAGATGTGCCTCTTGCACACCCCCTACTGGGGATCAAGCCCAAAACCCAGGCATGTGCCCTGACTGGGCATTGAACCTCGACCTCATTGAACCTCTACCTCCTGGTTCATGGGTTGATGCTCAACCACTGAGCCATACCAGCCAGTATATTATCAGTATTTTTAAAAACTCTTTATTGTTGAAAGTATTACATATGTTCCCTTTCTTCCCCTGCTGATCCCTTCTAGGCCACCCCGCTGCCCAGGCCCTCACCACTATTGTTTGTGTCCATGGGTTATGCATGTATATGCATACAAATTCTTTGGTTAATCTCTTCCTACCCACCCCTGCCTTTCCTCTGAGATTTGACAGTCTGTTCGATGCTTCTGTGTCTCTCTATTTTTTTCATTAGTTTATTTTCTTCATTAGATTTCAAATGAGTGAGATCATGTGATATTTGTATCAGTATTTTTATTAGTCTATGTTTTAGTTCATATGCTGACATAGCTAAACACTGAATAATATTTTCTGTGTTTTTTTAAAAATGTATTTTATTGATTTTTTTACAGAGAGGAAGGGAGAGGGATAGAGAGAAACATCGATCAGCTGCCTCCTGCACACCCCCTACTGGGGATGTGCCCGCAACCAAGGTACATGCCCTTGACTGGAATTGAACCTGGGACCCTTCAGTCCGCAGGCCAACGCTCTATCCACTGAGCCAAACCAGTTAGGGCTGTTTTGTTTCATATAATGGCTAAACTAGTTTGCAGTTAGTATATGCGGTAATTCAGTGTTTCCGAGAGTGTGGTCATTCACTGCATCAATTCCATTTTTTGTTAAAAGATATTAGTGAAAAAAACTCCAAGGCCAAATAAATTTGGAAAAGGTTATATTAAACATGATTTTTAGCTATTGGGTTTTTTAGAGGATATTTTAATTTGTAAATCTCCAAAAAGACATTAAATATTCAGTATTGCTTTAACTTATTTGTCCAAGGACTCACTTTTTCATGGAGCACTTTGTTCTTCAGAATACACTTTTGTATATGCTGCTCTATTATTAACATTAATCCTTGATCTTTGAAGATTATTTGGATTTTGGATTATTTTAGCTAATGTTAAGATTTACTGTCTTAAGGTGAAAAACTGAAATATTTATAATTGCAGAGATTTGGCAATGGTCCGTTCTTGACATTTCCATTTGAATGCTTTACATCCTCAGACTCAACAAGTTCAAAATTGTGCTTATTTTGCCCCTAAACTCCCATCTGCACAATTACCCAAACCAAAAATATGTCTTCATTGACTCCTTCCTTTCCTTCAGTATTCATATCCAATTAATTACCATGTCTTATATGTTACTTCCAAATATGTTTTAAATCTGTTTGCTTCTTTATCTCCATTGCCACCACTGTACACCAGCTGTCTTCAGTAGCTGGGATTACTGTAGTAGACTACTGACTGGTATCCAGGCTTGTTCTCTTCTTCCTTCTCCTCTGTTCTTAAGACTCTAGCCAGAATAACATTTTACACCCTGATTTGATTACATCACTCTACTACTCTGCTTTAAATACATATTTTTAAAGATAATTCTTGTGTTGTAAAAACAACATGTTTTCATTGATATTTAGACAGAGGGGAGGGTGGAGAGGGAGGAAGGAAGGGAGAGAAAGAGAGAGAGAGAGAGAGAGAGAGAGAGAGAGAGAGAGAGAGAGAGAAGCATAGAGAAAGAGAGAGAGAGACATTGATCGGCTGCCTTCTGCATGCTCCCTACCGGGGATCAAGCCCCCAGCCTGGGCATTTGCCCCAACTGGGAATTGAACCAGCAACCTCTTGGTGCATAGGATGATGCTCAACCAACTAAGCCACACCTGCCAGGACTCTGCTTTAAATATTTTAATTGATTTTCATGGCTCTTGGGATAAAATTCAAAATCCCTAATGTGGTCCTTTAAAGTTATTCATGATTTGGCTCTGCCTAGTTCCCCAGCCTCATCTCCATCTCATGTGGTCCAGCTGCACTAGATTTTATTTGTTCTTTGAATTACTATGTTCCTTTCAGCTTTGGTTCCTTTGTTCAAGCTATAACTCCCACCCCTTACTCGTGTCTTGTTTGTTCTTTGTTCTTTCTTTGATTCATTGAACAAATATTAAGTATCTACAATCTGCCAGCTACTAATATACATGCAGGGGATAAAGTAGAGAATGAAACTGGGGGAGGGGAGATACTCATGAAACTTTCTGTTCTTTTTTTTTTAGTCACTTCATTAATATATAATATAAACTTAGTTGCTTAATATCTTTTTACCCCTCTATGATTTGAGTTTCATGAGGGTAAGGACTTGTACATAGGAAGTATTCATTAAATATTTGTGGAATGAAAGAATGGTGTGCTCTTCATATAGACTGATGTGGTGAAATATAAGTTACTATGCAACATTGGTTGTATAATGTTACTGTAAGTGATTAAAGTGATGAATTTGAGATAACTACCTACTGAAGTGAACAGGGAAACAAATAGAAACACTGTATTTGAAAGTCACAAATGAGAAAATACATTTATTGTATATGTAGGTATTTTATATCTATGTATTAAACTGACTTCTAAATTAATACTTTACACTGTATTATTTGGAAATCAAGAATTACTAGCCTTTTTGTGATGTCTTGGAGAGTAAGAACTTAGTAGAAAAAAGCATATTTGATAATTTCAAAACATTGCTTAAATTAATGTTATTTTGTTTTCTAAATTTATTAGCTACATAAATTTGCTTTCACTTTAAAAACTAAAATCTCAACTTAAAATTTTGAGATTTTTTCTTAGGGCATTATTTGAATATGATGTCAAATTGTATAAAAGTTTGACTCACCTGACAAAGTATAACACTTGGCTTGTGTTAGTTATTGTGGTCTTTAACTTGTGTCTAATTTCCTCTAGGCTGCCAAACGAGGGATTCTTTCATCTGGTCGGGGCAGAGGAATTCATTCAAGAGGTCGAGGTGCAGCTCATGGCAGAGGCAGGAGTCGGGGCCGAGGTCGAGGTCGAGGTCGAGGTGTACCTGGTCATGCTGTGGTAGATCACCGTCCAAGGGCATTGGAGATTTCTGCATTTACAGAGAGTGATAGAGAAGATCTTCTTCCTCATTTTGCGGTACTTTCTTACTGAGCAACAAAGCAAATATAATCATTGTTGGGGATAATAGATATATTAAAGGGGAAATTATGAAAATGACATGAGTAATTTAAACCCATTAATTTGACCAAAGAGTTTGATTACTTTATAAGTCTTATTAATTATTTAAAAAATAAGCTGTAGGGGTTTTTTGTTTGTTTAATTATCTGGAAGATATGTTGCAATTCTTACACTTAGTGAGCCTTGAGGTATTGTGAAATGAGTGATTTAAACTATTGCTTTAGAGAGGAAAATCCTGTAGTTTACTTTTATTTGATACTTTTAAGGAAAAATTTAACATGTTGCATGAGTCATCCAGATTTTTAAAATGAAGATGGAATTTTATGTGTTAATATTGTATTCTAGGTCTAGCCAACCTAGAAAGGAAACTGCTACTGGTCCCAGTGGATAAAAATTATAGCTTAAAACTTATAAGCACTTCTTTTTTGGGGAAGTGTTATTCTGAGTGCCTTATATAACTCACTATGTTTTGAATTATCTTGACAGCTCTAAGAGATAGGTACCTTTATTGTGCCTCATTTTAGAGATGAGGAAAATGAAGCATGAATAGATTAAGTAACTTACTCAAATTTACACAGCTTTTAACTGACAGATCTTGGATCTGACTGATTCTAAAGTTCATTCTCTTTACAGAATTTTTCTGTATAGGTGCATGTGCATTTAATGAAATCGTGTTTATAATTTTATTTTTGTGTAAGAAAGAAGGAAGGTATTAGTAATGATATATAAAGGACTAGAATTTTTTTTAAAATCCTTACCTAAGGATATTTTTTCCATTGATTTTTAGAGAGAGTAGAAGGGAGATAGAGTAAGGTGGGAGAGAGAAAGAGAGAGAGAGGGAGACAGAAACATCAATGTGTGAGTGGGAGACATACCAATCGGTTGCCTCCTGCACATGCCCCGGTTGGGGCTGGGGATCAAACCTGTAACCCAGGTATGTGCCCTTGACCATGAGTTAAACCCCCGACCTTCAGTGCGTGGGCCAACACTTTAATCACTGAGCAACACCGGCTGGGCCGTGGACTAGAATTTTATATGATAAAAGTTGCTGTTTGTAGGAAAGTCTTCCTTCACTTGTAAAAAATCCAACATACGAAACAAGCATAATTTCATATGTTTAGCTTTCAAATGTCTGAAAAGGTAGTGTGTGTGGTCTATAGGAGTCTGTAGTAAGTGTGAAAGCAGGATCAAAAGATATGGACTCTTATCCTGGTAATTTACTTAATTACTTGGTGGGGGGATTACTTAAATTCTCTTAATCTTTTTCACCCCCATCTTTAAATTGGGCATGATACTAAAAAAAACACCCAAAAAACACTAAGAATATTCTGAGGATTAAATATTCTGCTTCAGAAAGAATTTAGCATATTCTGGAATGAAAATAATGAGTATAAAAGGAAAGACAATAAGGAAGCTCAATTTTGGTCATTGTTTCCTTTATTTAAAGAATAGTTCAATGAAGTATAAGTTTCCTTAATTTTAGAAAGTGTAAAATTATAAATTGTTATTTGGAAGATAGGACCACCCTCTATCTTACAATATTAAGTACCAAAATGAATTATTCACCATTTTTTCTGTTAATAACCATGAATTGTTATGTATTTTGGGTTATATTTTGATATTTTAACATTTTACAAAACCACTAGGATTTTGGATATTTCAAAATATTTATTTGGAGGAAATACTTGTTTTTAATTTAAAGCAATATGGTGAAATTGAAGATTGTCAGATTGATGACTCTTCACTTCATGCAGTAATTACATTCAAGACAAGAGCAGAAGCTGAAGCAGTAAGTATTATAAATAATCTGATTTACTGAAGATTCAGATTTAAATATTTTATAAATCTTGCTTTTAAGTTTTAATATAAATGAATTTTTTAAACTTACTACATAACTACACTTTGAGAATAGATAGAACATATCAGTAGAATTCATGGCCACAAAAAATGTCATCCTATCTAATAAAAGAGAAACATGGTAATTAGCATACGACCGCTACCCTTCCCATTGGCTAATCAGGGCGATATGCAAATTAACTGCCAGCCAAGATGGCGGTTAACCACCAACAAAGATGGTGGCTAATTTGCATATGTAGGCACAATGCTGGGAGGCGAAAGGGAAAGGACGGAAGAAGCCCCCTGCCACTGACGGTGATTGGAAACCCAGGGGGGAGCTAAGAGCCCTGCGGGCCGCCTTTGCCCTGCCCCCCAGCTGTGATCAGAGAACCAGGCGCCTTTGCCGCCCGGCCAGTGATAGCGGGAAGCAGGGGTGGAGCCAGCAATGGGAGCTAGGCAGGGACGGAGCCGGCAGTCCGGGGAGCTAGGGATCCCTTGCCCAGGCCTAAAGCCTTGGCCAAAGACGTTAGGCCTGGGCAGGGGCAGAGTGGGAGATCGCGGGGGGCAGGGGCGGAGCCTGCAATCGCCTGGAGCTGGGGGTCCCCGGCCCAGGCCTAACGCCTCGGTCAGAGGCGTTAGGCTTGGGCAGGGGCGGAACCAGCCATCTCGGGGAGCAGGGGCGGAGTCAGCGATCCTGGGCAGCTGGGGGTCCCCTGCCCAGGCCTAACGCCTTGGCCAGAGGCGTTAGGACTAGGCAGGGGCGGAGCCTGCAACCACGGGGAGCTGGGGGTCCCCTGCCCAGGCCTAAGGCCTCGGC
>NW_005871072.1:7500437-7504359 GCF_000147115.1 Myotis lucifugus
ACGCCTGAGGGCTCCCCAGTAATGTGAGGAGGGGGCAGCCTGGCTGAGGGACATTCCCCCCCCTCCGCACCAGTGCACGAATTCTGTGCACCGGGCCCCTAGTGGATATATATAAAAGGCACATATGAAAAGTGTCTCCTCAGGAGTTCAATCGGGAGACCAGGAGTTCGATCACTCGCTATGACGTGTGCTGACCACCAGGGGGCGGAGCGGAACGAAGGAAGGGCCCCAGCTGGCAGCCAGAAGGCGCTGATCAGCCCTGATTGCCAGCCAGGCCTAGGGACCCTACTGGTGCATGAATTTTGTGCACCAGTCCTATAGTATGTAACATGTTATAATTAGAATATATAGTCACCAAGTTGAATGTCAAGTTATATTGTTTCAAGACATCAGGAATTCTGTTTCTTTTCTTTCACTCCACTTTCCATTATCCTTTTTCTGAGATGGCCTAGAATGAAGTCTTCTTTGGCAGACTGAGATATAATTTTCATCGCTGCCCTTCTTAATCATCCTTCATCTGCTGCTTCTTAATACGTTTTGACTGAACCCTAAAGAAGTTTCCATAATCAGTATATGTCCAACTAAACCTCTACAACTTTTTGCCCAAGACATGATACAAAGTTCTAGCTTTTAGGGTCCTTTTAGTACAGTTGTCTTAAACCATTTTGAATTGTCTTTCTTCTGGGTTTAAAAGATTAAAAGAGAAAAATGGGTATGAGATGTGGGGGATTTATAGGAACCTTATGTGTTTTTTGTTCAGACTAGTAGAGAAATAGGTGCACCATTTTGTCCTTAGAAAAAATGCATTAAATGTTCTAAACAGTTAATTTAATGTGAATTAATTATTGGATGGTTTTCAGAAGTTTTAAATTGATTGTGGTCTAAATAAGTTTGAAAATACCTTCTAAATATTGATTTATCCTTTTTGTAGTAAATATTCCCTGCCAGCAAAATGGTACATTGTTGGGGCTTACCAGGTAGGGGTTGCTCTTGGGGCATTGTACTCAATAAAAGATTGTGGGTCTGATAAGTATCAGAAAAGTGTTCAGCTGAGCCTGTAATAACCTAGTTTCTAGGTACTGGGGTGGGGATTCCTTATCATAGAGTTCTATTTTTATAAATCTAGTTTGTTTTTGTTTTTGTTTAATTAAATCTTTATTGAAGATTATTACAATTGTCCCTCTTTTTTCCCCCCATAGCTCCCCTCCACCTGGTTCCCACCCCACCCTCTGCCCTTACCCCTCTCCCCCCACTGTCCTCATCCATAGGTGTACGATTTTTGTTCAGTCTCTTCCTGCACCCCCCACACCCCTTTCCCCCCGAGAATTGTCAGTCCACTCCCTTTCTATGCCCCTTATTCTCTTATATGCACAGGTTTATTCTGTTCATCAGATTTTTTATTCACTTCATTTTTAGATTCACTTGTTGATAGATGTGTATTTGTTGTTCATAATTTGTATCTTTACCTTTTTCTTCTTCCTCTTCTTAAAGGATACCTTTGAGCATTTCATATAATACTGGTTTGGTGGTGATGAACTCCTTTAGCTTTTCCTTATCTGTGAAGCTCTTTATCTGACCTTCAATTCTGAATGACAGCTTTGCTGGATAAAGTAATCTTGGTTGTAGGTTCTTGCTATTCATCATTTTGAATATTTCTTGCCACTCCCTTCTGGCCTGCATAGTTTCTGTTGAGAAATCAGCTGACAGTCGTATGGGTACTCCCTTGTAGGTAACTGTTTTTCTCTTGCTGCTTTTAAGATTCTCTCTTTGTCCTTTACTCTTGGCATTTTAATTATGATGTGTCTTGGTGTGGTCCTCTTTGGATTCCTTTTGTTTGGGGTTCTCTGGACTTGTAAGTCTATTTCTTTCACCAGGTAGGGGAAGTTTTCTGTCATTATTTCTTCAAATAGGTTTTCAATATCTTGCTCTCTCTCTTCTTCTGGCACCCCTATAATTTGGATGTTGGTTCACTTGAAGTTGTCCCAGAGGCTCCTTATACACTATCTTCATATTTTTGGATTCTTTTTTCTTTTTGCTTTTCTGGTTGGGTGTTTTTAGCTTCTTCGTATTTCAAATCTTTGACTTGATTCTTGCGATCCTCTAGTCTGCTGTTGGATCTCTGCATAATATCCTTTATTTCAGTCAGTGTATGCTTAATTTCTAGTTGGTCCTTTTTTATAACCTCGAGGGTCTCACTAGATTTCTTGAGGGTCTCACTACATTTATCGGCGGTCTCACCAGACTTTTTGAGGGCCTTACTAAATTTATCGGCGGCTTCTAGACAGTTCTTTAAAGACCTTAAAAGTGTGGTTTTGAACTCTATATCCAGCAGTTTGCTTTCCTCCATTTCTATCATTTGTGTCCTGTTTCTTTGTCTCCGCATTTTTTATGCTTTCCTGTGTTGATAGAGTGGCTTTGTGTGCTAGGTGTCCTATAGGGCCCAGTGGCTCAGCCTCCCCAATTACCTGAGGTGGACACTCTTGGTGCACCCCCTTGTGGGCTTTGTGCACAGTCTTGTTGTAGTTAAGCCTTGATTGTTGTAGGTTTCACTGGGAGGAATTGACCTCCAGGCCCATTGGCTGTGAGAATCAGCTCTGTCTGCAGTGGGAGAACTTCTGTGCTGGAGACACCCCTCCGGGGCAAGACTTGCTTCAGTGGGGCTTTGGTGCTCACTGAGTCTGCCCCCTGAGTGTGTCCCTTATGGATCTGAGGAGTTGTAATCTGGATGGTCCCACTCTGACCACCGGGCACACTGGCTCCTGGATCTCTAAGGAGGTGCTAATTTAGCCTCTGCCTGAGGCTACCCAGTAGGAGCTCAGCTGTGAAGCAATGCAAGTTTCCGTGGGGCCTTGGGCCAGCTGCAGTTTGTTAGGTAATTTTCAGATTGCAAAGAGCCAGGCCTTTCATATGCAAAAGCCGACGCACAGCTTGGGTGGGGCGGGGGTCCCAAGGGATCAACAGGGCGGAGCAAGCAGCTATGGCTGCCCTCAGAGGCCCCGCTTCTCAGTGTCCTGGTAATCGCTGCAAGCACCTCCGAGAGAAAGCTGCCCTCGAGTTCCGACCAATGCCAGACAATCCAGTTTCTCCTGTATGAGTCTGGGTCCCCAGAGACTCGCCCGGAACTGGAGTTCAGAGCGGGAGCATGTGTCTCCCTCCCGATTGAAAAAGACAACCGCGTCCTCAATTGCCAGCCCCTTTCCGCGTGCGCCTCCGTACCTCTGCACTTTACTTCCGCACCTTCTCCGAGTCTCAGTGTGCTTTTCTCTTTCCTTCTAGTTGTAGAATTTCCACTCAGCCAGCCTTCCTGTGGTTCTGAATGATGTCCATTTTGTCTTTTAGTTGTATTTTTGAAGTGGTTGTGCGAGGCAGCAATTTCCAGTGTTTACCTATGCCGCCATCTTGCTTTCTCCTCTATAAATCTAGTTTTGAACAATCTTTTATTTAGTAATCTTCCATTAAATAATGGCTTCAGTTATAATTTTCAGTGTAATATTAGATAAGTAGCTGAGTTCTATTTGCTTTCTAGGAAGTAGTCACAGATAGTTGTTGTACAGATGGTTAAAATAATGTATTACCAAGTTTGTGGATTTCGTAACAATTTAAAAAATACGTACTACTTTTTTCTGCTTATGTGGCTGAGGGGGGTTGGGGGGAAAGACCTAATTTTTGGAAGTTTTGCCCTTGCTAAGACTTTTGACATCTGCCTTCTTTCTTGAGTCTTGATTTTTCCATCTTGGATATCTCTGTGTGTGTGTGTGTGTGTGTGTGTGTGTCCGTCCCCTAGTGAATTCAAAAGATCAGGGATTAATGTATAAAAAGACTTTAGCACTGATAAGTGACAAATAATCTAGGTTAAGTTAGATCTAATGAGAGTTACCTTTTCAGGATAATACTATTGCTGTGATAAACATTTAGAATTAAG